>NC_059429.1:116818188-117131688 GCF_021028975.2 Sphaerodactylus townsendi
AGAGTCCTAACATTTAGAAAGAGGTGAGGCGATAGGTCTGGAATAGAGTAAGTACTTATGGGAAGGGATGGCGGCTACCTGTTCTGTAGAGAAGTAGGTTCAGAAGCAGAGTTCAATGCCTGTGTCGAATTCCAAGAAGAGGGGTTGAGCAGCTGGCACATAGTGCAACCCAGCCGAAAGGTGGTCTAGACACACTGGGCAAAGACTGCAGTGTGGGCCAGCCCATCTATTGGAAAATCTAGCCCTCCAACAATGTTAAGAGAGCTAATCTTCCCAAAAAAAGAAGGTTTCTGTCCTCTGGGGGAGGACAGTGCTGTGGGCGATGGATTGATGAGTCAAAACTGGGGAGCATCCAGCAGTTGATTAGATTTAGGTTGGAATTGATGAAATCACAATTCTGTGATATTTCAGTTCAAAGAAGGGCTGAGTTGTTTATTATTTTATTTATTATTTGGTCTTCTATACCGCCCTATCTGTTCCCTGAAGCAAGGCAGGAAGGGTGTGATAGGGTTCGCAAGGTAAGAATAGCTGTCCTGAAACCTTGATTATATTAGGCTGGTTGGCATTTAGCATATATTTTGTGGGCAAGAGAGCAGGTGTGCAGTTTCCAGGGGCTGAGGCTATTTCTCAGGACTTGGCAATACTCAGGATTCAGAAAAGGTGTAGCTAGCAGCTACGCATTTCAATGCGAGACTGGAGGATTTGCCCAGGCAGGTTCCTTTACTATAAGCACCACAATGCAGACTCATTATAGCCCATCTTAGTCTGTATTGCCAAGGCACCTTTAGGGCAGACAGGTAAAGCACTGCTCCATAAAAGCAGCCTCCTCTGCATCCTACCACAGGTCTGTCTGGTAACAATACTGAGACAAGGCAAGACCCTTTCTCCTCTACGGTATAAGAAAGCAGAGATAAAGATGAAAGTCAAAGATGACATAAGTCACAGAAATACGTTGCCACACAAAACCCGTAATTAAATTGTCAAATACATGTATATATTTACTTATTTAACCCCCTTCCCTCTCTTGAGAGCTCTAGGTGCCTACAAACGTAATGCCATAAATATGCCATTGACACAGAAAAACTTTTATGTATATGTATATGTGTGTGTGTATGTATACACACACACACACACACACACACACACACATACATATACACACACACATATACATATATACACATATATACATACATATTTACATACATACATATATACATATACATATACACACACACACATATATATACATACACACACACATACACATATATACATACATATATACATACATATACATACACACACGCGCGCGCACACACACACACACACACACACACACACACACACACAGAAATAACAATGAACATAAACACTTCCACACCTTACCACACCAGTACAAAACATAAGCACAAAATGCAAAAAAAGAAAGAAAAAGAAAGAAAGAAAGATAAAAGAGAGCAAGAAAATATCCAAATAATGACATCCAACTGTCTCACTATTGAATTCTTATCTATTTTAGGTACATGCATCTAATTAAAACATCTTAGTTACACTCTATATTATTTCTAATATACTATTTCAGTCTGCTGTTTTATTTTAACTCTCAAATCCTGCGATTATTTATCTTCTACCATATTTTCTCAATAGGTAGTCCGTAAAAGGTTTCCAGGTTTCTACAAATTTCTCTATGTTACTGTCCTTCATTAAAATTGTTAGTTTTGCTATTTCTGAGTATTCTGTGACCTCCTGTATCCAATCTTCCTTGGTTGGTATTTTTTCCTCTCTCCATTTCTGGGCATACAATGTCCTTACAGCAGTATTCATATACATGAAAAGCAGTTGTACATTGAGATTTGGGATATTGTCCTCAATTAATCCCAGTAGAAAAACTTCAGGCTTTTTCTTCATTGTTATTTTCAGAATTTTCTGCATTTCTTTAAGTATCATGCAGAGGTTGGGCTACCGGGGGGGGGGGGGCGCACAGTTTTGGGTCATGTGGGGGCACAAAATTTCCCTCTACCACTTCCCCAGGGCCGTCCCCCTTCCCCCACCCCCTGTGGCCACTCCCCCTTCCTCCCACCCTCCTCGCCTTCCCATACTTACAAGGTCTCCTGGGAAGTATAGTTCCCATCAGGCCGTTTTTAAGCCTGAACTGTGAATAGGCCTTTTTTCCTGCCTGAAAAGTTCTAGGAAAAGGAAAGGAACTAAGGTAAGTGTGGGAAGGGGGGGGGAAGAGGGGGAAGAGGGGGTGCTGCGGGGGGTGGGGTGCAGTGCGGGGGGGGGCAAAAATATAGAGTGCACACCAGGCGCAGTTTGGCCCAGCTACACCTCTGGTATCTTGACCCAAAAGGATTTAGCCTCTGTACATAGCCGCCACACTCACAACCACCACTCCTGCCTGCCACTTTACTCACCCTGTTTCCTTCTTCCTTCAGCCTCTTTGCTGCTTCAACAATCATGGTGGCAGCAGCCCCCTTGAGCACCCAATCACTTCACTGCCTCAATAATGGCAGCAGTGATTCTACTGAACATTTGCCTTAGGGATTTCTCTGCATTTGCACAGACCAAGCTCTTGTTTGGGGAGATGTAAACACCCTCTCCCTTTTCAAAAGTTTTAGATTTTTCTGCAAATATGGGGGTGGGTGACCCCAAGTTGGTAAAAACACTTCTGTATAGAAGGCTCTTACCATTAGATGTAATGATTCGCAGATCAAGGCACATATGACTATCAGGTACAAGTGTATACCACTTGGGAAATAACATTGTATGATGTTCTCGGCTTTAGTTAAATTTCAAACATTTTCATAAAAAATAAAGGAAAAACCAATCCAGACTAATTTTGTTTGATAAGATTTTTCCCCCAAATTTGTCACTTAAATTAAAACACAATTTTTGTTTGTTTTGTTTGTTTCAGCAGAAGTCATTTATGTAGAAATCCATTATTTCCTGGGTCTCATAAATCCCTCAGCAATGAAAGACTGCTGGTGACCTTTATCACCCCTTTTAATTTAGGCATCTTGATATGCTTGTAGTCTCTTTTAATATCAACCAGGGTTTCCTTTTCACCTTAACATTCTTGTTTAATGGTTTCTGGACAATCAAGGAATTATGAAGGTGCACATCAATATGCCAATGCTAGATTTATGGCGGCTGTATATCAGCTACGTTCCAAGATTGTGCCATAAGTCTAATTTAAAATTATGGGAGTGCTTTTTCCTTTGAGTTGATGCCATTACTTCATTATGGGTCACAAGAAAGGGTGGCTCATTTCATAAAATAAAAACCTTGTTTGTGCCCCTTCTCAGAAAACTTCAATCAAAAGGGGCCCCTTTTGGAGCCCTGAACACATGATTAAAGACATCAATTTTGATTTGGAATAGGGCCACTGACTATTTATAATCTATAAACAAATTTGTAATGAAGGTAGTCCCATGTCTGAGGAGGTCTTTAACAGATGTTTGGAGAAGGTAATGGGGTGATATAGCTAATCTCCAACTGATACCTGCAGATCTTCCACTATAATAACTGATTTCTAGGAGAGAGAGAGAGAGCAGCTCACCAGAAGAAAATGGCTGCTTGGGAAGATGGAAGCTATGGCATTATACCCCACTGAAGTGCTTCTCCTCTCAAACCCTGACTTCCTCAGGCTCCACCCCAAAATAGACAGGTGTTTCCCAACCTGGAGCTGGCAACCCTAGGGATGGACATGGAGCAGTAAAGTTCAATCCAACCAAGACTGCAACACCATTGATGAACTACAAAACTGCTTGAGGGGTCAGCCTGTTTTGGAGAGGGTTTCTATGCTCCTGAAGGAGTGGTTTGGTAGCTGTGGGGCACAGCAGGATCCTAGCCCATTGTTGGAGACTCTGGTCTCCACCATTATCTGTAGTGTCATTTATCAGCTTCAATTGATGAGCAAGCTGCTCCTCTAAAAGCATGATCTGGCCATGGTATTCATGAACACTTCCTTGCTGTCCAAAAACTTCAGCTAGTCTAAAATGTGGAGTCATTATGCTGGGTTAAATGCAGACATATCACCCCTGTGCTGAACGGTCTTAACTGGCTGCACGGCTGTTTTCAGGCACACTTTTTTTTCCCTTTAAGGTCCTCAATCATTTGAAGTCAGGGTACTTAAGCATTGTTACAGGTTTTTTTAAAACTTTTGAAGTCCTCAGTTGTTTGGAGTTTAGGGTACTTAAGCATCGCTTCCTCCTATACTGTCCTGCTCACCTGTTTGAGATCCTTCTCAAAAGCACCAGCCATAGAAGGAACTTGGGTGGCGACCAGCTGAGCTTTTCCAGTGGTGGTTCCTTGCCTTTGGGATGCCCTTGAGACTCACCTGGTGCCTTTTGTATTCTCTTTTGGGCATGAGGCCCAAACATTTTCTATCAGCTGGACTTTTAAACTGCCAGTAATCTGACGGTCATGAGGATCATTTAGGTTGCTAAATGTTCTATGTTATTCATTTGTATGCATTTTAGTGCCTCTGAATACTTATGCTATTCTGTGGCATTGATATATAGCCTATTTTAACCTTTTGAAAATTTTAAAGGAAGCCAACAAACAAATATATTTATGTTTTACATTACCCTCCCCCCGAAAAACCGCCAATAACCAAACATGACACTGAATGTCAAGATGTGTTGCACGCCGACGCACCCCCCCCCGGTCCGTTCGCACGGACGGTCCCGGTAAGGATGGGGAAGACGGCTCAGCCTCTACGCAGAGGCTGTGCTGTCCCCCGAATGCCTTACCATCCCCTCCGGCCTTCTGGCGTGTCGCACAGGCCAGGGAACACCCCCTCCCTGCCCTGTGCGACAGCTCTGGAGGGGACGGTAAGGCATTTGAGAAAGGGGGGGAAATGACACCAAGATGCTGCTTCCAAAAAACCTCGCCACCTCCCATGCGAAAAGCTCCCTAGGGACGGCATTTTTGCTGTTCCTAGGACGCTGTTTATGGCCCGTGCAGAAAGGGCCAGAGAGAAAGTAAACTCCAAAGTGGAATAAGATGCAGGATTAGAGGATACTAAAGTACAACTTGACAGCCCCATTCACAAGCTGGGTGTCCAGAGAGGCATCCTGGTGGTGCAAGGAAGCTTGCAAAACAAAACAGCCTCTCCACCACCAAGAAGGCTTTATGGGGTTGGGTCGCATAAGTCCAAATTCCCCATTGTTGACATAAACCAGAAAATGGCTGGGAGGAAGCTGACTAATGTCGACTCCTCTGGCCAAACCCCTACTGCTCTGGCAGCAGCAGAGGCATCAGGGCACTGGTGCAGCATCTCAGCAGAAGGGGAGAGCAGTGGTGGCCGCACCATGGTGGTTTTAGCCCTCCACTGGGCTAATGTGCAAATCCACTAGTGCAGTTGCTCTGCCATTCCCATGGGCAGATTCAGCCACCTGGTTTGGATGGGGCTCTGAGTCAGATTTCCCCATAAGAATACTGGGAATATTTGGTGAGGGTTATAGATCACTCTTTGCTGAAAACTAGAGGCCATCTGGCTGCTGCCTGGGGGTACAGACAGCAGCCAGATGTGAACCAGACGTGTTTCCATACTCCTACATTCCTGCTGGGTGACCTTGGACTAGTCACAGTTCCTCGGAACTCTCAGTCCCACATACCTCACAAGGTGCCTGTTGTGGGGAGAGGAAGGGAAAGGAGCTTGTAAGCCACCTTGAATCTCCTTACAGGAGAGAAAGGTGGGGTATAAATCCAAACTCTTCTTCTTCCTACATACACTCTCAGTTAAATTGCTACTTTTATCTGAGCTTCAGCCAATCACAGCCTCTCTCACAAGTGTTTTGGCTTTACTGCTCAAATCCAGTTCCCGACTCAGTGCTCCTGAAAGCAACTGAGCAAATCAACTCTCTTCTTAACTAAATTGCTTTCAGCTGGCTCTTAACCCTTGTCTTCTCAAATATTTGTTTTCTTGACATTTTTTATCTTCTTGACAATTACTTCTAAACATTTATTCTAAACGTAACCAGAGTGGATTACAAATGTCTATTGGATACTCTAGCAATTCCCCCAAATTTGCCTATAAAGGTTTGGGGTTGCTAGACTGTCCTGGATGATGTGTGATGTCACTTCCAGTTGCATGACTGAGTGGCATTGCAACACTCAGAAGAGGTTGCTAGTCCTTGGTTACAACACTCCCAGAAGGGGCAACTAGTTCTTGGTTGGCAACCCTATAGGAAATTTTTGGACAGTATCCCGCCTTTGCCCAGAGCTCTCCAGAGCACAAATACCTATTAAATCAGCTTAAGCATAAGCACAAGCATTTATTGTCATTGTGCACGCACAACGAAATTTACAGCAGCTTTCCTCGATGCATACAATTTCAGACTCATACCCCATCCTCACTTTCCCCTTCCTCCACCCATCCCTACACAACCCCAAATACATCAACACGAAGCCGCGGAGTTTAGCATAGCCACAGCTCTAGAGTAGAAGCTGTCTCTAAGCCTTCTTTGTCCTAGTTTTGATAGACCTGTATCGTCTATCGTCTTAAGCCAGAGGAATAGATATGACCACAGTTTTAAAAAAGCATTTTAGGTGTTGACTTACCAAGGCCTAATTGCCAAACCAGGAAGCAAAATCAGGAAATATTTCATTGAAGAGGTTCTTCTTATTCTAAGAATTGTTTGTATTCCTTCTGTCATGCAGATCCTGTTAGGTTTTGGCACAGTCTATATTTGGCTTGCCAGTGTCTAACGCACTGAATTGCAACGCTTGTCGCCCACGATAGCACCATGATTCTTCACATCTGGTAGTGCCCTTTGCAATTACACACAGTTGCCAGAAGCATGTGAGATGTCGCATGTTCTGTCCAACCCAGTTTTTCACAGTAGCTCATCAGGACACCATATCCTTTAAATTAATTCATCTCAAATCCCAGAAGCTCTCAACAGTCACTACTAACATCATTTAAGTCTGAATTTTCAAGCAATTCCTTCTGACTTGTGACTTACCGGCAAAAAATGTAATAACGATTCTCCCAGTTTGAATTGTTACAGAATTCCCAAGTTACTGTTATAAAACATTTCTGTCTTGAATTTCTAAAAAAAATAAATAACCAAAGTGTTTGTAATGGCATTTCGGGGGCCAAAAGGTTTTTTGCAAAGCTGGACGGACAATAACAAATTTTGCATGGTGATGCTTAGGAGTAACCGCATAAAATCTAGCAGAAAGAAATAAGGTTTCAGTTTCTAAAAAATGAGTCCCACCAATCAAGTTTTTTAACTGACATTTTAGTCCAAGAACTAAAAAATCCCCTTTTGCTCAGCTTTCCCTTTCCCTCCTTTATTTTCTTCTTTTCCCCTTCCTTGGTGCATGGTATGAATGTGAATTTTATGGGAGTACAGTTTAACTGGATTGTCCATCCCTCCATGGAAGTTAACAGATATATATGACTATCTTTAATCAATTTCATTATGTCCCACATAGGCCGCTATGCTCGGCGGTGGCAGAATTACTGGTGACCCCTAGCCCCGCGACAATGCGGCTGGCCTCGACCCGGGCCAGGGCCTTTACGGCTCTGGCCCCTGCCTGGTGGAATGCCCTACCTCCATCAGTCCGGGCCCTGCGGGATCTTGGCGAGTTCCGTAGGGCCTGTAAGACAGAATTATTCCACCGGGCCTTTGGAGAGGCTGGCCGCGGTTCTACTGCCCCCCACTGAAACTCTGCCGATTTCCATCTTTGTCATCTTGGTCGGGCCTGCCGTGACTCCATCTGGGCCCGCCTGTTCCCTCCCTTTCTTCTTTTATCTTTTTTCCTTGCTTTTAGCCTTAGGAATGGGCGCCTGTTTGAACTGCTTTTAAACTGTTTGAATTGCTTGGATTGTTTAAATTGTATGTAACTGCTGCCGGAGTTTTAATGTCTAAGTTGTGTTGTTTGAGTTGCTGTTGATAACAGCCATGTTGTTGAGCCGCCTCGAGCCCTCCGGGGAAGAGGCGGCCTAGAAATCTAAAATATAAACAAACAAACAAACAAACAAACAAATAAATAAATAAATAAATAAATTATTATAAATCATTGTTGTAAACCTCCCTGATCCCATATAGAAAAGGGTGGCTTATAAGCTGAAACAAATAAAGTGTCTCTGAACATGCCCAGAGACCATCCCTATTTTCCCAGCGGACCCTTGGTCTGCCGTTCTCCCAGATGTGAATCTTTGCTTTCATACATTAATCTGAACTTCGTACAAAGTTTTGTCACCCCAAAGAATGTGTTGAAAAGAAGAGTGAGTCTTGCTCTTTTGTCATCAATCAGCAGAAAATGATTGAAGAATCTTACAGAAAAAAAAACAAATTGAGCAAAATGACTATGAGCATCCACTCTTGACTGTATCAGTTGACCGAATGTCAGTTTACTACCTGTGGCAATCAAATGAAAGGGATTGTGTTCTCACCACTTGTGCTAATTGACAGGGCTGTAGGTCATATTTTCCCCACTATCTCTGGGGTTCCAGGACCTTAAATCAAGCAGTGACACTAGCTTTGCCCTTTCTCCCTTTCAGGCTGCCTTTCAGCAGAGCCTTTTCAGTGATGTGTTACTCTGAGCTGCAAAAGAAGACCGAGGAAGAGCCAGCCTTTGGCTGCATCCATGCAGGGATGCTTTTTCATGTTCCTTCCATTGTTGCTACGAATGCAAAAGCATCAGCAGTGTCAATGGAGAATGCGCATAGCAGTTTTCCCAGTGCATTACCCGGTGGTATTTGTATAGCTGTAGCTTAATGTAAGTAATTGACATAGGTCGAATCCCCACTTGAAATTTGCATGCAGATCCAAAACTGTTTGTTGTGAAACCGTGTCCTCTTCATCGGAGTTTCTCCCTCCCCACCGCAGGGAGCACACAGCAGACACACCTGTTTGCAGAACTCTTAGCAATCCCCACTACCAGGCGAGCTCGCTTCGCCGGTCTCCCCTGATTGGCTGGCATGCCTTGATGGGGCGGGACCTTTCCCCACTGCAAAAACGTACATTGTAGGGGCGCGATAAAAAACCAGCATGTAAAAGTTTAACGTTTAACTGTTTAACTGTGCAAACAGTTAATCGCTACCTGTGTAAACCATTAACGGTTCAAAGTTACACGTTTGACTGTTTAAAGTTTGCGTCCCCTTCTGCTGGCCGATTGCAAAAGCGGAAATGAAATCAAGGAAAGGCTGCGCGCGCATCACAGCGCTGATTGGTTGCCCAAATTCCACGTCACACTCCAGGGTGGGAAACGAGTCAGGGTTTCAACCCTCATCCCTCCCCTCGGATCAGCTCTGAACCATGTTAATGGGGTCTATGCCACTTGCCACCAGGTCCTGCCGGAATGCGGATTAACGGGGAGAACAAGCACCAGAAACGGAATCTGCCACGCAAGCAATGGGGTCCCTCAAACCTGGTTAGTTTGTGTTCTGAAACCTGGCTAAGACGGTAGTGGGGATTCGACCATAAACACTTTTGCATAAAGCTACATAAAAAAGTATCACTTTTTCATAGAGACCCCACAAAGCCCTTTTGGTGACACATGGAGGGGCATGGTGGCCACGGGCTACTGAAGGAAAGAAAATGGTGCTGATGTGGATCCATACACACATGTTATCAAGTCACAACCTACTCAGAGTGATCCCAGCAAGGAGCCTTCAAGACAAGTGAGATGCACAGGTGCTTTGCTATTGCTTTCCTCTGCAAAATCTTCCTTGGGCCTCCCATCCAAGTACTGAACCCATTCAGCTTCCAAGTTCTGATGAGATCCGGATCTACCATGCTGCCTTCTCTCCCCTGATGTCGGTGAGACTTGTAAAAATGCAAACTTTCCCTTTTCATAAAGTGCTCAACCCCCCCCCCGCCCCAATGTTATTTTGTTCCTTTTTTCTTGGTTTGGCAAAGCTGAATGCACACCCCTCATGTGAATTTTTCAGTTCAGTATCAGGCACCCTCCACTACTGTAATTATTTCCATACATTGGCCATTTTAATCTCCAGATGCGCACACGTTCGGTATATGGAAAACTGGAGAGCAGACTGAGGGAAATGGCCATGTCAGGAAATATGGAAAAGATGGGGAATGGTAGGGTGAATGGACAATAGTGGACAATTGGCTGAACATGGGGGCTACAAGCCAATAAAGAAGTAGGACCTGAAGCGATGAGTGAGTTTCCACCTTATCTTCCAAATGGCTTAACCCTCTTGAGCATGTATCAGGTCTCCATTAACTGAGCCCAGTAGAAGGCTTAACCACTAGCTGTTCACTGGAGGGTGGCAGGCAGTGGTGGGATCCAAAAATTTTAGTAACAGGTTCCCATGGTGGTGGGATTCAAACTGTGGCATAGCACCAATGGGGCTGGGCAGGGCACGACAGGGGCGTGGCCCGGCATTCCGGGGGCGGGGCATTCCTGGGTGGGGCTGTGGCAAGGACGGAAAACAAATGCACGCAGGCACAGGCTGCCACGCACGCCAGTGCACCTCCTGCTAGACTGCTTCAAGTTCTGCGCGCTACTGCTGAGAGGAGGGGCGTAACCAGTGGTGGGATTCAGCAGGTTCGCACCACTTCGGCAGAACCGGTTGTTAAAATGCTGCTTGTAAATAACCAGTCATTAAATTATTTAAATCCCACCACCAGAACCAGTTGTTAAATTATTTGAATCCCAGTACTGGGCGTAACTAAGGCAAAAATCACGTGGCAAAATCACCAATTAGTAACCCCCTCTCAGCACACACAATGGACATCCCACCTTGAAGGATCCCACCTCTGGTGGAAGGGCATGAATCTAGAAGCACACACTAGACCCAGGTTTGCCACAACTATCTAAATTACAAAATGGAATGCCAGCTGTTTGCGTTCTGGTAATAGACATAACTCTTCAGTAGCTTTATGAACCAGCTTCTGGTTTGAAATAGATTCGTACAAGTCTGGCATTGTTCTGCCACTGCTATGCTCTGTGTCTTCATTTGATTTTATATCATAATGAATTATTAAATCTACTGACAAAGAAGGAACTTGAAGGGATAGCGGTGGGTGGATGGAACCACCAAAGGTCAGCTTTATTCAGGAGGACTCTCTGCTCAATTGTTCAGTCTGTTTGTTTAGAAAAAGCCCGAGAGCTGCCGTGGTTTCCATTTGTTGAGCTATTTGTGTTTCTGCAGAATTAGTAATTGGAAAGGGAGCTCCTTTAATTCCCATTTCCCCATTTAAAACTTACGGTTAGGTACTGCATCAAACTGAACCGAATGTGTAGCTATGCTCAGTGACAACCGGTTTACTCATTGCTCGATGGTCTTATTAAATTGAATTTTTAATGGGCTATGCGGAAACACGGTAAGGCACAGGCAGCTACCAGAGCCTATATTAATTTTTTTTCATCCTCACCTAGACTTTTTACTTGTGGCTTAAGCATCTCCCATAAATTCCACAGTACACTGTGAACTCATTCATCAAAGAACAGTCCTGAATCAAGAGGCTTCAGATTGAGTTGAAAATCTATCCCATAATAAGTTTATTTCCTAAGGAAAAGATTCCTGCTGACATGGCTTCATTTCCGTATGGACTTTTAGGAACCCAGATTAGGGCTGACAGCTGCACTTGGGGAAATGTCAGGAGGTTTGGAGGCAGAGCTTTGGGTTGGTGGGGTTTGGGGAATGGAGGAACCTCAACAGGGTATAATACCAAAGCCGCCCTTTTCTCCAGGGGAACTGATCTCTGTACTCTGCAGATCAGTTGTAATCCTAGGAGATCTCTAAGTCCCACCTGGAAGTTGACAATCCTAGCCGAGCTTCATCTGTCCACTGAAGCCTTAACCCAGATCTAAACCACCTTTTAAGCATTGGGCTGGAGACTGGCTTCACCATCTCGCCCTGCCTTCAGGTCTCCTGGAATATGTTGGCACCTCACATTCCTGGCTAGCCGCACTTTCTTGTTGACCTTTTAGCACCTGGGAATGTAGGGAGTTCATGCAGTGGCCGGGATGCTTGAAGTATCTGGGAACCATTTTGTTTTTGAGAAGGGGAGAGGAGCAGCGGTGGGATCCAAAAATTTTAGTAACAGGTTCCCATGGTGGTGGGATTCAAACAGTGGCATAGCTCCAATGGGGCTGGGCGGGGCACGACGGGGGTGTGGCTGGGCATTCCGGGGGCAGAGCATTGCTGTGGCAAGGACGCAGCCGCTGTGCCGGTCCTTGGATGGAAAATGAATGCACGCAGGTGCAGGCTGCCACGCACGCCAGTGCACCTCCTGCTAGACTGCTTCAAGTTCTGCGCGCTACTGCTGAGGAGCAGAGGAGGGGCATAACTAAGGCAAAAATCACGTGGCAAAATCACCAATTAGTAACCCCCTCTCGGCACACACAAATAATTAGTAACCTACTCTTGGGAACCTGTGAGAACCTGCTGGATCCCACCTCTGGAGAGGAGGACTGCAGTGTGAGCGAGTTGGGAGGGGTGCTTGTGCTTTGCTATATCTTTTTTTCCTGGTATGAACTGGACCAGTTCTGGCAATGCTTGTTGTGAAGAAAGATGCCATTTCTCCTCTGAAACATTCAGATTTTGTTAACCCTTGATTCTGTGGGTGTTTGAGAGAGTGTGGGCCGGGGCCCAACATTTTGCCAGAACTCTTTTCCTACTGGGCTGATGAGAGCAATCTTTTGGGTGGAGGAAGCAGAAGAGGGCCAGGTGGAGGAAGCAGAAGAGGGCCAGTCGGGCCAGGGCGAGGCTGACTAGGTCATTGGAGGTGCTCATCCTTGGGTTGAATGGGCTACCAAAACTGTGAGTCTGCAGGAGCTGCTGTGGAACCCCATTGGGCATCATGAGCCAAGCTGTTGGGAATCTGGTAACCTGTAGAACGAGGTTGAAGCTGTGAGACATAGGTGCCAAGGTTATCTTTATTGGGAGAGCCATGTGGGGAGCCACTACAAGCGAGACACCCAAAGCCTGCAAGAGGAGGTTGGAGAGCTGAAGGAGAGCATCCTCCTTATCCTGCAGCTGCTTGAAATGTTTCAGGTCAGCTGTCCTTAGGGAGTCCATTGAATCCCAGTGGTGCAGCAACCTGGCCAAGGGGTTTAGATGGTGTAGATTCCAGAAGAGATGGAACTAGACAAGCCCCAGCACTCCAGCTGGTCTTGGAAGCCCCTGCAGCAACCACTGTGGTGGTGCTAGGAGCCTCGTTGTCAGGAGGCGAGAGAGAGGTGGTGCAGCCAAAGCGGAGGAGGCAGGGTGAATTAACCCTCTAGCCAGGTTCTTATCTATGAATTCTTGCAGTGCTGCCAGTTTGATCAGGCTCATGGAATATAACTTCCCCTTTGGGAGGGGGACTGCTTCTACTAGTTCAATGGCACAGTTAGGTCGCCTGTGGGGAGGAAGATTATCTGCCTCTTTCTCCATGAACACTTCCCATAAATCCGCATACTCCACCGTCTCCCCCCTTCATCAGTTGACACTCCAACTAAACTCACCGCCAACTTGTCCCTCAGCTTAGAGAAGTGAGTGGTGGAAGTCTCTGGCCCCTTTCCGTGCTCTGTGCACACAGTGGATGAAAATGTTAAGATGCCGCAGCTCCAGTTTATTTTTGGGCTACTACCGGGTTGGTGGAGGTAGCTACTGCAGCCCGAGTCTATGATTCCACACAGGTTCAAGCAAGTGCCCCTCTGGGGGTTCTTTAAACTCAGCTGCACAGAATGTGATCCAAATGGCTAAAGATCTGCCAGGGAACCTGCAGTGTGAATGTGTCTGCTAATGGGTTTTGCTAGCTGGCAGACAAGTTGCGCACTTGGTCGGAGGCCACCAAGATCCAATACTTCAAGGATAGCCTCAATCCGGAGGTGTTGGAGTGGTTGCTTATGGAAGGAGGCCCCCAGACCCTAACAGGCTGGGTGCAGCTGGCTGGTTATGTGGAATATCATGCTAAGACCGTACTATGAGCCAAACAATGGGAAAGATGAGAATCAAAAGGTGGGAAGAAGAGTGGAACTGCCAAGCACATCCCCTGGCCTGGCTGGAATGAGATGCAGCTGAATGAGAGCAGCTGATGAGCAGTGGGGTGGGTGGGTTGCCTGATATGTGGAGCAGCATGCCCTCTCTGGGTTTATGGTGGTCCCAAAGCAGCAGCCTTCTACTGGGCCCAAGTAATGGACACCAGAGCTATGCTCAAGGGGGGTTAAGCCAATGGGAAGATAAAACAGCATTCATTTAAAACAGTTTCAGGCTGCAAATAAAATGTTTTGGGGTAAAAACAATGCAAAACTCTATGGAGGAAACATTGTATTTCCTTCCTTAAAACGTTTTGAAGTGTCTGTGTGAGAAGGGCCTCACACCGCAATCCTAAATAGTTCTACATTCTTCAAAGTGGATGGTTATAACTCAGGTAAGGATATAGTTAAGAATATATAACTCAGTATAACTCTGTTAAGGAATGTAGTGCCAGTTGCCAGTTTGGAAGCCTTTCATAAATTTGGCAGCTGATTTTTTTTTGAAAAACTTAATAATTATTAATCTATGAAAAGCCATATGATTATGTGTGAGATTTGTGGTTATATCATTTAATTTGGTTCCAATTATTCCCGTAAAAAAATTAAGAAAATGAATAATTATAAAAGTAAGGTCAACTCAATTTTCGCAACTAGCTACTAGGCTCATTATAGCTAATTTCTTTCATAATCCTTGCCATCTCACCCCATTTATTTCATTTATAAGTAGCGAAAAGTGAGCATCATGAAACTTCAGTAAAAAAAACAAAGCAGCAAACCATGACGTTCTTGTGATTTCCTGAGAAAGCAATTATCCCTTGTTAACATTTATGGGAAGAACTCTTTAGATTATTCTTAATATAATTATTAAGGTCTTCAGACTGAAATCCTTCTCCTTCTATGAGTTATCACAACTTCAGAACATTAACTCTAACTGGACTTTTAAAAACTTCATCTTCTCAGGCATAGGCATAAAACTACTTGGCTTAGTTTAACATTCAGTGTAACACAGAATGAAATGATGGCATGTTAAGTGTTTTCAGAGGCATGCTCTGTAGAGAAGTCACTCCACCAGATGAATTTCAGACAGGGATTTAAAGCTCCTGAGATATTCTTAAGACATTTTGCTGAAGTGCTACACATTACAAAGTCCTCGGGTATCCCATGTCCCACCACAGGTAGTCTTACCAGGTGCCCACTAATAGCAGACAAACTCCTGGCAGTTCTGGCTGCTGCCTGTCAAACTGCGGGGAAGGAGGGGAGGTATTATCATTGCTATGCGATGACATCATTTCCATGCAATCTCGAAGGGCCAGCATCATACAGGGACAACAATTCCTGCCCTGTCTCTCCCCATCTCTCAGCTTCTTCCATGACAGTCCTACCCACGGAACCTGCTGGGTAAATGTGCTTTGGCAAGGCTATGTTCAGAACCCAGGAGGGTGGAAATTCCCAGGTCTCACAGTGTAGGGGTGCGTTAGCGAACCCAGTAGACCCTCAGAAAGTGCACAGGAATGCCTGCGCCATCTGTCCCCTCCTGGGCTCACACGTACGCACATCACGAGATCTCCCAGACACCCAGGTCACAAGATACCTGAATGTGGATTCAACCCAGACAGGAACGCTTCCCCCTACACATATGCAGCCCTTCACTGAGTCATGAATTGCGCAACTTTCTCCCGCTCTCCCGCTCTCCCGCCTTCCCAAAACCCTTAATAAAGGTGCCACGGACCCCAGCTCGGCAGATTGGTCAGACTAGCCAGATTGGTCAGATCAGCCAGACTTGCCGCTGGCCTCTCTCCACCAGTTTCCTGATATCGCTGTGTCTCGTCTCTTCATTGTGTCGCCGTAACGACTTCATCACAGCTCTGGTCTGTAAGTGCAAAGAGTTATTAGGAAAGGGACTGAAAATGAAACGGCCAACATTACAATGCCCCTGTTTAGATCTATACTGCAGCCTCGTGTGGAAACTGCCTGCAGTTCTGGTCATTGTAGCTCAAAAAGGACATTGCAGAGCTGGACAAAGTACAGAGGAGGGCGACCAAGATGATTAGGGAGTTGGAGCAACTTCCCAGTGAGGAAAGGCTGGAAAGGGGAAACATTATAGAGGTTTATACCATCATGCATGACGCAGTGGTGCGATCCAAAAATTTTAGTAACAGGTTCCCATGGTAGTGGGATTCAAACTGTGGCATAGCGCCAATGGGGATGGGTGGGGTACGACGGGGGCATGGCCGGGCATTCTGGGGGTGGGGCATTCCTGGGCGGGTCTGTGGCAAGGATGCAGCCGCTGCGCCGGTCCTTGGGCGGGAAACGAATGCACGCAGGCACAGGCTGCCACGCACACTGGTGCACCTGCTGCTAGACTGCTTCAAGTTCTGTGCGCTACTGCTGAGAGGAGGGGCATAACTAAGGCAAAAATCACATGGCAAAATCACCAATTAGTAACCCCTCTCGGCACACAGAAATAATTAGTAACCTACTCTCAGGAACCTGTGAGAACCTGCTGGATCCCACCTCTGTGTATGGGGTAGAGAGAGTTGATAAAGAAAACTTTTTCTCCCTCTCCCAAAATCCTAGAACCCATGGCATCCAATGAAGCTGACAGGCAGTGGATTCAAGACCAACCAAAGGAAATACTTCTTTACACAGTGAATGATTGAAATGTGGAATTCATTGCCAGAGGATATAGTGATGGCATAGACAGCTTTAAAAGGGGAATAGACAGATTTACAAGGGATAAGTGCTATCTTGGAAGAGAAGGTCCAGCAGCTTGGGTGGAGAACACGCAGGAGATTTCTCTGAGGAGGAAGGCAGTTCTTAAAGACAGGAGATGAGCATTTGGAGGAATGTGACATATAGAAGCAGAGGGACCAGGGAGCATTCTGTGAGTTTGAAGCTACAGAATTGATTTGAAGTTCTCTCCCTTGTCAGTGATGATAAGGATCAGGCACATGATCAACAGGATCAGTTCTTGGAGAATGTGCAAGTGACAGGAGGTTCAGACCATGGAATGGTCCCAGCCAAACCCTAGAAAAGACGTGTGGTGGTGGTAGGGGACTCCCTGCTGAGGGAAACAGAAGCCGTGATTTGCAGGCATGACAAGATGTCTCAAGAGCTGTGCTGTCTCTCTGGGGCAAAAATCCATGATGTCACAGAGAGGCTGACAAGACTTATCAAGCTCACTGACAGTCATCCCTTCCTTTTGATCTGTGTGGGAACAAATGACACTGCAAGATACAGCTTTTTGGTCATCACAAAAGATTTTTGGGCTCTGGGAAGGAAGCTGAAGGATCTGGATGCACAGGTTGTCATTTTAGCTCTACCTCCAGTTGAAGGACATGGCCCAGGGAGGGAAAGAAGAACAGTGGAGGTGAACAAGTGGCTCAGCAGGTGGTACAGCCAGGAACGTTTTGGCTTTTTGGATCACGATCTGTGGTTTCATGAAGATGGATGAATGGCAAGGGGGAGGCTGCCCCTCATGGCTGTAGGTAGGAACATCTTTGCTAGGAAGTTCACAAACCTGGAGGGCTTTAAACTGAGTTCTGTCGGGGAGGGAGACAGCATTCAGGTGGACAGGAGTTCATCAAGTACTAGAGATAATCGCCTAAAGGTTGTAAAGAGAACTGAGCAAATAGTTGAAGAACCCAACAGTAGGAGGGGGAAAAAACCTTAAATAAGCAGCTAGGGGGGAATGGATCATGTTTTAGATGTCTCTACATTAATGCACAGAGCATAAGGAATGAATAAATAAGACAGACTCAAACTCATACTTTAAGAACTGTAATGTATAGTTCGGCTCAAAGGAACCCTGAGGTACACAGTTGTAAGCTGCAGTACTGCAATCAAAGCTCTTCTAACGGCGCAGGTTTGATCCAGGCAGAAGTCAGTTTCGAGTAGCTGGCTCCAGATTGACTCAGCCTTCCATCCTTCTGAGATCTGTAAAATGAGTTCCTAGCTTGCTGGGGGTAAAAGTGTAGACGACTGGGGAATGCAATGACAAACCACCCCATAAATATAGTCTGCCTAATACATGTTGTGATATGACATCCCCCCCCCCCCCCCATAAGTCAGTAATGACCCACTGCTTGCCCAGGAGATTACCTTTACCTTTTATAGTTAGGTTCTAAGTAAATAAGACATTTACTCTAGATATTCCTCAAATGACATTGTAGAAGATTTGCATTATCTCTATAAATCACGTCTCCCTGGCCTCGGGGTTGATGCAACTCACATACAAATCGTGCTAACTGCGTGCAGGTAAAATATGCAAATGATTTAAAGCTCTTTGGTTCATGATGACATACCCCTAGTGGGAATTTCAGTGCTGAGTAAGTTGCCTCTAACTGCTCTATCTGATAAGTCCTTCCTCCTTATCCCCCTCCGAAAGACAGCAATATGTTCATAATACTGCGGGTCAACTCCCTTGTATTTTTAAAGAGAAAAAAAATCCCTACAAGAATCCTTACAAGTCCTATTGCCTGAGAATTCATCATATGCTGCCACATATTACTTGTGATTTTTTATTCAGTTCATTTCAAATTACTTCTAACACATAGCAATCAGGTTTAAGGAGTGCAAGGAATTCAAATGATCACCAGGCATCCTAGATTTCTCAAGAGACAGCTTTCAAATCACAGGCAAGGTCTATTTTCCTTTAGGGATTTGTACATTTTTTTTTAAAAAAAATTAGACCTAATGACTCCATATTTCTCAAAACAAGGCAGGGTTTCTCCTTGTTGTGCAATCAGTTGAGTTGTGGCACATAAGAAGGGCAGATTTTATTATTTTTGATTGTGCAAAAAATCCAGCCATATTGAAATGGCCTAAAAATATAGGAGCCGCGTGGCGTAGTGGTTAAGTGCTTGCACTGCCACTCACACGGTCTGGAGTTTGAGCCCCCTGTGGGTCAGATATCCTGGCAGCTGGCTCATGGTCAACTCAGCCATCCATCATAAGAACATAAGAACATAAGAACTAGCCTGCTGGATCAGACCAGAGTCCATCTAGTCCAGCATTCTGCTACTTGCAGTGGCCCACCAGGTGCCTTTGGGAGCTCACATGCAGGATGTGAAAGCAATGGCCTTCTGCTGCTGCTGCTCCTGAGCACCTGGTCTGCTAAGGCATTTGCAATCTGAGATCATCCATTCCTTGGTCAGTAAATGAGTACCTAGCACATAGCTAGGGGGTAAAGAATAGTCGGGGAAAGCAATGGCAAACTACCCCACAAAAAACGGCTTGCCTATGAAATCACTGCTTGCAGTGGTACCCCAGGGTCGAACACAACTGAAGGGGAAACTTTACTTTACCTAAAAATATGTTCCATCTGCTGCATGAGTCAAGTGTTGATTCATATCAGTGATATGGAGAACATATGCAGCAGAGAAAAAACACTATGAATGTAACACTGCAGGTGCTACGACTCACCCATCCACCCACCCCCATCCACCCTTCTTTAGGGGAAAGAGCCAATAATAATTAATCTGGTCAAAACCTGTGGAACAGATGCACACCTTGACTTGGGTAGGCCAGGCTACCTGATACTGCCAGAATTCAGAAGCTGAGCAGAGTTGACCCTGGCAAATATTTAAATGGGAGCCCCTTAAGGAATACCAGGGTCATGATGCAGAGGCAGGATATGCCAAACCAGCTCTGAACATCTCTTGCCTTGAAAGCGCAAATACGAATTGGCTGCTCAGATGTCTTTCCCTTTCATACCACCCAGCCATTCATGCTTTGCTTGCTTTAGGGCACAATACACTGGGAATTTTTCCTATACAAGCCTGTCATTGCATTGCAACAGGGTCTGATTGTAAGAAAGCCCTAAAGGTCCCTTTGTGAAATACTTCTGTTCTGAATGTCTGAGAACAGAGCTATCATAATCATTCCTATTCTCTCTCTAGAATCATCACTGAGGATGCAATCCTAAGAACACTTTCCTAGTAAGCACCATTGAATAAAATGGGGCTTACTTTTGAGTAGACCTCTTTCCTTTATTTTTCGGCCTATAAGCTGTTTTTGCTATCAAATTAATCTACTTTTCTGGCATTTGTCCATCTTGCAGTGAAACACTGACCATTAGGGTATCATGACTACATACCTCTTTTTCATTTTTTTTTAACCTGGGGATCCTTTCAGCTTTGTATAAATCCCTCCTGTCAGTCTCTTGCTCCACTGTGTGGATTTTTTGATCCAAACTATAGGGATCAGTTCAGAATGAAATATAGTGATTTTCTCAAGTAACATGATACAGTATAACAAGACTTGACAGATCCCAGGTACCATGTTGCTTTGGTGCCTAGAAATTTCATGGAGGTGCCCGGTATTCTTAGCAATAATTTTATTGTCTCTCAGTGAGAAGTAGAACAATTATCAGAATATGTATGTTGTGTGGGATAATACGTTGTATGGCATACAGTACATGGGCAGGAAGTTATTCTCATTGTTTATATGTTAACTTTATAGCCTTTGCGGGCGGATGGGGAGAGCTTGCTCCTGGGTCCCAAAAACCACACACATACCAATTGTGGAATAAAATTGGGCCGCAGCCCATTTTATTATAATGAGAAATTAGGGCGAGCAGAAGGGATCACATCAGAGCCTTGGGTCAGCACCCTTGCTGGGCCCCCCAAAACCGTCCCCAATCCCTACTGGGGCATGGGACAGGGAGTTAGTGGATGCCACCTGGGTGCAAGCCCTATTCGTGACACCTCTCCCTGCTGGGGGTAGCAGGCTCCACGGTTGCATAGCCTCCACAGCTTGCGCCATGAGACCCGCCCCACCCCAAGCCTCTTACAGAAACTCCCAACCATGGAGAAATCCAGCTCCCAAGCTCAATTTTCTCCCCAAAAGATGTGATCCCCTGCCCTAAACCTGCCAGGCTGCGACAATAAAATACATTAACAACTGAAACACAAAACAAACATCAACTTTACTAAATTGAACTGTTCCTACAATAGGGCGGGGAGGGTGGGTGTTGCTGTTGCTGTTGCCTCGGCCGTTGGAAGAGACTGAGGCAAGCCCGCGCGCTGCCTTATAAGAAGAAGAGTAGAAGAGTTTGGATTTATATCCCCCCTTTCTCTCCTACAGGAGACTCAAAGGGGCTTACAATCTCCTTGCCCTTCCCCCCTCACAACAAACACTCTGTGAGGTAAGTGGGGCTGAGAGAGCTCCGGAAAGCTGTGACTAGCCCAAGGTCACCCAGCTGGCGTGTGTGGGAGAGCACAGGCTAATCTGAATTCCCCAGATAAGCCTCCACAACTCAAGCGGCAGAGCTGGGAATCAAACCCGGTTCCTCCAGATCAGAGTGCACCTGCTCTTAGCCACTGCTCTTAGCCACTACGCCACACACCCCTTTTCTCTGCATGTGACCGTACCTCGCTCCATGCTCGCGAGGACAGGCTTCCATCCGAGCATCGTGTCGATCCTTTGACTAATGAACCGTCCATTGCGCCTCCCCACCTCCGCAACGGCAACCCCCAGTGAGTCTGGGGCCGTGATTTAGCAGTAGTAGGTGAATTCATTTGTCAACCATTTGCATTCTTTACTGGATCCAATATTCAATTAAATCACACTTTAAAAACAATAATGGAATTACCAGACACAGAACAGAAGGCGGCTAGATTTGGGGGTTAACATTTTGTTGTAGCAAACCAGAGCTATCTCTGTATTTATTTATATACAACATTTTTGTGGTAGCAATAATTAGAAAATAGGGTAATTAATATACCAGACTCTGAAGACTGAAAAACATGTCAGGCTCCTAAATTTTTGGCCTGGCTCTTAGAGCCAGAGAAAATTTGTCAAGGCCTGTGTTACAATTTAATCTCACATTATTACAGTCAGCACTCTGATAGTCAACAAATACAGACCATTCCTGAAATAAACCCACCATGACAAAATGTGTATTTCTGCACTGAACCATGGCAGTTTGTCCAAATGAACTATTTTCAATGCATTAGTTAACTATTTCACAACACTTGGTAGTGTTTTCCAATGATGTGCCGATACAGTTTTGACAGCAATCAGTAAATTTTGCACCAGAATCATTTGTGCACCCATTTTCGTTCATTCTAAATAATTCAAAGCCATCGATAATGCATCAATTTTTAAACTTCTTCCTGTCATCTGCATAATAATGTGCGCTACTTGTGCTCAGAAAAGTTTTAATTTGCAGACAGCGCCACTAAACATGTTAAAAATCTGTATGAAAAGCACTGCATTCCCAACAATTAAAGGTGTGAACACTGAATATTCTATTTAATCTTGCTGCTGTTACATACCATCTGTACATCATATTTCTTAAGGTTTTGTTTGCCTACATGCATTATTCTGCATTGCAGCCACTGAAAAAATTGCACACCTTTTTCAGGTATGGCTCTTTTCTTTTCTTTTTCTTTTTTTATTTTTTGTTTCATCTGTAAACTTTATTATTTAAAAATAAATATACACAAAAGTAAACAATTACATTCCAATTACATTGTACAAAATAAATAAAGTTATTCCATTTTTTTTCCCACCAAGCCAGTTTCTCCAGTTCTATCATCTTATCTTTTATACAAAATGTTTGGCTTGATTCCATCTATCTTTACAGCTTTTAGACTTCCGCATTGGTTTAGTTGGATCTGAGAATTAAACAATAAAAAAAAAACATTTTCTAATAAGAGTTATTATAATTGTTATTATATAGATTCTTCTAATAATGTATAGGTATGGCTCTTTTCTGGACTATGGTTCTAGCTATAATTCTATAGCCTTAGCAGGGTTGCCAGCATAACGTAGTAGTTAAGAGCTGTGGACTCTAATCAGGAGAACTGGGTTTAATTCTCCACTTCTCCACATGAGCGGCAGACTCAAATCTGGTGAACTGGGTTTGCTTCTCCACACCTACACATGAAGCCGGCTGGGTAAACTTGGTGTAGTCATGGTTCTCTGAGAACACTCTCAGCCCCTCCCACCTCAAAAGGTTTTGTTGTGGGAAGGGGAAGGGCAGTAGTGTAGCACCAAGGGGACAGGGGGGTGCAAGACGCAATCGGGTGTGCAGCCCTCCAGGGGCAGGGCGGGATGGGATCGTTTCGTGGGCGGGGTGGGGGCATTCTGGGCGGCCGGGGGCATTCTGAGGTATGGTAGGGGTGCAAGGTTCCCCCTTGCTCTGCCCCTGAAGAAGGGAAAGGGAAAGAATTTGCAAGCCACTTTGAGACTCCTTACGGTTGAGAAAAGTGGGGTATAAATCCAAACTCCTCCTCCTCTTCCTCTTCACCATAGTTGCCCGCCACCACTACTACCCACTGACTGCCACCAGTCAATTTGGAACCAGGTAGACAAAGGAGGGAAAGCCAGCACCTCACATGCAGTGTGATGTCATTTCTATGGTGCGGTGTCACTTCTATTTCTCCATTACTCCATATCCCAAGCCTTTCTGTTTCTACGTTTCTGTCCTCAAGAGTCCTCCCACCATACAGAGAAGTCTCCCCACCAGTTACAACCTAAGCCTTAATGACGCACCAGTAATACGCTAAGCAAACCAGCTATGATAGCGTTTAGGGTTGCTAACCTTCACATGGTGGCTGAAGGCCTCCCACTTGCAACTGAACTCCAGGAGATCAGAGGACTTGGAGAAAATGACTGCTGTGGAAGGTGAACTCTATGGCATTCTACTCCAATGAATCTGGGATTTCCAGATTGGGAAATACCTAGTGATTTCGGGGGTGGAGCCTGAGAAGCGCAAGGTTTGGGGAGGGGAAAAGTTTCAGTGGGGTATAAAGTAGCCGTCTTCTCCAGATGAACTGATCTCTGTCACCTGAAGATCAGTTATAATAGCGCGAGATCTTTAGTCAACATCTGGAGGTTGGCAGCCCTACTGTAAATGGATGCATATGCATTTATTGTACTTTGGTCACTCAGGGTCAGAGATGGGCAGGAAGGCATGCTGGGGGTAGGGGGGAGGCTGGCAGAGCTTGCTCTGCCCATTTATGTCCCACCTTTCTCTCTTGTAAGGAGACTCAAAGTGGCCTCCAAGCTCCTTTCCCTTTCTCTCCCCACAACAGACACCTTGTGAGGTAAGTGGGGCTGAGAGAGTTCTGAGAGAACTGTGACTGGACCAAGGTCACCCAGCAGGAATGTAGGAGTGCAGAAACACATCTGGTTCACCAGATCAGCCTCTGCCACTCAGGTGAAGGAGTGGGGAATCAAACCTGATTCTCCAGATTAGAATCCACCTGCTATGACCACTACACCACGCTGGCTCTCAATGAGCCCTTTTGGCCGGCCAGCCCGCCCACCTACATGCAAAAAGGAATATTGAGTACCTCTTCTCAGGAGTGTAGTGTCGGCATGTGTTCAGCAAGGCTGGGACTCAGAATGCTTCTGCAGAAAACAGTCAAAAATCTCATCTGCCCCTCAAAGAGTCTGCCTCTGCATCCTAGAAGTAAGTCTTGACTGTCTTGTTGAATTCATTCCTTAAGGATAGGGAGGAGGACACAATTCTCTCTTGACACTCAGCCTCTAGTTAATTTTATGCGACATTTTTCTCAATCAATAGAACAGTAGGCAATAAAAGAAAATGATTTGTAAAGAAATTTTAGTGTATTTGTCATTTTTCTGTAAGCCATTTCATATTAACAAGTGTGATTAAAAAAAAGAAATTGATACACATAAACAAAAGTGAATTTTTACTAACTGGAGTGAGGTGATTGACTTCCAGTTACAATTACCTATATCAAGATATCTCCCCACCTCTACAAAGAAGTCATCAAGCAACTTAATTGCTGGGGGAAAAAAAAGTACATATCATTCAAAAGTCACAGATAATCACCCTTGCTTTCCCTCCAGCTGCTTCATTGGTGCTCAGTCAGGTGAAGGTGGCATATCCCTTTTCCAGGACTGTTTTTGTCCACACCTGGGTCTATCTCAGAGATATATCGCTGTAGCACTTAGCTGTCATCCTAATTCAAAAGATGTACATATTTTATTTATTTACTTGTAGTCTTACATGTAGGCAATCTTATATTAAAATGTGCTTTAACTCATTTGGTCCATTAACACACCTGTGTGCTTTTTCAGTGCACATGTTGATTGCTTTCCATTCTACCATGGACATATAAAGTCTACAATAACCTTTATATCCCTAAGATTATACAGACCTTTACTAGGAACCTGGGGCCCAGCAGTTTTTTTCCAATTGGGCCCACACCTTTTAAAGCAGCCCTGTTGGTTAACCTATGTGGGAAGGGGGAAAGGGATAGCTGGGAACTCTTGAAAGGCTAAAAGCTTCTTGTATGTGTGTGTTCATGCCTTTGAATACAGCTCCTTGAAAATTAAAAGAAAGGAGAACGCTAAATATTGCTGGAATCGGCAGGACCAGCTCAGTACAACCATATACTTTTCGGACTGAAAAGACACCCAGAACACACGTCCCAGGAAAATCTTAAGCAAAAATCTGCAGCATGGAGAACCTCCACGCCACCACAAAATGTCAGGCGCCAGCAGTGGAGGAAACAGACAAGACAGCTTTAACCACCAGGTGAGAAAAATAAGATGTCTGCTCAGCTCCTGAGCTCTGCACAGCAAGAGATGCCTTAAAGACAACTTGGGGGGGGGGGGGGGGGGCAGCATTTTAGCAACTTCAAAAAAGGTGACTTGAGCAGAAATAAGGGGTTCTGAGGATGTCTTGGGGAAAAAGTTGCGTGGAATTCCTCCTCAAGATGCTTTTTCCGACCCTCAGGATGCCTTATTTGTGCTGTGCAGAATCGACCTATCACATCTAGTTGAGCCCTCAGGCTGCATACAGATGAGTTTCTGAGAAATAACCACAAGTCTTCATTTCACCCTCTCTTCAAATTGCTGCTGCTATCATCCTGTTGCTTTTGGAAGGGGAAATGTTGAATTCTGATATGAAGGCTTAGCTGAATTTACCATTGGGTTGCCAACTTTGGGTTGAGAAATTCCTGGTGATTTGGGGGTGCTACCTGAAGAGGGCAGGATTCAGACCTTCCTGGGTATAATACCATAGAGTCCATCCTCCAAAGCCTCATTTTTCTCCAGGAGAACTGGTCTTTGTTGTCTGGAAAAAAGTTGCGATTCCAGGATATCTCCTGGCTCCACCTGGAGGACGACAACCCCAACTCACCATCTGGATAAGTTCTACCCCCTGCTAGGCAGCCAACAGACTTCCAAGATCTTGGCTGCCCAGATATTGTCCGAGAACTAAAAGGAAGGGGACTAAATCTAGGCCCTTTCCCCACTTATCATTCGCTGCGCGCTACTGTCTCCAAATAGTGCGTGGTCCAGTGGTGCTCCCCACGAGTCCGGGGAGCGACAACGCAACCGCCCCGACTCTGCGCTCTCACGTCCCCTCAGCGCACATCATTTCTGATGCTGAAGAAATGGCACCTTCTGACAGTGGGGAACCCGACCCCGCGCCGGAAATCGCTCGCGCTGGGAGTAGCGTGCCGCAAATCGTAAGTGGGGAAAGGCCCCTAGATAAAGATATTTAGGGCACCAGAACCCCAACTTGTGCTTTGTTTCCAGCGAACGTGGTAAGTAAGGTACCAGATTTCTCCCATGAGGACATAACTTGTTAAAGTAACTTTTGAACCAGTGCTTGTAAAAAAACCTCAGTAGGACTTCATCTTTTTTTCTAACTAGGAAAGCTGTCGTAAAAATGTGCATTTAACCTGCACTATCTGAAATGTATACTGACCCGTATATAAACGTCTAAACTTAGTCATACATAATGCAAGTGCAGGCTTTCTCACGTTATTTCTGTATCTGGAAAGTTTCAGCTCTGAGGCCCTATCAATATTTATTCATGCACTGTGAACTAGAACCTGTGATTATTACTCATACGATCTCTTGCTTTACAAGCTTCAAGTCAAAAGAATAAAACCACATCTGCTCCTGCTCGTTCCCCATATTTTATTCAATGTTTTAACAGCTTTGCTGTAAATATCTCATCCATTACGATTCAGTTGTGACTGTATCAACTTCACATCTCGTTCTTTATTGCTGTCATTACAGTTAAACAACACACTGTTAATTTTTTTTAACTAACAAGTTTATTGTTCTCACCAGTCAGCCTTCTCTGCTTTTTGAGTCCACACAGTGTTACTGGTTATAAATCAAAGCAGGGCCGATTGAAACATTTGCCTTTGTTAGGAAAACTGAACATTTTTCCATTAACCGTACATTTCCCCATTAAATGTTCTTGTAGAGTAGAGATTACTGCCCTTTGCTCTCATCCTTTTGTGTGTGCAGTGGGGAATTATAGTGCTGCCTCTCCTGAGTGCTGGTATGCCATCCCCTGCTATGTCCATACTCTGGACATCATCCATGCTTTGGAAACTTAAAGTCCATAGGCTTGAACTACAAGAAGGACAGTGGAATCCAATTGCAATTTTCAAAACCCACTGACTTCATTGGACTCAGAAAGGTGTAACTAACATGGGGCCGCCACATACTTGGATTTTATGGTGGACAGACTATATATGATACATATGAGCATATTCCTTTGTAAACACAATATTCAGTGCTTGGACATCAGGTTCTGGATGCCATGTCTCCTCCTGCTGTAGGACAAGATGGAGAAGGAGAAGAAGAAGTGTTGGTTTTTATACCCTGCTTTTTCTCCACACTGTGGAGTCTGGCTTAAAATCACCTTCCTTTCCCCTCTCTGCAGCAGACACCTTGTGAGATAGCTGGGGCTGAGAGAGTTTAGAGAGAACTTACTGTTAGATTGGCCATGAACATGTGTTTCCAACATTACCAAAGGCCACCCAGCAGACTTCATGTGTAGGAGTGGGGAAACAAACCCAGTGCACCACATTAGAGTCTTACATTCATGGGGAAGAGTGGGAAATCAAACTTGGATCTCCACAGAGTCCACTGCTTTTAACCACTACACCATGCTGGCTCAAAGACGTTCTGTATCCTGCTGCTTTGTAAAAAATGAGAGGGGAATAAAGTGTTTGCTGGCATTACTGGCATTCACTTCCAGAAAAAAAAAATCCCCAACCCCCCCCCCCCCAATCCTATGGACACTCTAGAATATATAAAAACTAGATGATAAATTCTAGAGCATTTAATGACTGGAAATGACATCAGCGCACTAGTGCAACACTGGTATTCCACACACACACACACACACACACACAGACACACACACACACACACACACACCCCCGCAATTTCTCTCCTGATTTCCCCTGGGGCTTGCTGACTGCAGCCCAACAACCCTAGGTAGGCTTGATGGTAGTTCTAGCTGAGGTAATCTCAATCTTTCACCATGAATGCAAAACAAAATGTACATACATGAATCTTCAATGTAGAAGATACAATGGCTTGGAACCTTCCCCTTCGGGGAAGAGGCGGCCTAGAAATCTAAAATATAAATAAATAAATAAACCTATGAAAAAAAATCTCCTTGCACACCAATCCCTACTGCAAATCTCTAGGCCTTTTCCACTAAAACTTCCATTTGCCCCAAATCAATGGAGTTCAATGAATCTTTGCACAAATGGATGTTCTAGCAGAAAAGGAAGCCTGCTCCACGGCAGAGATTGTTCATAGGAACCAAGCCACTGTCATTGTCCTTTCTGCTGAATTTGTATCAGCCACAAGAAGAATGATGATCTAATTAAAACAATTTTGCTTTGCAGCCTGGCCAAATATATAACATACAAAACAGTGAGATTTGCTGCAGTTGCACAAAACCTGAGATGTGCTCTTGCAAACAAAAATGACTGTCAGGATATCCAGGTATGTAATGCAGGTTGTAGGCACATGTTTAATGGGTTAAGTACCTAATTTTTTAAAAAAATGTGGCAATGATGTGTGAGGAAGAGCCTAGGCTCAGTGACAGTGTTCCATGCCAAAGGTCTCAAGTTCAACGCCCAGCATCTAAAGTTTAAAGGATCAGGTAGCCAGCAATGTGAAAGACCTTTACCTGAGACCTTGAAAAGCTACTGCCAATCAGAATGGACAACACTGCCCTTCAGAGTCTTTCTCAGTTTCCTGTGTTCAAACTATCTGATGACGGCAGCTTTGACACTCGAATGCTCAAACCCCCAAAATCTCGTCCCCCATATCTGGTCTCCCAGGTGAAAGAGGATTCAGATCTAGCAGTGACTACCCGAACATGACTACTCTAACATGACTACCCTGTGAAGCCACTTTGCGGAGTGCGTTTCTACCCCACCCCATAAGGAATTTTATTTATGGCAGCTTTTGTCCAACTCAGGGCTATGTACACAGAGTTCCCAGTAGCTAGGGTTGACAATTTCCAGGTGATGGCTGAAGACCTCCCATTGAAAACTTGACAATTTTCAGGTGGTAGCTGGAGCCTCCTCCTCCTACAACTGATCTCCAGGCAATAAAGATCAGTTCGCCTAAAGAAAATGGCCATTTTGTGCCCTGTTGAAGTCCTTCTCCTTCTCAAACCCTGCCCTTCTCAAGTTCCACCTCCCCTCCCCAAATCTCTAGGTATTTCCCAATTTAGAACTGAGAACCATAATGTTCAGAGTAGATTGTTGGGGGGTGGGGGTGGGTTGGTGTGTGTTGAGTAATTCTCACATCACATTCAATGCATATACAGCTGCACATCTTACATACCCCACATATATCCAGGTACCAGTCCCTGGTTTCATTTCTATAGTGAACATATATTGACCCTTTCATACAACAGAGAAAGAATCACACCTGATTCTGTGTTCACTGGAAGTGACATCAGCATGTCACCTGCTGCGATGTGGGAACACTGGTATTTGGGCAACATCTCAAATACCTGAGCATCCCCACATCATGGGGGACATGATGATATCACTTCTGATATTCATCGGAAGCATGATTGCTGCATTGCTGGAGACAGAGACCTAGGCTTCAGTTTACTGCCAGTAAGTTTCCTGCACTTACCCTGCCATCCCCTGCCAGTTGCCTGGAGATAACTGACCACTCTAGGCTCAGGGGAAGGAGCAGTGAATCTGCATGGAATTTTAAAAGTAGCCTTTTTATATCAGAGTGCCCCAACTTTTACCATCTAGGTAACCCAGCAACTTAATTTCAGTGGTAGAATGTTTCTGTTTTCACACCATTCTCTAGGCCTTGGTAAGCAAGGAGCAGGTGACAGTAAAAATCAATCAAGTTGTGAACACATGTCAATCCTGCATGGGTTTTTTTTTCATGCTGCAACTTCCTTCTGGAGTGCAAGGACAATTATAGACACAAAGCGCACAGTATCCTAGCAATACGTTTGCCCTATTGCTTTTCAGTAACCTTACCAGAGTGGAAAGAGTATTTTTATACAATAGTGTGAACAAGAACTGTGTGAATTAATAACAGAAAAACCTTACCCACTTCAGGTTTTTTTTTTTTTTTGCAGGGAATTCTTGCAGTAGCTTCCCTGCCACAACCTGGTTCACCAGTTCTCCTATTGAGAAGCAGCAGCTATAACCTGCTCTTGACTTACACCTAACCTCAACTCTTCATTAATCATCGGAGGCAAATGATCTCCAAAAGAAAAATCGACGGCACCAAAGCCTCATTTTCTTCCTATTGAAATCTATCTCCAAGGACAATTTTTTGCTGCTTTCATGCCGGGAAGCAGATTTGCACTGGAGCATATTCACATTTGGCTGGTCAGATGTTGCAAGCTGCACTGTGTGGCTTAGGGCGCAAAGAGCTAACAGTTCACATCTGGCCCGGGATTGAGATGGAGTTGTAATCAGACTAATTCATTAGGAGAGACAGATGCCTCTGACAAAGCAGAGACACATCCTGATTTTCTCTGCTTTTAATGGGCCTGACTTCATTTCAACTGTGCTTAAGACACAATAGGGGGCTGCTTAGAGTTGGAAATGAAGGACTGGCAAATTCAAAATTCATCTGACTTTTCATATTCAAGGCAGATTATTTTTAGAAATTAATTTTTTGAAACCTACATTTGGCTATTGTTGTACGCAGCGGTTTTTACCTATCTTCCCTGCTTCAGAAGAAGAGAAGAAGAAGAGTTTGGATTTTTATCCCCCTTTCTCTCGTGCAGGAGACTCAAAGGGGCTTACAATGTCCTTGCCCTTCCCCCCTCACAACAAACACCCTGTGAGGTAGGTGGGGCTGAGAGAAACTGTGACTAGCCCAAGGTCACCCAGCTGGCATGTGTGGGAGTGCACAGGCTAATCTGAATTCCCCAGATAAGCCTCCACAGCTCAGGCGGCAGAGCGGAGAATCAAACGCGGTCCCTCCAGATTAGATACACGAGCTCTTAACCTCCTACGCTACTGCTGCTCCTATGCCACTAAAAAGAACAACCCAATTCCCTTGAAAAAAGATCTTTCAGACCTGGCCAGCTTGTTTGCTCAGTCTCACCCTATCGCCTGTCTTAATACAATCCCTTCCCAAGTGGCTTTTATCCATCCAAATCTCATGATCCCCAGCGTAGCCTTTTTGGTGGTCAAAGAGCAGGCCCCCTAGTTCCCTTTTTTCACCAGTGGAAAAACTGGTGGGATCCAACCCTTGAAATAATGACATACATGTTTTCCTGCATTTCCTAATTTGATGAACTTTTTATTTGGATTCAATTCATCAAGTTTGCTTCAGATTCTGTTTTGGTTGAACATTATGATGAACAGCATATATATCCTAAAATGTAGTGAGGACAGCTACTTAGAGAAGACAAAGAGATTCTGGGCCTTAAATTGGTTTTGTTTTAAATGAGCTTCTCACATGAACATGAAAGTTACATTGGCCGCAAGGTGCATTACATTTCTCTTCTGCATTTACGATGGAATTTGTAAGCACAAGAGCGGCTGTTTGGTAGTGTGCTAAGCTCAGATATAGTTCTGCTCGTGGCATCCCTATTGTGAGGGATACAAGAAGCAGGGATTGTGGCCTGCCTGAACAGGTGTTTAAAGACTAAATGTTAATTTCATTTTGAGCTTTTCTGAGTTACAGCTCACTGCTTCAGACAGACCTTCACACACACTGAATAAAGCACTTTCAATCCACTTTCAATGACTTTCCAAATTGTTTCCAAGTGGACTTTGCCATTTCAGACACTAAAACTGAGCTGCAAAGTGTGATGAAAGAAAAGGCTTAGCATGCATGAAAGTGAAATATGTGATTCATGAAAGCTCATCATGAAACAAATGTTCGTCTTCAAGGTGCCACTGGACTTTTGTTTTATTTTTCTACAACAGGTGAGTGCATTTCCCCTTTCACATTCAGAAGGCTGAGCCATGACATACTTGACCCAAACTTTTGAAAAACGTGGCTTTGCAAGTCTACAAAGGCTATTGTCAAAGGCTTTTATGGCTGGAGTCAACTGGCTGTTGTGGGCTTACTGGGGTGTGGGGTTATGGTCCGGTAGTTTTTTTCTCCTAACACTTTGCCGCCATCTTGGGCTGGCATCTTCAGAGGCATGTCACAGTGAGATGTGTTTCTCTCTGTGAGAACAGAAAGAAACACATCTCCCCATGACATGCCTCTGAAGATGTCAGCCATAGATGCGAGCAAAGCATTAGGAGCAAAAATTACCAGATCACATCCACCCAGCCTGGAAAACCCACAATAGCCAGTTTACAAATGAGCTACCGCTCATTTCTCCACGTCTTGCATCTGATCAAACATGTACCTATCAATAAACCTAGCAGGAATTCAGATGCTTATTTTCACAACTGAAAGCAATTCATTGGTTCACATTGCCCAAATATGTACGGACAGAGGTATCACTTCCTTCCTTTTTGACTGTTCACCACACTGATATGCCTGCCCTGAAAAAACATGCCTGCCCTGAAAAAAAATCACAAATTGGCTATGACATTCCATTTTAATAACAAGATGTCATTGTTTTCCAAGGGCAGATGTGTTCTTCAATCCTGGAGTGGCCACTGTGGTAGCAACATCTGTGTTTGCGGCATAAACAAGTGCCGGGTTCTTTGCAGTGAGGGACTTAGCTTGTCAAGGAGGTTGGCCGGCCACTCTCAGTTGAAGCAGATGACTCGATTTTTTCTTGTTTGCTGGCTACCCCAGTGCCACCAGCAGGAACAGCTGCTTGAACAAAGCTCCCTTTGGCTGCTTGCTCCAGGCATGGGACTTAGCAAGCAAACAGTGGCAGAGTTTGTACATCCGATCAAGCGCTGACAGTTGCCCTGAACTTGTTTGAAATGCAGTTCTTGTCACTGCTGCTATAATAATTTTTTTTCTCCCTTAACATAGAAAAAGGCTGAGGGGAGTTGTCATGAAAAAGTGTGCAGTATGGACCCGGGGACTTCACCAAAATCAATCACTGCAATTATTTTGCTAAATTATTTTAAACTGCCAAAATGTCCAGAAGTCTTCTCGCTAAATGTCTGCTGTCAAAGTGGCAGACGGGCCTCCCCCCCCCCCCGCCCCTGAGTCTGACCTTTTCCCTGTTAAAATGTGTGTCAATGTGTAAAATGAAAACACACTGCAGCAAAATGTTGCTTTTGCTTCATCGCAGGACCCCAAGATCCTGTATTTCAGAGGAAATTAATGTATTTGGGATAGTCTTCCCTTTCGGGATGTAATGCCAATAATGACATCAATAACAACAAGGCAACACAAAGGTTAATTTACGCCCCCCCCCGCCTCCCACCGCCAAGGCAGAAGTTGTTTTTGTCAGGTTCATTTTCCTTGTAATATGAATGGAAGCATCAGAAGGAGAGACTTAAATGCCGCCGTTTGGCGAACGGATGACTTGATGATGAAGTGTGAAATGCCCATTAAAGCACTGACCGTTTATCCCTAACACTGTGCTCTGAACGGAGACCCTACACAAAATGAATCTAGCAGTTGCAGCTGAGTACCTGCTGGACAGGAGCCTATCTATCAGCAAAATCTCAATTGGCGCATGCAATTTAACATCGGGTAACTGCTCTAATTTTTAAGAAATACCAATAGGATTCCTCAGAGGGAGTAACATTAAAGTATTTGAGATTTTCCTCTAAGGAGGAGTTTGGGAGAAGTTTTTTTTAATAGGGAAAGAGCCCTTGTGCTGATTTATTTCTGTCACAGTGCAGTGGTTAGAGTGTTAGATTCAGACCTGGGAGACCTAGGTTCAATTCCCCATTCTGTCATGAAGTTCGGAAAAGGGTGACCTTGAGCTATTGCCTCTCTCAGCTCAATCTACCCCATAGGGCTGTTCTGAGGATAAAATGGAGGAGTGATAATGATAAATGCAGCCCCGAGCTCCTTGAAAAACAATTGGGAGAGAAATCTACTAAATAAATAAATACCATCAGACATCAGTTGATGCCAATGTCCCTTTCTGTGAAACTATAAACAGTAGCTGGTGAGGTAAGAGAAAGGATAGGATGAATGAACATGTATATGAATTGGAGACTGGACGATATTATGACATCAGATCTCCAGTGGCCAATCAGAAATCCAACAGGGTGAAAATTTCACTTGGCCTCACCCCCTTCCTATAAACACTTGATGAGCACCAGAAAACATGCCAGCTGATGACCTGGTAACCAGGGACACCATGCTCGGAAATCCAATTTTAGTCCAACACTGTACCATGCTGGCTCTCACCTGTATGGTGCAGAGTGCTTGGAGTATCAGACTCGGATTTGGGAGACGCGAATTCAAATACCCATTCTGCCATGGAAGCTTGCTGAGTGACCTTAGGTCAGTCACATCTGGTCTAACCTACCAAAAAGGGTTATCATGAGGATATGGAAAGGAGGACGAGGAGTAGTAGTAGTAGTTTGGATTTATACTCTGCCTTTCTCTCCTGCAAGGTGTCTCAAAATGGCTTGCAAACTCCTTCCCTCCCTCTCCCCACAACAGACACATTGTGAGGTAGGTGGGGCTGAGAGAGTTTAAAAAAATTATGACTAGCCAATGGTCAACCAAGCAGGCTTCACATGTATGAGTGGGGAAACAAATCCAGTTCAACTGATAAGAGTCCACCACTCATTTGGAAGAGTGGGGAATCAAACCCAGTTCTCCAGATTTGAGTCCACCTGCTTTTCACAACCATGATAGCTCTCCAGTTATGAACCAGATTGCATTCTAATTTAATACGTGTAACAGCCAAGCTTCATGGTGAAGTCTTTATCTGATTCTCCCATCGCTTTGCAGTCCAAAATAAAAGTCTGTGGAACACATTAATCATCCTAGGTATAAAACCTACTTGGCTACTAGAACTATGTACTCTTTGATGTACAACCGGAGCCATTTTTTCAGTGGGGAAACAACCTGTGTTGAGTTCATACCTGGAGCACAATCAATTTAAACGCACAAATGATAGTCCCTGTATGTATTTGTATATATTAATTGAAAGTGGGAAAATGTGTTGTAGTAGTGCTTAGCTTATCATGTCAGTCTAGGACTGGATAGATACTGGTTATCGTTGACAATTGCCTGGACAAAGATGTCTTATCCTTTCAATAGAGGCTGAACAGTTTATTTACCTCTGTGCTATTAAAAACTTCCACAGTTCATATCCACACATAAGCTGTGTCCTAAAATCTCCAGGAATTTCCTGACCTGAAGTTGTCAACCTCCCTTTCAGGGACAGTATTGTGTAGTGGTTAAGGTGTTGAACTAGGATCTGAAAAACCCAGGTTTGAATCCCCACTCTGCCATGGAAACTTGTTGGGTGAACACATTCTCGGCCTCGACCTGGCCAAGTATTTGGATGGGAGAACTTCAATGGATTCCAGGGGAGAGACACAGAGACAGGCAATGGCAAATCACCTGAGACCATCTAGATGTTCTGTATGACCCCTTCCAACTCAATGATTCTATTATTCTAAGTTGTCAGATGACCAAAAAATATGCTTTATGAGGCATGGTTTCCAGTAAGCTGGAACCAGACAGAAATAAAAACCTACTCCTTACTCTCCCTGTGTTGTTTATGCCTAATAAAGGTCTCTGAATCTGAATTGAAATAAAAACCTACTAGTTGCCACTAGATGAACTCTGGCACAGAACTGGAAAAGCTATAAGCTTTCTGATTGAAATGTTTGGATTAACCAAGCATGGTTCATTTTACTAATGAATATGGTGACTGAAATTAAAACATTAAGGGAAGTGCAGAGGAGAATACAAGAAGAATCTGTTAAAAAATTGGCAGCTGTTCATTATTTACTGGAATGGAATGAAGGCAGAAGAAAACGTGAGAGAAGAAATCTTGAGCTGTATTAAAATGTACTGGAAAATATGTCAAATTATATTTATAGTTTGCAATGTATTTTGCATTGTATAATAGTAAGTATTCTTGCGTATCATATTCTATTTGATCATTTTATGAATGTTATAAATGTGAAATGGAATACAACTTAATTTTTTAAAAGAATAATCTGCACCATGTACGTCCCTGTACGGCCTCTCCGCTCGGCTGAGGCCAATTTACTGGTGGTCCCTGGCCCCTCAATGATGCGGCTGGCCACCACGTGGGCCAGGGCCTTTACGGCTCTGGCCCCGGCCTGGTGGAACACTCTTCCTCCAGCTGTCCGGGCCCTGAGGGGTCTTGGTGAGTTCCGCAGGGCCTGTAAGACTAAGTTGTTCCACCGGACTTTTGGAGGGACCAGCCGCTGAAGGTGCCCCCTTCTCTCTTGCTCCTTTACATCTGGGTACCCTTTGTTTAATGAGACTCACTGTCCCTCCCTCTTGGGGAGGATTTTAAATATGGGGTTTTGTTGGACACCACTTATTGTTTATCGCTGTTTTTAAAGGTTTTAGTAACTGTATTTAAAATTGATGGAGCCAGTACAATTTGTAAATCTGTGCTCCTTTGTTCGATTGTATTGAGATTTTATGCTGTACACTGCCCAGAGCCCCTTGGGATGGGGTGGTATAAATAAATAAATAAATAAATAAATAAATAAATAAATAAATAAATAAATAAATAAATAAATAAATAAATAAATAAATAAATAAATATCAGCTGCTAAAAAGGAAAAAAAGCATAACGTCATACAAGAAACCCAAACATACTATGATATGACTGGTATCATGGGACCAAAGATTAGAAAATTCAGAAATGTGTACATGTCATTGTGCCAGTTGAAAGATTTTACAAAGCTACTCACCACAAGGATTAAAAATCTGCAGTGATAAATGTAGTGGGATGCAGAGAATATTTTCCACTTTTAGGAAGGACTGTTTAAATATGCACCCTAGTACAATTTTAGGGTGTATCACACAGAGGCTAAACATCCCAATTGCCAGATGTCACAATCTTGCTGAAAACTGCATTGGTCAGTACTCTTCACCTGGCATATTGTGTAGAGTTCTGGAGGCCTCACTTCAAAATGGATGTGGACAGAATGGAGAGGGTGCAGGGAGGAGCGAGGAAGATGATCAGGGGCTTAGAGACCAAGCCCTATGACAAAAGGCTGAGGGACTTGGGAATGTTTAGTCTGGATAAATTACTCTAGCGCTTCCTTACAAATGTAGGTAACTATTTCCCACACTGAATGATTCTGGGGAAGGGGAGAGGAGACAGTAGAAGAGGACATGCCTTTATGTAGTTTAGAACTTGAACTGATACACATGACAATAATTTATGCAAATACAAATGCACTACATTTCCATTGTCAGAACATTTTGGCAACTAGAAACTTGTTAAGTTCAGCAAAATATTACAAATAAATCCCTTCATAACTAACTGGCTAAAACAAGAAAAGGGACATGGGTGGGGGTCTAAAGCAGAATCTAGCTAACATTGATCTGAGGTTGCAAATGCCTTAGCAGACCAGATGCTCAGGAGCAGCAGCAGCAGAAGGCCATTGCTTTCACATCCTGGATGTGAGCTCCCAAAGGCACCTGGTGGGCCACTGCGAGTAGCAGAGTGCTGGACTAGATGGACTCTGGTCTGATCCAGCAGGCTAGTTCTTATGTTCTTATGTTCTTATAGTTCACATATGAAGACGTATGCTTCTGAATTATTGCCTTTTTCTTGCTTTTTATTCACATAACACTCCATGATAGAAGCTTGTATTAGTCAAGAACAGGAATGCTGGGCTTGGGAGAAGAAGCGGAGCATCATGCCATGGGTAAATGAGGGAATGCAGGAAGAGGGAATGCTTATGGTCTCACTGCAAAGCACATAGCCATGCCAAAAAATGTAGTTGCACAAAGGGCCATTGTTTGGCTGTGTGAAATTGCAGATAACATCAACATGCTATGAGATTCTTAACTGCTAAGAGGACTGGCCTACTGCCCATTGAAAAGCATAGAAACTGCGGAGGGCAGGTCTACCCAATGCTTCTCAATGGGCAGTAGACCTGTCCTCTGAGTGTCTCAGATTCTCACAGCATGTCTACATTGCTTTGCAGACCCCTCATTGAAAATTAATTTTTTAAAAAACTATATATTGCTGGAATCGGCAGGATATGCTGAGTAGAACTATGTACTTTTGGGGCTGAAAAAGCACCCAGAATGGGAGCCTGCAGAGCAAAAGTCCTGGGACAACAAATGGAGGCAGAGAGAATCCCTTCAGCAGCACACAAAATGTTGGGTGCAAGGGAACTGACCAGACAGTTAAACGGTTAAGTGGAAAAATGCCTCTTTTCTCGGCTGATGCCTGTGCTTTCCAGACAACAAATGAAAGGCAGCTTTTTAAAGACATCCCCAGGACGTTTTATTTGTGCTGTCAGGACAAAAAAAGTCACTTCTTTTTAAAATGTCCCCCAGATGTCTTATTTGTGCTGTGCAGAATGGACCACCATGCTACAAATGATAGGTGAACTTGATCAGGTTTTCTTCTGATGGAAAAGGCAAGAGACTGTCCTTTTTGACCACCCAAAAGGCTATGATGGGGATTGTGGGACATTCATAGATAAAAGCTATGTGAGACAGAGACTGTCTTAAGGTGGGGGAATTGAGCGAAAGACAGCAAAAAAAAAAGATAGCTGGATCCAATTTGATATGATCATGGTTCAAGTGGATATAACAACATCAACAATAAATCCAGTGAATATAACAACATGTTTGGTATCAAGCAATAAACTAGCATGAACTATAGTTATGGGGAATCCAGGTACATCTGCTTTCACCATTCATTTTTACCAAAACATCCGTACATGCCAGGAAAACTTGGATCTCCGGCATTCATTCAAATAAATGTTTCTGCCTGTAATTAATCACCATTTTAAAGCATGGGACTCAATTTAAACATGCGATGGGTTAAGAGGAAAGCATGAAAGTCACGTGAATTCCATTTATTTTGCCACAAAGGATTTCCAGTGGTAAACATTGCAAAAAAAAATGTTCACTGTTTCAAGCAACAGAATTGAAAGATGGAAGCCGAAAACATTAGATACCATATTGCAAAGGAAAAACGAGTTAAATTGTCATGAAACTGAAAGGAAATCAATGTGACAACATTGGAGCCCCATTTCAATCTGTTGTTGACATTGTTTTCTGTAGTAATTTTCTCAAAATGTTAACAGTATTGAGTTTGCTTATTGATTCTATTATTTTTGACCTTGCATTAGTGTGGGCTAATCTTAGATGGCATAAAATTTCCTTTCACAGCTAAAATTATTATATGGCTCTGGGGGGAAAGAGGTTGGGAGTGGGGATTAACAATTGGGGTCACGACCCCTTTATGAATTTGACAGAGTTTCTAACCGTCAAATGTGAGTTATTTTAACTTTGGCTCCACTCTCGTGCTGCTTATGGTCTCATTAAATAGTTAAAGAAGGGTCATCATATAAATAATCACCATATTGACCAAACAAGTGAAGTCACAATGGAGTGAAAAATAATTGGCTGCAGCCAATGGCTCGCTCTGCCTTGATGCGCGAGTTAAACATATCATTACGGAAGAAGCCTAGAAGCAAACATATTATTCATGTGCTTTGGAATACTACTGCAAGCAGATGCACAGAATGCAGCCTAGCTACTAAAAAAGCTCTGTTCCCAACATAATTTTCATTGAGGGATCCATGCATGCACCCCACATAACTCCTGATAGTAATCAGCTGGGACAGAACCCTGCAGCTTGAAGGCTATAAGGAGCTAGGCAGTATATTACACCTATTCTGCATTACTGATTAGTGTTTGGGTTTAATTCTAGGGTGTCCAACTCTACCTCTCCAGATGTTCATGGACTATGATTCCCATCAGTCCCTGTCAGCATGGCCATTGGTTCTCCCTGCCCCATTTTATTCTCACTAGGTTAGACTGGGAATGATTGGCCCTAGAACACCCAACAGGTTTCATGGCATAGTGAAAATTTTATGTAGGATTTCCCAGATCGAGAACACCACACTAGCTTTCGATAAAGCAGAAACAGAAGAAGAGTTAAACAGAAGAAGAGTTTGGACTTATATCCCACTTTTCTCAACCATAAGGAGTCTCAAAGTGGCTTACAAACTTTTTCCTTTCTTTCCCAACAACAGGCACCTTGTGAGGGAACTGAAACGATGCCTAGGTATTTGTAACTGCATATTCATATTCCTCTCTTGTTTAAATGCTTCTCCCTGTCCACCATCTTCCTACTGTTGGGATTTTTCAAAAAGTTGCTTTGGCAGCAGTTGCCACCACAACACAAGAGTTTTCACTGTGTGACTGAAGGTAAGCTGTGGCAGACATCTTGTGGCTGACTTTGCCTCATGCAGCAGCCATTTTATGGCAGCCATTTTGTGGCTGTGTCCATTGTGGCTTGTCAGAATTCCAAGGATGCCTGCAGAGACCAAAAGGTTGGGGATCTCTGTTCTAAGCTAACTACTGTACTACACAATGTTTAAAATGCTTCCATATTGCAAGCATGTGTTAAATGTAATGTAGTTTAGGCCTCAGATTGTAACTGCTTGGGAGATGGACCCGGTTTTTTTTTCTTATGCCACTCCATAAATTGCCATGATTGAAGAATAATTATAGATTTTGCTAGTTAAGCAGCCTTTACAAACTAGTCCAGTGGCTGCCTTTTGATTTTCTATAGTCCTGTTGCCTAGAACAGCAGCAAGCACGCCATGCAGAAATGTAGTAGACAAAGATTCTCTGGCAGCTATTAAAAGCAGAGTGGCAGGGCAAGTAAATACAGATGGCAACCCAAGGCGCAGGCTGGTCTCATGTTTTCCTGTTTTGACAGTTTTCTGTCAATTTCCAATTGTGTTTAGGCCATCATGAAACATATTACCATTGAATTTTGACTGAATGTTTAGAAATAAACAAAGTAGAGCAGACTCTCTGTTTTTCCTTCCAGAGTGAATTTTGGCTATGACAATTCATTGTCCCTGCTGAGTCATTCAGAGATGTGTTAGACAAGGACGTTGTTAGCCTTGCCCTTGACACCCCAATATATATATTATTTCATAATATTTTCCTGTTAAACTACATAGGCAGAAGCCACCTCTCATATTTTTTGTGTGGTTAGCAGAGTGTCCAAGCTGAAAGCAGGCCCCAGGCAAAAGGTCTGTTTGCAAGATTAAATCAATGGATGAGTTACTCCTGCATAACCTGGAGGTCTCATTTTGTTTGTGGGCATGATCTTGATTACCACACCTTGCTATAGAAACTGTTAAAGACAAAGAATATGGAAAGCCACCTCAGTATCAGATTCTGCATTTCCCTATCTCTTCTGGAAACCAAGTCAGCAACAAATAGTTGTTCCTTTGCATTTCCTTCCCTTTTGTCATGACTCTCCTAAACCACTCACCTTATCCTGATCTAAATGTCTCAGCTAAATCTGAATATCCTGGGCAGTGACTCTCAAGAGTTAATCTGCATGGAAGCCTTTCAGCGTTTCCTCGTTTAGCTTAACAAAGCAATTTTGGCCCCATTGTCCCGGGTTTAGCAGTAGATGAGCTGACTAATGACCTCAGCACCCCCAAACCCAGCACAGATGTGAAACTTAGTGTGATTGGTTCCTTTCCCACCAAGGAACGACCCACCTTATAAAAGTTTAGTTCACCTGCAACAGTTTGCTCATTGCCACATGTTCTTGTTGGTGTTGAGACATGAATTCGTCCTTCATTGGGTTTCTGTGCTGGCATGGAATCCCTGCCTTCTACTTCTACTCTTCTAAGAATCGTTAGGTAACGTATTATCCCACAACAACCCCCATTCCCTTCTCTATCATCCAATCTATCTTTCAAACCTGCTTATATCCTAGGAAACTCGAATGTATGTGCCCTTATGTCTTACTGTGTGTGTGTATTTTTGAACAAATTTATATAAAATGTTTAAACTCAATTTGGACTCTTGCTTCTCTGTGGAATATTCTTTGCCAGAATTCCTTCCCCATATTATACAGTCTAAAAGATCTCCTCTTGGCTTCTCTTGCTGCCAACGTGAGAGCTCATTCCCCTTTGCTACTTTTAAAACCCTATGTGTGCTGTTACACTTTTAGCAGCTGGTGGAGAATCCCTTTAATAAAACCCTTACCCCTGTTAAGCCAGTAACAATGTGGTTCTATAGGACGCGGGCATGACTAGGGTGCTGCAGGGGTTTCATTTGACCCAGGCACCACTCCCTGGGGGTGCATTCCGCTCCCCAACTCACCACACCACTTGACTGCCTGACTCTCTCGCTGCCAGGAAGGCAGCCCAATGTTTGCTTACTTGGCACCTGTCCTGGGGTCAAAGGAAGCAGCTGGGCTGTGTGATCCCTAGCAGGCTTACTCAGAAGGAAGCACTGTTCAGTGCAGAGCTGGATTGTGGCCTTAGAAACATGGGGAGGAGTGGCGGTGGCATGGGAACTGGGGAAGCAAGTTTGCAGAGGTGGTTTGTTTGCAAAAGCTGTCGTGGAGGTGTGGGGAGGGGTAGAGAAAAGTCTCTTCCATGTTGTGAGGTGAGCAGGGCTGTTTGCTCAAGCTGGGTAGAATCTTCCTCATGGTGCATAAAGGAAGCCTTGGAAAGTCACATTCCAAGACCCAAAGGAAAAAAAAAATCAATGTGTGCAGATGAAGGAAAATGGGTGCATGTGTTTGTAAGCATTGCAATTCGTGGTCGCTTTTGAAGACATCAAATTTCTCCTAACGAAGAAGTGGAGGTGCACGAGAGAGGAGGAGAATCTTGGAATGGTTGGGATACTTTTTCACACCAGTCCTTAATCCTTGGTGAAAATAAAATGGAAAGTTTAGCGGACTAACAAATTTGGGAGTCCTTGATCAACTTGTCCCAAAAGCAACTTTAACTTGTAAAAAGAGACTGATTTGCAGCATCTTTTAGATCTGTTAAAGTTTGCAACTGACTTAAGTTTTACTGATGTTTCCAGCAAACAGAAACGTGTTGCCTTTCGATACTACATAGAGTAACCCTTTGCTTGCCAAATGGAAAAGCATACTGAACGGGTGCCTTGATCTTCAGATCTGAAGATGCCAGCCACAGATGCAGGCGAAACATCAGGAGAAAATACTACTGGAACACAGCCATACAACCCAGAAAACCCACAACATCCTAGTCAGGATAATTCAGGTCTGACTTTCTAGGAATCCCATTAACATCAATTTGATCTGCAGTGAACGCCAGGTGAAACTGTTATCTCCATGCTGTGAAAAGCTTCAACTGACCCTTTCCATGAACTGCAGAAATCCAGGTGGGAATCTGGGATGAAAGACACAAAACTTGAGAGGCCATGGAGCTGGATAAATTGTGTGATTTTATGGTTGGATTCTGTCTGGGTAGTGTATGTGTGAGGGCCGAGGGAATCTTTGTCTGGGGACATGTGATGGCTTTCAGCAGCAGTGAGGGGAGACTGAAAAATGGTCACCAAATTTGACAAACCCTGTTATGGCTCCTTTGATAGGTGACAGACATGCAGAAAATTCAAAGCAGGTGAATGGGATGAATGACACACAGTCATTGGTATGTCTCTGGAGCAGCGTTGGCAGCACCATTTTGGGAAATTCCTGGAGGTTGTGGGGGTGGAGCCTAGGGCAGCGCTTGTGGAGGGGTGAGATCACAGTGGTACATAATGCTCTGTAGTCTACCCTCCAAGGCAACCATTTTCTCTAGGAATTGATCTCTGTAGCCTAGAGATCAGCAGTAATTCCAGGAAAGCTCCAGGCCTTGCCTGGAGGTTGCCAACCCAAGTTTGGAGAAGCCAGTATATTTGCAGCCCTGTTTTCTGACCTAGAAAAAGATCACAAAATGAGAAGCACCAGAAACCTCAGTTTTGTGCTACCGTTAAAGGCTTGCCCGCCCTCATGCCCTCCTTGTTATCTCTTCTGCCTCAAGCCTTTGGTCAACAAAGATGGCCTACTGAATCCACTGCAAACATGCACGAATGGTACACATGAACGACAGCAAAGTTTCCATCAAAAGCTGCACATTGACAGAAATCTGTTAAACACCAGATATGGGTATGAGAGACCATTTATGCTCAGAAGTGTCGGTTTTTATACCCCACTTTTCTCTAACTTTAAAGAGTCTCAAAGCAGCTTATAATGAACTTCCCTTCCCCTCCCCACAACAGACAACTTGTGAAGTAGGTGGGGCTTAGACAGTTAAGAGAGAACTGTGACTAGCCCAAGGTCACCCAGCAGGCTTTATGTGGAGAAACAAACCCAGTTTACCAGATAAGAGTCTGCTGCTCATATGGAGGAGGGAGGAATCAGACTCCATTCTCCAGATTAGACTCCACTGCTCTTAACCACTAAGTCACTCGGGCTGTTAATTTATTTTTACAAATTGTTTGGAATTTTAATTCCTTGCAGGTAATAGTTCTTCTATCAGTGAAACAACTGGGCTACATTTGGGTTACATTTCCACATGAGGCTCTCTGGAATCTGTGGAGGAATTTAAAAATGAAGCATGACAAAACAGCTAAAACTTAGTTTTTAGCAAATGAAAAATGGGCTCTGGCAGTTTCAAAGGACTACCCCAACTGCCCTGCATGCTCCATTGTGTAGCCATCCCTAGAGAAACACCCAGGTGGGGAGATTTATTGTTTGAAGCTTTAAACCTCAAGCTTGGTTTTTTAAAGTGTGTATTTCCCTTGGAACTGAATAATTCCATTGAAAAATCACAGTTGCCCTGAAGCTCTGTGTAGAAGATTACCTCAAATTTCATTTCATAACATGCTTAGAACTTCAGGCAACATATTTATTACAATAGGTCGAGAGCGATATATTAGTGCCTGGCTTCCCTTGTTGTCATCAGAGGTTCTGAAATTGCTTGATGAAAATGAAATATAAAATAACAATAATATGAAATAGCCATGGTAAGCTTATGTTGTTTGCATCCCACTGTGAAAAATGGCTAGAATGTATGTTTTCAAATGCAATACGCCATTCAAACCAATAAAAGGCAAAAGGAAAAGAGCTAAGGTACATAGCTTGGTTTACCATTCTGACGGCGTGATTGTTATATAACATGATAACAAGTGAACAGTTGGCCTTCAGTTCTATTATGCTCGCACCTCTAGAAAAATGAAGCCAAACAATACTGGGAAACAAGAATCTGAGTTCTTCTGAAGATGCCAGCCATAGGTGCAGGCAAAACACTAGGGAAAAGAACTGGCAGACCACAACCACACAGCCTGGAAAACCCATAACAATGAGTCTGAGTTTCATCTGGCACCATGCTAACTTGTAACATTGGTCCATTCTGCACAGCACAAAAAAGACATCTGGGGAACATCTTAAAAAGAGACGGTTTCTGGTTTGCTTTCCAGACAGCAAAGGCGTCAGAGGGGAGAAGAGGTTGTTTTCTGCCCACCCATTTTTCTCTCTGGTCAGTTTCACCCTCTGTTTGCATCAGACATTTTGTGTGCTGGTGAAGGGACTCTCCATGCCTCCATTTGCTGAAGGTTGCCAATGGGAGCCCTCCGAGCTGCTAGGATTCTCTTATGCATGTCTGTGTATCTTCAAAGATAGCTCCTTGAAAATAAAAAAAAGGAAAACTATATATTGTCGGAATTGGCAGGACCAGCTGAATACAACTATATACTATCCAGGCTGAAAAGGTGCCCAGGATCAGAGCTTGCAGAGCAAACATCCTGGGGCAATCTTCAGCGAATGGAGGCAGGGAGAATCCTTTCACCAGCACACAAAATATCAGGCACAAGCAAAGGGTAAAACTGACCAGAGAGCAAAACAGGCAGGTGGGGAACAGCCTCTTTTCCCCTCTTTCCCCCTTTGCTGTCTGGAAAGCACACAAGAAGTTGCCTCTTTTTAAGACATAAGCAGAGGAGGAGGAGATTGACCAGAGAACTTAACAGTCAGACCGAAAACATATGACACCTCCTAAGCTCTGCATTCCACACAGACAGGCAGGGGACAACTTGCAGGCACCTCAAGGAAAAAAGGTGTACCTCAAAGGATTTTTTAAAAAAATACGCCTTGAGCTGAAAGAAGGTATCCAGAGAATTTCTTGGGAAGAAAGCTTCCCAGGACACCTTTTTTTTAAACCATCCCTAGAATATCTTATTTAGGTTGTGCAGAATGGACCACTGATGAGGTTCCCATAAGTTAACTGGTAAAGAAAAGGAAGATGCTTTTAAAAGAGAGAAATATGGAGAGAAAAATTCCATAATTGAAAGTTATGTCTCATATGGGTAAGTAATGAAACATTGGAATTTGATCCTAGTGATTAATGGCTCAATACTGAAGTACCTTTGAAATATGTTAATGACTGAGACTTCCAGTAAGCTTAAAAGTCAATTTATTTCACTGTTAGCAGCTTGCAGGATCCCTGTGATGACTCTGTTTGTTCTTATGAACTAGATCTTCTCCTGAGCTGTCTGACCAACCTCCCTGCTTGGGCATATATTCTTAGTTATATAACATAAGAAGAAGGCAATGGCTGTTGTATATTTGGATTATTCTGTGTTACCTTGTAAATAATTAAAAGAGACTGTGAGGAGCCGGCTGGGCAATAAATAGACTTCTATCCTCCCAGAAAACTGACTGATAAATACAGTAGCCACAAAAAAATATTTTCCTTATCACATTCAGATCGAATCTAAAGAGGTCATGTTTGTTCCAGCAAAATGTAGCCAAAGCGAGAGATACATAAAACTGGATTCCAAAGAGACCACAATTTTGTCAAATTGTGAGTGTTCAATTTTTCTGGTGCGAGTTGGGACAAATCACACTTGAACACATTCATGATTCTTCCTTATACTGGTTCTTTCTGCACAAAATGTTGAAAATGTTTTGAGGCAGGAAATAAAACATGTCCACCGTGGAGTTCTGCATTGCTCTTATCCCCTTTGGTTCCCAAAACATTTTCTCTTCCGCCTCAAAATATTTTAAATAATCAGTGGCATAGCGCCAACAGAGTGCGGGTGGGGCGGGGTGCGACACCCTGGGTGGAGCCGTAGTGGACATGTGGCTGGGCCGTGGAGGGAATGTTCTGGGGCGGGGCGGGCACTGCTGCAGCAGGGGCGCAGGGCGTGCACCCCCCAGGTGGAGTTTCCCCTCGCTCCGCCTCTGACAATCATCCAAAATGATGGTAACTTGAGAGAAACGATCACATATGATACATGTCCATCTCACTGCTTATATACATAACATTTCTGGAACTTTTGAAGCTGGTGTGGAAAGGTGAGCTTTTCCCATTTCTGTTTCCAAGAGGGGAAAAAAATGGATATGTTAGGAAAAACTGAAATACATACAATGGACAGAAATGTATTTGATTGTTTTGATCATTTATTATTTAGTTAACATACAAAATCATGAACTGCAAGACAATAAATGCCTCAGTGTTCTACAAGTGAAGTTGCAAATAGTTAAGAGAAGGAGCTGCAAACTGTTATACCTTGTGCATAGATATGTTTTAAAAGTCACCAGAGGTAGACAAGCAGCAATCTGCAAATAAACAAAAAAACCCCTTAATATGCATAATTCATGAACATGGTGGCATTGGGCTGGTCACAGTTCTTTGGAGCTCTCTCAGCCCCACCCACCCCACAAGGTGTTTGTTGTGGGGAGGAGAAGGGCAAGGTGATTGTAAACATGTTTGAGTCTTCTTACAGGAGAGATGTAGAGATGTGGATCCGTTTTGGGACCAGGGATCCGTTTTGGGACCAGTGCTCTTTAACCTATTCATAAATGACCTGGAAGTAGGGGTGGGTAGCATGGTTGCCAAGTTTGCAGATGATACCAAATTATGTAGGGTGGTGAGAACCACAAAGGATTGCGAAGAGCTCCAAGCGGACCTTGATAAATTAGGTGAGTGGGCTAAGAAATGGCAAATGCAGTTCAATGTAGCAAAATGCAAAGTGATGCACATAGGGGCAAAAAAATCCAAACTTCACATACAAGCTGAAGCAAAGGGTCCAGTGCTATCAGTCACAGACCAGGAAAGGGATTTTGGGCGTCTTAGTTGATAACCGGTTCCATGGGAATGTCAACTCAATGCATGGCAGCTGTGAAGGAAAAGGCAAACTCTATGCTGTGGGATCATTAGAAAAAGCTGAATCTGATAATAAAACTGCAAAAGACTTAATCATGCCCTCTTTATATAAAGCATTGAGTGGTGTGTGACCGCGACTTGGAGTCTCTGTGTGTCCAGTTCTGAAATTGCCGTGATCTCCAAAAAAAGGATATTGAGGGAGATAGAAAAAAAGTGCAGAGAAGGGCAACAAGGATGATTGAGGGACGCTGGAGCACCTTCCCTAAGGGCAAGTGGAGGGAGAGGCTGCAGCCAGCTTTGGGACCTCTTTAGTTTGGAGGAGGAGGCGGCTGAGGGGGGATATGGATTGAAGTCTATAAAATTCATGCATGGGATAGAAAATGTTGACAGAGAGAAATTTTTTCTCTCTTCTCTGGCACAATACTGAGGGGGGGAGAATTAGGACTAATAAAAGGAAACATTTCTTCACGCAACGTGTGATTGGTGTTTGGAATATGCTGCCACAGGAGGTGGTGATGGCCACTAACCTGGATAGCTTTAAAAGGGGCTTGGACAGATTTATGGAGGAGAAGTCGATTTATGGCTACCAATCTTGATCCTCCTTGATCTGAGATTGCAAATGCCTTAACAGACCAGGTGCTCGGGAGCAACAGCCGCAGAAGGCCATTGCGTTCACATCCTACATGTGAGTTCCCAAAGGCACCTGGTGGGCCACTGCGAGTAGCAGAGAGCTGGACTAGATGGACTTTGGTCTGATCCAGCTGGCTTGTTCTTATGTTCTTATGTAATGTGATAGTTCTTGTATTAACAATGCTGGAGATAAATTTTAATTGCTATACAAGGTAAAAAGGCAACAGAAACCAGAAGGTAGTCATGCCTTAGGCTGCTGTGAAATTTGACAAGCAGCCATATGCAGAGGTGAAGCTACAAGGGGACCAGGGGGTACGCATTGCACCGGGCGTGCGCCTGGGGTGAAAAGCAAAATTTCAGGTTTGTTTTTTGTATTTTTTAGTGTTTTTCAGTTCTTGGCCTGCAGGGGGCGCAGTTTTTAGGCTAGCAGCATCAAAAATTTAGGGAGTTTTTTGGGGACTCTCCTGATGATACCACCCAAGTTAGGTAAGGTTTGGTTCAGGGGGTCCAAAGTTATGGACTCCCAAAGGGGGTGCCCCATTCCCCATTGTTTCCAATGGGAGCTAATAGGAGAGGGGGCCTACACATTTGAGAGCCCATAACTTTGGACTCCCTGAACCAAACTTCACCAAACCTGGCTGGTATCATCAGGATAGTCTCCTAAAGATACCCTAAAATTTTGATGCTGCTAGCCTAAAAATGCGCTCCTGCAGGCTGAAAACTGAAAAAAAAATGTTTAAAAATACAAAAAACACAAACGAACAATGGGGGGGGGGGGCAGCAAAACTCAGATGTTGCACCAGGCTCCATTTTCCCTAGCTACACCTCTGCCCATATGCATAAGAAACAAGGACAGGAAAATTCATAAGCATAGGTGTCTGTGTGTATACATTCAAGTAGCATGCATGATGTAACCCCTTCTACCAGCAGATGGCAAAAATAATCAGGGAGGGTAAGATGCAAATAGTTTGGGACTAGAGGGTGAAAACATTTTATACTAACACAAGTCTTCACAATAAAGCGATAGCCGTGATTTTTGTACTCAGGGCTTATAACCAACAGGCCAAGTTTTCAATTAAAATCTTTCTTTCTTTCTTTTTTTCCATTTTAATGGAAAAATATGACCTGGCTTAAAACTGTTCTATTCAGATATTGAATAAAGATTGCAAGATGGCTGGCACATTTTTTTTAAAAAAAATATATTCACTGAACATGATCAGAATTACTTTCAGTTTCCTTCACTCTTGCCAAACAATTCACAGGCAAATTATAGGTAAATCCAGGAGGAGCAGTTAATCCTCCAAAATGAATGTGAAATAAATAAATCCCAGACAGCAGAGAGACTATTCCCCAACAGAGTCAGAAAAAAAGAAGTGTGTGTGTGTATGGTGGGGGGGGGGGGGAGGGAAAGGGTATGAATACTAACATGCATACAATAAAACAAAAAACAGATAATGTTTATACAGACACAGACTCACATGTGTGTGTATAAAATGCCATCAAGTTGCAGTTGTTTTATGGCAACCTTAGCAAGGGGCTGTCAAATCACAAGAGGAATGGAAATGTAGGAAAATACCACCGTGTATGCCTGATACTGAAAGCAGGGGGATGCAAATGCATCTTTCAGACCACGGTATTGTCTCCATCCCATAAGATGTCTAATTCAGTGGACACAGAGTATGGCTAGATTTTGCTCTAGGGATGCCAGCTCCCGGTTGGGAAATCCCATGAGATTTGGGGTGTCAAGTCTGAGGAGGGTAAGATTTGGGGAGGAGAGAGACCTTAGCAGGGAATAATACCATAAAGTCTACCCTCTAAAGCAGCAATTTTGTCCAGGGGAACTGTAGTCTTGAGATCAATTGTAATTTCAGGAGTGGTCAAAGTTGGTGGACTCTAATCTGGAAAACCTTGTTTGATTCCCCACTCCACATTAGCAGCAGATTCTAATCTGGTGAACTGGGTTTGTTTACCCCACTCCTCCACAAGAAGGTTCCTGGGTGGCCTTGGGCTAGTCTCAGATCTCTCAGAACTTGCTCAGCCCCACCTACCTCAGAAGATGTCTGTTGTGAGGAGAGGAAGGGATGTCTGTTGTGAGGAGAGGAAGGAGTTGCCTTCCTGGGTGGCCTTGGGCTAGTCTCAGTTCTCTCAGAACTCGCTCAGCCCCACCTACCTCAGAAGATGTCTGTTGTGAGGAGAGGAAGAGAAGGCCATTGTAAACCAGAACATGAAAGAAACTGCAAATTATTCTGACCTGAGAAATCAGCAGTAGCTGAACATGCTCTACCCCAAGTGTGACATGGGACCTTATTTGATGTCACGGAAATTGTGGACAACTCTTGCCTACCTCACAAAGTGTCTGTTGTGGGGAGAAAGAAGGAAGGAGTTTGTAAGCCACTTTGAGACTTCTTGCAGGAGAGAAAAGCAGAGTATACATCCAACTTTTTATTCTTTATCTTCTTCTACTTGAAGGTTGGTCACCCTGTTGTGCTCCTGGCATACTGGGAAGAAGAAAAAAAAGGAAGCTTCCCATTGAAACTACACAAACACAGACACACACACACACACACACCACTAACACCAAATTGGTCAAATATTTGTTCTACCCCAAACAGGACACACAGACTGAGAGCAGAGGAAGAACTCTGAATGATGCTAGAGTAGTGTGACCAGATGTCCCGCTTTTGTCGGGACAGTCCTGCTTTTAACCAATCTATCCCGTGTCCCGCGTCCCGCGGGGTTTTTAAAATGTCCCAATTTTTGGAAGGCTGCTGCACTGCCTTCTGGGGCGCTCCCCTTTTCCCGCCCTGTCGCAGGGCAGGAAACTGGGGAGCGCCCAGAAGGCAGTGCGCTCCTGCGTCTGCGTGCCCGCATGTCCCGCCTCAAAAAGGTGAAAATCTAGTCACCTTATGCTAGAGATAAATTTCAAGTGGTGAACAATGTAAAAAGTCAATAGTGTTTGTGCAGGGAGGTGGAATAAGATGCCAGTTCTGTGGTAAGGCATCAGTTTCCTTTAAAATGTGCTTCTCCTCGTCAGAGATTCAGAGCTTATTCCAACATGCAAAGATGCTTGTGGCAGTTTTGTCACTAGCCTGTTTCACCTAAAATTGCAGGTGGTAGATTACTTATCTGATGTCTCCAGGTAGACAGAAGACTAACATGACAGATTACCTGGGCTCCAGGAAAGGGCCAAAGAACTAAAAACTGAGCATATTACTAGCCATAAATTCTCTGGGAAGAAACCAAACCATTTGTCTGCTTCTAATGCTATTGTTGGAGCCAAATCAGAGGTAAGTGGGAATAGATAATGCATGGCTAGGTAGACTGACTATGCCTGTAAAATTCTACACCTGTATTTCTTGCTAAAGGGAGTAATTATTAGCAGAAGTAAGTCCCATTTGTTGAATAGGGTTTATTCCCAGGAAATAACTCTTAGGATTGCATCCAAAGTGCAGCACACTGGAGGGTGATATTATGACATAAATGAATTGATCAGTTTTGTGATGGGTTTAGTTTCATTCTCATAAAGGTAAAGACGGTCCCCTGTGCAATCACTGGGTCATGGGGTGATGTCACATCATGACATTTACTAGGCAAACTATATTTATGGGGTGGTTTGGCACTGCCTTCCCCAGTTGTCTACACTTTAATCCCAGCAAGCTGAGTACTCATTTTACTGACTTCAGAAGGATGGAAGGCTGAGTCAGCCTTCAACTAGCTACCTGAAACTAACTTCTGTTGGGATCAAACTCAGATCATGAGCAGAGTTTTGACTGCAGTACTGCAGCTTACCACTCTGTGCTGTAGCGCTTTAAAATATTCCTGTAGCTGGTTCTTAAACTTTTTTGGGGGAATATTTGTGTTTTAAATATAACCAGATCAAGAATTTACAATATGTAGGCTTCTTTATTTTGATGGCACTTAACATGTGTTAAAATCCAACGATATACTTCACCAGCAACTGACTCCACAGATGTCACTATCTTGCTTTTCAAATCCTAATGTCCATTAGTTATTATCTTTCACTTCTCTGTATTTTAATGTAAAGACTTCTTTGCAGAGTTAAGCCCTATAATTTAATGTATTTATGCCTGACATCTTAACAGCAGGCAGATGAGGATGTCAATACATTTCAAGGCCTTTCGCCAATTATTTGTTGGTAATCTAATCCATTAATTGACTGGTTGGTTTGTTTAGATGTATGACCAATCTTATTGAAATGATTTGGGGTACAATTCCTTTGCATCATGTTTGACACGTGAAAGGATGAGTTCTCATCTGGACATAGTGGCTTATTTCTAATCTAAGAAATGCAACTGGGTTTCAGGGATTGCCTTTTCTGGAAGCCTGACGTACCTTGCCATCAAGGGAACCCCAGACCAAAATTAATGTGGAGAGTGAGCACATAGAATGGTTAAGTGGTCCTGGAGAAATGGCACTTCACCTGTTCTTTGAAACAATTCTTCATAGTTTAAATGGATATTTTATAGGCATGACATTGGCGCAGAGTTTAACCCTATATTTGTTCATCCTTGTGCTCTTAAGCATGAGCTCTTCCCACCGATAAATTTCTGTCAGGCTGATAGAAAGGTGTGACTCTTATCATAAAGACCATGAATAGATATTCTCTTGTAGTGGAATGCCAGATTTGGCATTTGGAATCATGACCACCTTAAAGCGGGCTTTAACATCTATTTATTTGTATAGGTTTCAAGTTAATGTCCTTATTTGCCCCTCTGCATCATCTTCATAGTCTCATTTTGATTATTTAATCATTTTCAATTATTTTTTGATTTATTTATAAATTATTTCTTGATTCATTTATCATAGCTGTACTGATGTTCTGTGCATTGAGTATCGTTCTATGAAAAGGCAATCTAGCATTATTTAAATTTTCTAAATAAATAAACTCTAGGGGAAATGCAACTGGGGTTCTGTATGAGTTTTTCCACCAGTTATTCATGCCCACTTTTGAGCATGAGGACTTTTTGAAGCCAATGCTAGGTGGGAGGAGACAGAAGAGATGGCATACTTGCCAAGGAACATGGAGGGCAAAGGGGGAAAGGGGGTACCCTTGGTTTAGGCTGGATTTCATTCTTGAGCAGTGAGGGGCCCTCCTGTCTCAATATTCAGTAATGTTTGAACATGTGCTTCCTGTGCAGCCATCAGGAGTAATACTGACAGTCTCCTCACAACTGGGGTCAGTTGATGACAAAATATTACCTGACTATTATTATTATTATTATTATTATTATTATTATTATTATTATTATTAGTAGTAGTAGTAGTAGTAGTAGTAGTAGTAGTAGTAGTAGTAGTAGTAGTAATCGTTTATTTATTTATTTATTTATTTATTTATTTATTTATTTATTTTGATATACCGCCCCATCCCTGAAGGGCTCTGGGTGGTGTACAGCATAAAATCACATAAAATCATCATAAACACCCATAACTATAATAAAAACAGCAGTTATTATATCCAAAGATGGCGTCCCACTAGTGGCGTCCCACTAGTGTGAGATACAGCATGTGTAATGTTCTCATTAAACCTGCTGGAAGCTGCTTGAGACCAACATCAAGAAAAGCACCAATCTGCTCCAAAATAAAATGACTATAGCCTGTCCCTACACCCCAACCAGGTCCATAGCCATGGTGGGGGGAAGGGGGCTGAGCTCCATCAATCATTTGTCATGCCCTTCCAATCAGCACTAGAGTTGGTGGGAAATCTATCACAAGTTTTTCAAGTGTAAATTTTCGATGTAAAAAAGGAAGGATCTGAAGATGTGAATCCTACCTCAAATCTTCCAAATGTGAATTTTCTATGCAGTTGGCTAACATGGAATTAGCAGTTAGCAGGACTGAAGAGTCCTAATTTAAAAAGCAGGGGGAGAAAGGCTTTGACGTAGAATGTCAGATACAATTGTACACTTTTCTAATTTTTGTAACTCTAGACCTATTGTTTGTTAGCGCCCTCATGCTGTTCAGTCACATTGCCTTATATCATGTATTCACTTTGTGTCTCAAGTCAAAATCAGTAAATAAATTAAAAACTACAAATAAATAAATAAATAAGAAAGAAAGAAAGAAAGAAAGAAAGAAAGAAAGAAAGAAAGAAAGAACCAAAGTTCATTTGGAAAGAACGATCTTAGAATTCACTGGACCCTCCTGTGAACATACGAATTGGGGGAAACCCAACTCTCCTGACACACCCCCCCCTCCTGGTTTCTTCAGCTGACTGTTCATCTCTATTGGCATCCCACCTGGGCGTATTTAGCCAGAGTTTTTCAGGAGTAGGAATGCTACCGCTGCCACCCCACAGAGACACACTGACTAAAAAAAATCGTTATACAACCAGGGGCTTAACTGCCCAAAGGTAGAATTCACCGCATGAGTCCTAAATGAGGAGAAGGAACTCCTGCCTTGGATAAGAACCTCACAAGGGTTCATAATGGGCGTGGCTACCAAACACACACACGCTAGTTCCGCTTTGTTTGTAAAAAAGAAAAGATGGTCTTTACGGCTTTGCACAGATTATCGAGGTCTCAACGCGTCTCTCTGTCCAATAAATATCCTTTTGCTCCTTTGATCAAGGACCTTTAGATGCACTCGGCAAGGGCTTATTTTACCAAACTGGACTTAAGAGAAGCTTACTACAGGGTCAGAATTGCTGAAGGCTATGAACACTTTGGATCATGCTTAACACAAAGTTTGGACAGTTTAAATACTTGATAATGCCATTCGGTTAAGTGGGGATTCCCCGGCTTTGTATGGCCCTTATCAACTAAGTTCTTGGCGATTTATTGTACAAGGGAGTCGGTATTACCTCTAGACGACGCTTTGATTTACTCACAAACCATAGAAGAGCATGAAACATTGGTTCGAGAGGTATTGGAAACGCTTTGCTCGACACCCTCTCGCTAAACTCTCCAAATGCTGCTTTCACCAGACCTCCATTGACTATTTGTTAATGGATCTCATCAGGGCTTCAGAAAATGGATCCCAGATTGACGAAGTCCTCCAATGGCCTCGCCCCACCAAACCGCAAAGAGCTCCAATCTTTCTTGCTTTTGCTAATTTCTATCGTGACTTTATACCCCACCAGCTGAACTGACTCTCCCTCTCACAGACCTCTTACGCATCTGGGTAAAGATCCACTGTCCGCCAAGCCTCGCCCCTTTCTGGTCCGGGAGGAGGTCACCAGCCTTTTCAACTCTTTAAAGTCTGCTACTAATCGAACCTATCCCAAAGCACCCTGGACCTAGATCTCCCGCTTGTGGTTCATATAGATGCTCGACAGCACTTGGCGCAGCCCTGTTGTAAAAAAATAAAGATGGTAGGTTGGTTCCGTGCTTATTTGTCTAAGAAATTCTCTGGTGCTGAACTCAACTGGACTGTAGGGATAAAGAGACCGCGCTATTAAAGTAGCACTTCTCCACTTTACGCCACTGGCTGAGGGGGGGGCTAAAATCTCCTTTCAGGTTTGGTCGGATCACAAGAACTGGCAGCTCTTTCCACCCCCTCAAGATGTCCTCAAGAAACAACTTCAATGATTTTTTTTCGCTTTATACAGTTCATTTTTTTCCTCGAAAGACCAATAAATTGGTTGACTACCAGCCAATTCGGGAGGGGGTGGAGCTGCCTACGACATTCCACGCGACTGCTCCTTCCCTCCCAGTTGGGGCTGGCTGTCACCCGATCTCAAACGTCTAATTCCTCCTCCACCCCCATTCCCAGTCTCGCCTCTCCTTTCCCGCGGGAACTGAGGAGGCGGGCTGCCCGAGCCTCCAGCGGAAGAAGGTGACCCCACCAAGCGCTTTTGGAGAATGGAGTTTCATGGAGGGGGGGAATGTTGGTACTGCGGCCTCCGCAAGCAGGTTCTTGAAGCTTGCCAATGATGCCCGCCGGTTGGACATTTTGGCTTGTTTGCATTTGGCCCTACCGGGACAGTTCTGTGGCGCTGTAATGCGCTAAGGACATTGAGGCATACATTAAGGCTGCTCGGTTTGTGCAGAAGCCAAAAACATTCCGGAAAGCCCCATGACTGTTGGAAACCTTCCGTGGCCTCCTCGCCTTGGGAAGTCAATAATAATAATAATAATCTCCATGGATTTTATTTCACGGATTTTGTCTCGAAAAGTCATGGCAACACGGTTTTAGGGTGGTGGTGGACTTATTTTCTAAACAAGCCCATTTTATTCCATGTGCTTCCATCCCCTCCTCCTCATTCTCTAAGTTGGCACCTAATTCGTTCATTCAACATGTTTACTGCCCCATTCCGCTATATTCCCGACCGCCGCCCCACCATTTCAAAGTTCTGAAGGCTTATTGTTGGGGTCACTTCGTCACTCTACCACGCTCAAAGTGACGGCGATCTGGAGAGAACGAACAGAACCTCTAGAGCAGTATTTACGCTTGTTACACCAACCACCACCAAGACAATTGGTGCGTAGCTTATTCGCTTATGGAGTACTCTATAACAATGCGGTTCATAGCAGTACAAAGAAAACCCCTTGAAATTCAGGTCTGGCTCTGCCCTCTTCCTCACTGCTGCCACAACCACCAAGGCTGCTTTGGACCCTCCAGAGTTTCAACAATGGATTTCATCCCCAGTCGAGGGATGGAAAACGTCCAGACCGCCTTACAACAAGCTAAGGACTCCCCAAAAGCTGTAAGGATGTTCACCTCTCAAGTGCAGGGCTTTTGGGTGCATTTGTTCACAAAAATCTTAGAGATCGCATAAATTTTCCAAACTTGGCAAAAAGATTCGTGGGACCTTTTCAGATTACTAAAGGGATTAATGATGTCACTGCCCGGCTTAGATTTGGCTCTAACTCTCTTAGTAAGTAACATTCATCCTGTCTTCCATTCCAGCTTGTTCAAGGAGGCTCCTCACTGACATGTCTGCACGAATTCGGGCTGAGAGGCCCCCACCGACTATTATTGGATGGTCACAAGCACTACTTAAATTGACGCTTATCCTGGACTCTCGGCTTTAATCTAAACGCTTGCAATATTTAGTCCTTTTGGTGGGATATTCCCTCTGGGTATAATCACTGGTTTATTCCGGTAATATTGGACGTTTCCAATTCTTTATTTCTGCTTTCCAATCACTTTCCGCATAAACCTGGGAGGGGTCTTTAAGGGAGGCAGAGGTAAAGGATTCACATAGTGTTGATGGTGAAGTAACCCTTTGAGTGCATTCCACAGTCTGATGACAATTTCCATCATGGAGACTTTTATCTTTGGCGCTGAGATTTAAGACTCCGCCCTGGGAAGCAGGGAGGGGGATAATGGTGTTATAACCTGTGCTTCTGGCGGAAGTGTCATTCCTGCTACCGCGTAATTTCCCTTGAGCTCTTAAGATGTCTTAATAAACGGACTTTACACTCAAAAAAGCCTTTTATTTGGTTTCTATGAATCTCTTTAACTTCCCTAATTTTAATATGCAACTTATCCCTGAAATCAGGCTCCATCCCTGAAGACTCGAAGATGGCTAATGTCACACTACTCTTTAAGAAAGGATCTAGGGGTCCTGAAATTACAGGCCAGCCGGGTTTGACATCTGTTCCTGGTAAATTAGTAGGAATCTATCATTAAAGATAAAATTATAAACATGTAGAAAGCAAGACCTGCTTGGAGAAAGAGTCAGCATGGTTTTGCAGAGGTAAATCCTGTCTTTAAACTTACTAGAGTTCTTGAGGGTGTAAAACAGGTATGTGGACAGGGCTGAAACCGTGGGATTATTCACTTGGATTTCCAAAAGGCTTTTGACAAAGTTCTCACCAGAGACTGTTGAGAAAACTCAGCAATGAAGGGAATAAGAGGGAAGTCTTCCTATGGATTAAAACTGGTTGAGAAACAGGAAACAAAGAGTGGGTGCAAATGGGAAGTTCTCACAATGGAGAGATGTGTCGAGTGGTGGTCCCCCAAGGATCCGCTTTGGGACCAAAGTGCCTTTAACCTATTCATAAAATGACCTTGAAGTAGGTGGGTATGGTTGCCAAGTCTGCAGGATGATACCAAATTATGTAGGTGTGAGAACCACAAAGGATTACCATGTAAGAGCCCAAGCTGACCTTGATAAATTCAGGGTGAGTGGGCTAAGAAATGCAATGCAGTTCAATGTAGCAAAATGTAAAGTGATGCACATAGGGGCAAAAAAAATCCAAACTTCACATACACGCTTACAGGGTCAGTGCTAATGTCACAGACCAGGAAAGGGATTTAGGCTGCCTTAGTTGATAGTTCCATGGGAATGTCAACTCAATGCATGGCAGGCCAAAAAAGGCAAACTCTATGCTGGGGATAATTAGGAAAGGAATTCGAGAATAAAACTGTAAAGATTGTCATGCCCTTATATAAAAGCAGTGGTGCTTACCGCATCTGGAGTACTGTGTCCAGTTCTGGTCACGTGATCGCAAGGATATTGAGGAGATAGAAAAGTGCAGAGAAGGGCAACAAGGGATGATTGAGGGACTGGAGCACCTTCCCATGAGGGAGAGGCTGCATGCTTGGGACTCTTTAGTTTGGAGAGGAGGCGGCTGAGGGGGGATAAGGATTGAAGTCTGCTAAAACATGCATGGGTAGAATGTTGACAGAGAGAAATTTTTTCTCTTCTCACAATACTAGAACCAGGGGCATCTATTGAAAATGCTGGGGGGAGAATTAGGACTAATAGTGGAAATACTTCTTCACGCACGGTGATTGGTGTTTGGAATATGCTGCCACAGGAGGTGGTGATGGCCACTTCAACCTGGATAGTCTTAAAAGGGGCTTGACAGATTTAAGGAGGAGGTTTGATTCTATGGCTACCAATCTTGATCCTCCTTGATCTGAGATTGTAAATGCCTTAACAGACCAGGTGCTCGGGAGCACAGAGAAGGCCATTAAGGCTCACATCCTACATGTGAGTTCCCTAAAGGCACTCCAGGGCCACTCAAGTGAGTAGCAGAGAGCTGACCAGATGGACTTTGGTCTGAGCGAGCTGGCTTGTTCTTATGTTCTTATGTAATGAGGCTCTTGCATTAACAATGCTGGAGATAAATTTTAATTGCTATACAAGGTAAAAAGGCAACAGGTAAAACCAGAAGGTGTCATGCCTTAGGGCTGCTGTGAAATTTGACAAGCAGCCATATGCAGAGGTGAAGCCACAAGGGGACCAGGGTACGATTGAGATAACTGGCGTATGCCTGTGGGTGAAAAGCAATTTCAGGTTTGTTTTTTTGTATTTTAGTGTTTCTTCCTTGGTTTGTAGGCGAGTTTTATTAGCAGCACTGCAAATTTAGAGTTTAGACTTCTCCTGATGATACCACCCAAGTTAGTGTAAGGTTTGGTTCAGGGGGGGTCCAAAGCTATGGACTCCCAAAGGGTGTCCCATTCCCCATTGTTTCCAATGGGAGCTAATAGAGAGGGGGGCCTGCCATTTGAGAGCTCCATAACTTTGACCCCTGAACCAAACTTCACCAACCTGGCTGGTATCATCAGGATAGTCTCCTAAAGATACCCTAAAATTTTGATGCCTCTAGCCTAAAAAAAATGCGCCTCCTGCAGGCTGAAACTGAAAAAAAAAATGTTTAAAATACAAAACACAAACGAACAATGGGGCAGCAAAACTCAGATGTTGCACCAGGTCTCTTCCCTAGCTACACCTCTGCCCATATGCATAAGAAACAAGACAGGAAAATTCATAAGCATAGGTAAATTGTGTGTATACATTCAAGTAGCACTGCATGATGTAAACTCTCTACCAGCAGATGGCAAAATAACTGGGAGGGTAAAGATGCAAATAGTTTGGGAATTAGAGGGTGAAAACATTTTATACCAACACAAGTCTTCACACAAAGCGACAAGCCGTGGATTTTTGTACTCAGGGCTTATATAAACCAACAGGCCAAGTTTTCAATTAAAATCTTCTTTTCTCTTTCTTTTTTCCATTTTAATGGAAAATATGACCTGGCTTAAACTGTCTCTATCTAGATATTGAATAAAGATTGCAAGATGGCTGGTACATTTTTTAAAAAAACACATTCACTGAACATGATCAGAATTACTTTCAAGCTCTTCACCTTGCCAAACAATTCACAGGCAAATTATAGGTAAATCCAGGGTGAGCAGTTATCCTCCAAAATGAATGTGAAATAAATAAATCCCAGACAGCAGAGAGACTATTCCCAACAGAGTCAGGAAAAAAGAAGTGTGTGTGTGTATGGTGGGAGGGAAAAGGGTATGAATACTCAACATGCATACAATAAAACAAAACAGATAATGTTTATACAGACACACAGACCACATGTGTGTGTGTATAAATGCCATCAAGTTGCAGTTGTTTTTATGGCAACCTTAGCAGGTCAACCACAAGAGGAATGGAACAGGAAAATACCAATCGTATGCCTGATACTGAAAGCAGGGGATGCAATGCATCTTCAGACCACGGTATTGTTCCATCCCATAAGATGTCTAATTCAGTGGATACAGAGTATGGCTAGATTTTGCTCTAGGGATGCCAGTTCTCGGGCTGGGAAATCCCATGAGATTTGGGGTGTCAAGTCTGAGGAGGTAAGATTTGGGAGGAGAGAGACCTTAGCAGGAATAAATTACAAAGTCTACCCTCCAAAGCAGCACCATCCTAGGGGAACTGTAGTCCGAAGATCAATTGTACTTCATAGGAGTGGTCAAAGATGGTGGACCTAATCTGGAAAACCTTGTTTGATTCCCACCCACATTAGCAAGGCAGATTCTAATCTGTGAACTGTTTGTTTACCCCACCTCCACAAGCAGTTCCTTGGGTGGTCTTGGCTAGTCTCAGATCTCTCAGAACTTGCTCAGCCCCACCCACCCTAGAAGATGTCTGTTGTGAGGGAGAGGAAGGGATGTCTGTTGTGAGGGAGAGGGAAGGAGTTGCCTTCCTGGGTGGCCTTTGGGCTAGACTCAGTTCTCTCAGAACTCTTTCAGCCCCACTGACTTCAGATGGTGACTGTTGTGGGGAGGAGAGGGAAGAGAAGGCCATTGTAAACCAGAATATGAAAGAAACTGCAAATTATTCTGACCTGAGAAATCAGCAGTAGCTGAACATGCTCTCACCCCAAGTGTGACATGGGACCCATTCTGATGTCAATGAAATGTGGACAACTCCTTGCCTACCTCACAAAGTGTGTCTGTTGTGGGGAGAAAGAAGGAAGGAGCCTAGGCCACTTTGAGACTCCCCTTTGGCAGGAGAGAGAAAGCAGAGTATACATCCAACTTTTATTCTTTTTATCTCTTCTACTTGAAGGTTGGTCACCCTGTTGTTCTGGCATAATTAAAGAAGAAAAAAGGAAAGCTCCTAATTGAAACTACACAAACACAGACACACACACACACACACACCACTAACACCAAATTGTCAACATTTGTTCCCACCCCAAACAGGACACACAGACTGAGAGCAGAGGAAGAACTCTGAATGATGCTAGAGTAGTAGGGACCAGACGCTCCGCTTTGTCGGACAGTCCTGCTTTTAACCAATCTATCTCTGTGGTTCACATTCCGCTGGGTTTTAAACGTCCCGATTTTTTGTTGGTTGTGACCAGCCTCTGGCGCCTCTTCCCTACCTGTCACAGGGGCAGGAAACTGGGAGCTGAAGGCAGTAAGGCCCTGCGCTCAAGGCCCATGTCCCGGCCAAAAAGGTGAAAATCTAGTCACCCATGCTAGAGATAAATTTCAAGTGGTGAACAAATGTAAAAGTCAATAGTGTTTGTGCAGGGAGGTGGAATAAGATGCCAGCCCGGTAAGGCATCAGTTTCCTTTAAAATGTGCTTCTCCTCGTCAGAGATTCAGAGCTATTCCAACATGCAAGTATGCTTGTGGCAGTTTTCTCTCACTAGGCTGTTTCACCTAAAATTGCAGGGACACCATCCACGTCTCCAGGTAGACAGAAGACTAACATGACAGATTACCTGGGCTCCAGGAAAGGGCCAAAGAACCAAAACTGAGCATATTACTAGCCATAAATTCTCTGGGAAGAAACCAAACCATTTGTCTGGTTTCTAATGCTAATAGTTGGGAGCCAACCAGAGGTAAGTGGGAAATAAAAATGCATGGCTAGGGTAGACTTCACTATGCCTGTAAAATTCTACACCTGCATTTTGCTAAAGGGAGTAATACCATTAGCAGAAGCATCCCCACTTGTTGAATAGGGTTTATTCCCAGGAAATAACTCTTAGGATTGCATCCAAAGTGCAGCACACTGAGGGTGATATTATGTGACATAAAATGAATTGACTCAGTTTTAGGATGGGTTTAGTTTCATTCTCATAAAGGTAAAGACGGGTCCCCCAGTAAATCATCAATATGGGGTGATATCACATCACAACACTTACTAGGCAAACTATATTTATGGGCTGGTTCGGCACTGCCTTCCCCAGTTGTTCACATCTTAATCCCAGCAAGCTGAGTACCTTACTTTTACTGACTTCAGGAAGGATGGAAGGCTGAGTCAGCCTCAACTAGCTACCTGAAACTTAACCCCTGTTGGATCAAACTCAGATCATGAGCAGAGTTTTGACTGCAGTAATTCGCAGCTTACCACTCTGTGCTGTAGCTTAAAATATTCCTGTAGCTGGTTCTTAAACTTTGGGGGAAATATTTGGTGTTTTTAAATATAACCAGACCAAGAATTTACAATATGTAGGCTTCTCTTTATTTTGGATGTATATCTTTAACATGTGTTAAAATCCAACGTATATACTTCCACCAGCAACTGACCCACAGATGTCACTATCTTGTTTTTTTCAAATCCCAATGTCCATTAGTTATTATCTTTCACTTCTCTGTATTTTAAATGTAAAGACTTCTTTGCAGAGTTAAGCCCTATAATACTAATGTATTTATACTGACATCTTAATAGCAGTAAGTAGATGAGGGATGTCAATACATTTCCCAAGGCCTTTCGGCCAATTATTTGTTGGTAATCTAATCCATTAATTGACTGGTTGGTTTGTTTAGATGTATGACCAATCTTATTGAAATGATTTAGTACAATTCCTTTGAACATGTTTGACACGGAAAGGGGATGAGTTCTCATCTGGACATAGTGGCTTATTTCTAATTCAAGAAATGCAACTGTTTCAGGGATTGCCTTTCTGGAAGCCTGACGCACTTTGCCATCAAGGGAACCCCTAGACCAAAATTAATGTGGGAGAGCACTAGAATGGTTAAGTGGTCCTGGAGAAATGGTAACTTCACCTGTTCTTGGAACAATTCTTCATAGTTTAAATGGATATTTTATAGGCATGACATTACAGAGTTTAAACCCCTATATTTGTTCATCCTTGTGCTCTAGCATGAGCTCTTCCCAATCATAAATTCCCCTGGCTGTATTGATAGAAAGGTGTGACTCCATCATAAAGACCATGAATAGATATTCTCTTTGTAGTGGAATGCCAGATTTGGCATTTGGAATCATGACCAATCTTAAAGCTACTAACATCTATTTATTTGTATAGGGTTTCAAGTTAATGTCCCATTTGCCCCTCTGAATCATCTTCATAGTCCCATTTTGATTATTTTAATCATTTTCTAATTATTTTTTTGATTTATTTATAAATTATTTCTTTGATTCATTTATCATAGCTAAAATTGATGTTCTGTGCATTGAGTATCGCTTCTATGAAAAGGCAATCTAGCATTATTTAAATTTTCAAATAAATAAACTCTAGGGAAATGCAACTGGGTTCTGTATGAGTTTTTTCCACCAGTTATTCATGCCCACTTTTGAGCATGGTGACTTTTTGAAGCCAACACAGTGAGAGACAGGAAAAGAAGGCACACATGTTCATGGAAAAGTGTGTGCTGGGGTACCCTTGGTTTAGGGCTGATTTCCTCATTCTCGAAGCAGTGAGGGGGCCTCCCACCTGGGCTTCATTCAGTAATGTTTGAACATGTGCTTCCTCTAAAAGTAGCCATCAGAGTAATAATTGACAGTCTCCTCACAACTGGGGTCAGTTGATGACAAAATATTACCTGACCATACATATACATACATATTATTATTACATATTATTATTAGTAGTAGTAGTAGTAGTAGTAGTAGTAGTAGTAGTAGTAGTAGTAGTAGTAATCGCTATTTATTTATTTATTTATTTATTTATTTATTTATTTATTTTTTTTGATATAACGCCTCATCCCCAAAGGGCTCTGGGTGGTGTACAGCATAAAATCACATAAAATCATCATAAATACCCATAACTATAATAAAACAGCAGTTATTATATCCAAAGATGCATGTCCCACTAGTGGCGTCCCCAATTAGTGTGTGAGATACAGCATGTAATGTTCCTATTAAACCGCTGGAAGCTGCTTGAGACCAACATCAAGAAAACTAATCTGCTCCAAAATAAAATGACTATAGCTCGTCCCTACACCCCAACCACAGGTCCATAGCCATGGTGGGGAAGGGCTGAGCCCACCAATCATTTGTCATGCCCTTCCAATCAGCACTAGAGTTGGGTAAAATCTATCACAAGTTTTTCAAGTGTAAATTTCTCATGTAAAAAAGGAAGGGATCTTGAAGATGTGAATCCCACCAAATCTTCCAAATGTGAATTTTCTATGCAGTTGGCTAACATGGAATTAGTGCAGTTAGCAGGACTGAAGAGTCCCACTTAAAAAAAAGCAGGGGAGAAAGCTACTTTGACGAGAATGTCAGGATACAACACACTTTTCTAATTTTTTGTAACTCTAGACCTATTGTTTGTTAGCCTCATGCTGTTCAGTCACATTGTCTTATATCATGTATTCACTTTGTGTCTCAAGTCAAAATCAGTAAATAAATTAAAAACTACAAATAAATAAATAAGAAAGAAAGAAAGAAAGAAAGAAAGAAAGAAAGAAAGAAAGAAAGAAAGAATGATGGGCTGACCAGTACTGTACTCATTTCCCTCCCTAATGAAAAAATTCTGGCTATGGGTCTGACCCTAACATTTAGAAAAGGGGGTGGGTGGGTAAGTGGCAGAGCCTTTGCTTTGCCTACAGAAGCTCCCAGGTTCAATACTGAGCATCTCCAGTTTTAAAATGATGTAACAAATGATGTGAAAGATTTTCCCTACTTAAATGAAGTTTTTAATTGCTGGTGTTATAAATAAGCATAGACTCCTGTTCACTTGTTTGGTCTTTTTGAGAAGATTAGTTACTCGTATCAATTCATTGATCTTTGAAGGTGCTTATGTACTTTTTTAGCTATTTGCCTATCTCTTGGGAGCCAACCAGTGATATTACCCTAAATAGGCAGCCTCCATTTTGCTTGGGGAAATTAGCCTGGAACAGAGAGCAAGTAGGGGTAACTGGGATTGATAACCTATGTATATAAGGATAATCTTGGGTGGAAACTCTCAAACAAGCAGCTGGCTGTACAATTAAAATGTGTTTTTTTAATTAGAATAACAAAAACAAGAAATATATCTCAACCAACAAGCATTCAGACATGAAGCATGCAAAAGCTGACTAAGAGAAAACGGAGAAAGCTGGATAGGATTTCAGGGATGGGTGATAGTTATTAGTCTTGAAGGAATGTCCAGGGAAAGCAGTGCTGAAAAGGCAAATTACCAGTGTTTCCAGGAGTAAAGAAAAGAGTCCATATGCAAGTGAGGGTGTGTGCATGGATATAGAATACACACATTATGAATGGCCAAGGGACCAGTACTTATACCCCAAAATGGGTCCTGGGGCAGTATGAGGTAAACTGGGAAAAAAGCCAGAAACAAAGAATTGATTGCTTTTCCAGAGTTTGAACAAAAAGATAGGCGAGGTTTGATAAGTCGTCAAGACTAAAGAGCTTGGACTATTCCCTGGAATAATGATTCATTGCTGGGATGGATGCAAATTGGATAATAATTTGCTTGGAGCACAGATTGAAGCGCCTTAGGGTGACAGAATGGAAATTAGAAAGCCCAAATGTCCTGCAAGGCATATCTTAGGGCCAGGGGAAAGATTCAGCAGCCAACTGCCTTCCTGCCCAGGCTTGACACATAAGATAGATCCCAAAACTCTCTGAGGAGTCATCCATTTTGTGGAGAGCAGGGTCTTGCTTTTATGCCAGTCTTTGGCCCCGTGCCTTCATGATATGCATTAGTGGAAGGAGGGGTCCAACCAGTGGTGGGATCCAAAAATTTTAGTAACAGGTTCCCATGGTGGTGGGATTCAAACAGTGGCGTAGCGCCAATGGGGCTGGGCGTGGCATGATGGGGGTGCGGCCGTTCATTCTGGGGGTGGGGCATTAATAATTTCTCTGTTACTGTAAAAAACTCTTACTGTAAAAAAAAAGTTCCTAATTTCCAGCTGGTATCTTTCTGTCCATAATTTAAACTCATTATAGCAAGTCCTATCGTCTACTGCCAACAGAAACAACTACTTCTCCTCTAATTGACTACCTGTCAAATACTTAATACTTTCAAATACTTAATTTTGTTTCTAGAAATCAAAAGGATACTTTCCTTAAACAAGGAACGTTACCATATTACTAAAACATGTTTTTAAAACAGCCCAACAGGGAGAATTATCCCGTTTTCTACCTTCGCTAACCACCCACATAGGAAACAACAGGACTTTATGATTTTTGGACCTAATGGAATTTCTAACGGAAAAGCAGACCCAATTAGTAACCCCCTCTTGGCACACACAAATAATTAGTAACCCACTCTCGGGAACTCGTGAGAACCTGCTGGATCCCACCTCTGGGTCCAACTGCTTACAGTGGTCAACAAAAATCGACCCTGCATGCTGTTGCTGTTGCTAAAGATTTACATAACACTGGGAAGATAAATGCCTACCTTTTGGAATTTGGTGGATTGAGGATTGTACATCCTTATCAATATTTGAATGTGCAGAATATAGATGACAATAGTATATGGACATATTTTGCAGATACTTATGTGTAGACTTGCTAGCATTTTTTTAAAAAAAAAATCAGCATGACGGTTGTATTAAAAAGCAAAAATAAAGATTTCTCTTACCCAAAACCCTACAGAGCCACTATGTAGACAATACTTGCCTTGATAGATAATGTGGCTCTGTGTAAGGCAGTTTCATGTGTGTGCATCTTCATTAAGATAGAAAATGCCCTTTGGTTCTTTCCTCCTCCATCAACTCTTTTGTCGCTGCCTTGGCTTAGATTGGTGTTTCTCTCAACCGACCAGTGCCCTTTCAACTATTTAATGATGCTACCAACGCCCAATAAAATGCATATAACAAATTGCTTAAATGCATCTCAACATCATCCTTTCTTTGAGGTGATGATTCATACATGTGCTTCACCTTGTACATATTATTTCAACCTCAGTCTGTATGTACCTCCTGTATAGTTTAATGGTTTGCTGTGAAAATGCTATGCGAAGCTGGCCGAAGCACAAAGGAAATGACAGCCGGAGAAGGTCTGAAGAACTATTGAGCCAAATTATTTATTGAACTGAAGTTTCCTTTCTTCTGACCTTGCAGAGATGATGGTATTTTCAAATGTCCCCGCTTTGATAAGCAAACATTTTAGAGTTCTGACAGGCAGTTAATGAGGGATTTAAGATATCAAAACACCCAGAAGTCATTATTTACTCTGCTGTAAGACTATATAAGCATTACATTTGAGAAAGACACTAAAGTTAATGGCAGGCAGTCTTAAAATGTAAGTCATTGGGAGGATTTGCACTAGACGTTTTATCAATGACCAAAGCAAATGGAAGATTGTGCCTCTGGAATTTGGATGCTGTAAATCGGTGGATTTCAGACTTTATATTCTCAGTGAACTCTTTCCTCTCTGATTTCTCTTCTTCATCCGCCACTGAATCTTTGTTTATGGAAAAGGATCTTGGGATGCATTTTCTGGCAGCACACTCACTTAACTTGTGCAGGGCAGTGGCATGTCATTGTGTATATATGCTATAGTACCACTAGCTCTTATCTGTGTGTCATAGGGAAAGGTTGTTAATGGTGAGCAAACAAACTTTCAGAAAAAGCTTGCCTGTCATTGTTTACGTTCTCGTGGAGAATTCCCTGATTAGTTTCTCACCGACATGCTCACATTTTTTTCTTCAGACCAGCGTGGATCTGAAGCAACATGATTTCAGGGGCAAAGGAGACCACAGTGCAAGAGAGAAGTCAGGAAGCTGTCCTCCTTTCGCCTGGCTCTGCTCACATTACTCTGGATCCAAACCGGAGTTCCCGCTGCTGTGTCTGGCCAGGTTGGCCAGTGGCTTTTCCAGCAATTTGTATTAAACTTTCTTGCGATTACTGTCATCCAATCAAGTCATGAGCAAAAGCGCCGGGCAAAACTGACAATTGTGTTAATTAATGGTTCTGTTCACCCACTGGTGATCCTTAGTCGGGGAACATGTGCCCTAGGCAGGTTCTGTTCAGCTTTCCAGCTGACTGCCTAGTTTTGGATAAATATTTGCTTGCAAGTTCTCAGGGCTGAAAAACAGGCAAGTGATAGAATAACCCACTTTCCCCCTCGCAGACCTCCCTTGAGTGCATTGGAAATTGGGCTGCTTCTGAATGACTCATTAATCAACTTTATTTGCCTTCGTTAATTGCCCAACCTGAGTGCATTGGCCATGGTCATTAGGACTGGAAGGGAGGCCTGAAAATGTAGCTCTTTTTTTTTTTTACACAAGCGTGTGCATACTTTCTTTTTTTAAAAAAAACAACAACAAACCAACCCAGCTCTTCATCTGAAAATTCCTACCTCTTGCATTTCTAGAAATAGTTACAAATTCATTATTGTCAGTGACATTTCCTGTACTTTCATGTGTTGCCCTAGCACTGCCTGTTTCCTCCATTTCATTATTATAAAACAGCTCGGCTGTGATAGACTGCTGATCCTCATCTTCATATTGATTAATTTCATTTCCACATACATCATCCTGTTTTTCAACAGCCTCAGCTCAGTCTTCTTAACAGTGAGTCATTTGCAAGACAGATTTTTCATTACCAGGCTCGTCTTCTGAATAGGAGGATAGCCAGGTACAGGACTGAATCCTGCTCCCTCTTCGACTGGCATAAATTGGGAATGCAGTGGAGTTTTTCCAAGTTTGCAGTGATGGAGTAGGAGGAATGCTGTTTTCTTCTTTTGGCTGTCTTGCTGGAGTAATATGCCAGTCATACTGGGTTTGATCATTATCCATGTAATTAAAATTCAATTTATTTCTTGGATTAATTTGTAGAATAAATGAGCGGCACTTGGCCACATATTTTTCTCAAGAATCTAAAAGTTGGCATCAGTGCTTGTGAAACATAAATAAGTTGATTTCCCTTTTTGTCAAAATGTTCTTATTCCTTTCTAAAGAGTTTTGTTAGTCTTTCAAAGCAACACAGCTTTAGTTATTTTAAAATTTGAACATACACACAATACTCTCTTAGAGGGTTTAGAGTGAGTTGCAATGTCTTGAACAGTGATACAATCCTATCCATAGTTGTACCCCTCCAAACCCATTGACTTCAACTGGTTTAGAAGAGTGTGACTTCACTTAGGATTGTGCTGTAAATCCACTAACCCAGTAAATTGTCACTCCAGTTGCATGACACTGGCAAGATCAGAGTTAGCCCTTTTGAGTTGTGCCTGGAAGTCAATGTAAACTTGCTGGTTGCAAGAAGGGAACTGACCATTCACCATCACCATGCTGCTTGGATATGTCCAGATGAAGCTTGTATCAATGTGTATGATTGGGCTGCTTCCTTGCATGATTAAACTGCTTTTACACAGCTGCTACCTCAACTTTCCACACACTGTCTGCTGTTCTTGCTCTTAATAAAGGACAGATAATTTAAAGGGGGGAAATCCATTTGAGATTTGTGAGTTGAGACTTATTATTTATTTGTCTCTGTGTGTCTTCCATGTCTGCCCCATGGCATCTGTTCTTGTTATCAGTTCTTGTAGTCATGTGATGGAAAAAATGATGCTGACTGCACAGCTGCAAAAAAGCAGACAATGTAAAGTATCAGTATTGGTAGGCAGTATCCTACAGGCTAGAAGATAGGATAAAGTGCAAATAATTACATGCTTGACCCAGCTACGAATGTATGAGTTATGTGCCTTCTCCAGTAATTGTGAATATTTAGTATATGTTGTGGTTTGTTTTGCCAACAAGTCAGAGCGGACTTATAGTGATCCCAGTGGGTGTTCAAGGCAAGCAACATTCAGAGATGGTTTGCCATTTCCTGACTCTGCCTCATGCCCCTTTTATTTTGTTTAATTTGGTAATTATTACCAAGGCATGAACTGAGCCTGTAGCTTGTGGCTGCTGTGCAGATGCAAATTTAGGCATTGCTTGAGACAAGTTCCAACGAAAACCATCAAGACAATCTGATAAGGAATTCTCCTTGCATGTGATCAGTGAAGTTTAGTCATGATAAGTTTGCCTGGCAATCTTGCATATATCAAACTTCTTGGTGCTAGGACAGCTAATTAGATTAGGGCACCCCGCTGGCTCTCGCAGGGCTCTCAGTGGCTTTTAACACCATAAACCCAGGTATTCCTCTGAACCCACTGTGTGGGATGTGTGAAAAGCGTACTTCGTTATGATTGCTTTTTACTCCCTGTTGAGCAGGTCTGAGAAGGTGGGTTCTAAGAGATAATGCTGTGCCCCATGTGGGCAAAGGGCCACCAAATCACAGCAAACTTATGATTGGTGCCATGAGCAGCAGCATTCCACAGGAGTATGAGGGGGCATTTGGCTAGGGCACAGGAGTAGACCACACACACATGATGCCAGACTTGAACTTGTGCCTTTCACGCCTGAAGATTTGAGATGCCAAGGCTTTGATGGTCCCCAGTGGGATAGGGTGCTGCTGCTGCCACACGGTTCTGGTAATTGCTGTCACTCTTCTTGGTGTAAGTGGGGCCACAGCATGTGGCTAATGACAAGACTGAAGTGGTGAAGAGCTACTGGTGTGTCCCGGGGCAACGAGGTGCATGGCTGGCCAGGAGGACCAATCAGCTATCTGTGTCACTGCCATGGGCCATAAGCACTACTGGCCTTGAAAACACCTTGCTGGAGTCAGAATAACTTGGTTGCAACTTGACTGCAATTTACACACACACACACACACAACACAACACAACACAACACAACACAACACAACACAACACAACACACACACACGGGGAAATGCCTTTGATTAGCCCCAGAGTATAGATTGATAATTTTATCTCAACTATGCACTGTTTCTAACACTCAACAATACATATATGTATGACAAGATACATCTGTACTGTATACTTTTTAAGTGCTTAACTTGTGAGCAAGTAAGACTCAAAATAGCCTGTTGAATTGTGTTGCTAAACTTCCCCCAAGACAAAGGAAGGCAGGTGTGTAGGTTTTAATGTGGGAAGGGCATACCTGTCTGAGCTGTGTGATGTTAACTCCTGGGGAGGACAGTTTGATGAGAAATGGAGTTCCCAGGAGAGGGGTGTCATATTTTGTGCTGAAGAAAATCTGGCAATCCTGTGTATGTATCCTCTTGCACATCATAAAGAGGTGACAGTTACGATGGTGGTTATTAGAGTGGAAATTTTTCATGCTCCTCTGGCATCTGATAACCTCTCTCTCTCTCTCTCTCTCTCTCTCTCTCTCTCTCTCTCTGTGTGTGTGTGTGTGTGTGTGTGTGTGTGTGTGTGTGTGTTGTTAAAGAATGACTCAGGAGTGACTATAAGATATGAAGAGCTATACAGAGTCCAAAATTCAAAGCAAGCTCCTGATCTGGAGACTGTAGTTCCACTCTAAGCAGCTACCCATCTTTTTTAAAAAACGCTATTTGTAAGGATAAAAAGACTAATTCATAATTTGGCAGTTCAATTTAAAGTGAGCTAAAGGTGTTTCAAATACATGCACTTTAAACTGAACTTTCATTTTAAGGTAAAATCTGAAAGGATTCTCAAGACCTATTGAGTCCGCCAAGGCATCTGTTTACATATTTACTGTACTTACTTCATGGATATCCTGCCTTACTCTACAATGAAGACCCAAAGAAGCTTACATCATTATCCTTTCCTCCATTTTATCCATATGACAATCCTGTGAGGTAAATTAGGCTGAGTTTGAGTCATCCACCAAGTTTCTGTGGTAGGATTAGAATCTGGATTCTCAAGATCCTAGTCTGATACTCTAACCACTACACCCTGTCTTTTCTATTTTTCTTTCCTTCTCTTCAACATTCAGAGACCTAGTGTGCTCTAATGGGCATCCTGAAATTCTACCTCAACTATGATATGTATTGGTTGAGTATCAGTCAAATCTACTTCACCAGGTGGTTTTGGAGATAAAATGGGATAACCTTTGAACTCTTAATAGGAAAGCTGGGATTAATAATTTCTAAATAAACAAGAGTTCCAGCAGATAGCTGTGTGCAGTGTGACAGCAAAATTCAAGCCCAGATCCAGAGTCAGATAAACATTATTTAAATAAATTTTAGCATTTCCAGAAAGTTAGGACTGTTGGCACATTGCTTCTTTACAAACTAACTGATTTGTTGAAGTATACAAACTTGTGGGTTAGAAGTTATTTCATGCATGAGATGAAGTGAGTTTCAGAAACTTGTTTCAATAAGTGTATTCATGTTTAAAATGCTACAATACTTTTTTTAAAAAATGGTGCAAGACATCCCTTGTTTACGATAACGTTGGGGATGTTTGTGATAATGAAGAGCCTCTTGTGCCAGAGGTAGGGTTTCCATGTGCCCACTGGGGTGGGAGATTTCCCCCCCCCCAATGAGCCATGCCTACTGACCCTCCAATGGCTAACAGAAGAAGAGATAAAAATAAACACTATTGGCAGTCCTCTTTAGGAATCACTGAAAACTCTATGGTTTTACCGTACCGTTTCTAGAGAATCCTAGAGAATGAGACATCACTTCCATTTTTAAAATTTTTAATTTGATTTAATATCCTGCCCTCCCTGGCAAAGACCGGGCTCAGAGTGGCTATCACACACATGTTTAACACATTCATGAACCAATGACTTAGATAAAAACAAAACATTTCATAAAATCCCCGATGGCTATTAATGCTCAGATGATTTGTCCATTTAAATCCCAAATCTTGTTTGGGAGGATCAAAAGTGACATCACTTCAGCACTGATGCCTGCCTCTCATGTCCCTGTCCCACCTGGTCTCCTGCTGGTGGCCAAGCTGAATTTGACAACCTTAGCTAAAAGGTACAAAGAAATCAAACGCAGGGCAACTTTTCTGTCACTACTTCTGTCCCCTCTGGGACCTCCCAGGAGCTGTGGCATACTATGATATATGTGTTACATTAAGCTTTAAGAGACTTAATGTAGCTGCCAAATTAATGTAGCTCCCCCTCTAAATATCTGCTTTTCTCTGTTTCGCTGCCCAGCTGGATAGTTTATATAGGCTTGTTACAAGTAGGGGTGATAGGCCCGTGCCCATGCTCCAAGAAACTGTTTGAGAGTGGAATCTGAAAGGGAAAGTATCACTGAAGGCTCAAAAGTGATCTTTCTCCCTCTAGGAATCACCAACACTCTGTGGGATGGCCCATGCATATTTGGTCAGTCCTTAAAGTGTTATGGGGGGAATGAAATCACCTCTGGATCTTCATCTGGAAGTGACATCACAATGTCAACAGCAAAGTTCTTCACTTCCTATTTTCCTCCTATTGTTCACTGGAGCCATTTCTGGCCTGGACCGAGCCAAGTCCTGCACAAGTGCATCACAGAGCCTCATTTGGACCCAGGGAGAGTAGCATGGATCCATAAGGTGACATTGCCATGGCACTGTTGGTCTCTGGGACTAAGCCAAGCCAATGCACTGTGCAGCAGTTTTCTCAATGTGCCACCACAATCACAGAGTTGGCCCTGGCTAGAATCCCTGATAATAACATGTTAAATTTTCAACAGACCAATTCCCTTTAATTTCTGTAGATATTGTTTCTTGCTTACTGATTTGACAACTTGAACTCTTTTCGGCACGTGTGGTGAAGGAACTCTCTTTCCTACAGAAAATGGTAATAACATTTTGAAATGCAGTTGATGGGCTGAGCCTAAAGAAAACTTTTGAGTTGAATTAAAGGTTTTATCATTGGGAAAAAGAAAAAAAAACCTTTGCTTATATAGATATTTATTATTATGGCCTTTTGGCCAGCCAATAGTTTAAAATCAGAGTACATGTTAATACATAGCACTCCACTTATACAAAAATATAATATAAATTAAAATCCATTATAAAATCTATTAATAAATAACATTAGCTTCAGGCATTATTACAGTCCTCATCACACAGTGCGGCTCTTTGTTTATATATGTATGTAGGCACTTATAGTCAGATTTTCTCCCCTATTAGGGATTCAAAAAAGCTTACAAAATAAATTCAAAACATCCAACAGAGAACACAATTTTGTAAGACTAAGAAAATACCCAAAGCAAAAAACATCTCAGGAAAAATACTCTCCATAACTGCCCTCCTTTTGCAAGCTATGTGAACTGAAATAAGAATATAGCCATTCAAGGGAAGAAACCTATCTCCCTACTTAGAATTTAAGATATAGTGAGAGGGCACATTGGGGAAGATTTCGTCTTTCTTGGTCTCTGCTCTGAATTAGCAGACAAGTGATCATCTTTGCACAGCTGAGCTTGCATTTTAGTTCCACTTCGCAAAGGTTAGCTTTGTCGGTTTCACAAAGTTTATCCCAGCTTGTGCCTCCAGCAGATCACGGTTGCTAGACAAGCTGACTTTCCCCCATAAACATATGAGAATCAAAAACCTTTGTACAATGTACAGGATTTTCTGCATACACGTACGGAAAAATATGAAACCTCCGGGTATATTGCAATCTCAGGCAGCACAGTAGCAGTTCCTGGCAGGATGTGACTTGCGAGGGCCAAGCTTCTTTTCTTGGGAACTGGTACAAACTTGGAAGGTTTTCCATTAGTTATGAGCTGCCCATGGGACCCAAAGTAGTTTACCATAAATACAAATAAAGTCCAGTACAATTAAAAACATTAAATATATATTTAAAAAGTTATGTAGACAGATCAGTTATTATTTACTTCATTTGCGTGCCATATTTCTCCCTAACAGAAACCCCAAGTAGCTTGAATGGTTCTTCTCTGCTCCATTTCATCCCTACAACAACATTGTGAGGTAGGTTAGGCTGTGAGTGAGTGACTGGCATGAGGTCTTCCAGTGCCATGGCAGAGTGGGATTCAGACTTGGGTCTCCCAGAACCTAGTTTGCCACACAGACTGCTTTAGCACACAGGTATGGTCCATGATCAAAGGCAAAGAGTACCAGTACCTGAAGCAATAGCAGAGCATTTGCCTGTTCTTTCCAGTTTACCTTGACTGTTGTAGGCAACTTTCTTCTGGCAATGCCACTAGGAAATAAAGACAAGGTTTTTTCCCCCCAAAGGAGCAGAAAGGAGTGCACTCTGAAGCCCATCAGCCTAGACTTGGTATCAGGTATGGTTGCAGCTGTCTGAGCTAAGAAGGGGTGTTTTTGAGATCTGTGGCACTTTTTTGAGATGAAGTCATGGTAGTTCAGTGAGGGAGAGGAAAAAGGTATGTAACCCTAAGCAGCTACTGAAAACTGTTCAAGTAAGAGTCCCAGGGGTGGGATTCAAATAATTGAACAACTGGTTGTTTACAAGCACCATTTTAACAATCGTTTTTGCCGAAGTGGTGCAAACCTGCTGAATCCCACCACTGGGTAAGACTCTTAAAATGGCATTGCAGGTCCCTTGCCCCATTATACTAGAGTTTTCAACCAAAAGTGAGAATTTGAAGGCTTTAGCACAAGGTCACCACACTCCAGTTCATGTTCCCCTGCATCAGAGGTGGGATCCAGCAGGTTCTCACAGGTTCCCGAGAGTAGGTTACTAATTATTTGTGTGTGCCGAGAGGGGGTTACTAATTGGTGATTTTGCCACGTGATTTTTGCCTTAGTTACGCCCCTCCTCTCAGCAGTAGTGCGCAGAACTTGAAGCAGTCTAGCAGGAGGTGCACCGGCGTGCATGCCAGCCTGCACCTGCGTGCATTCGTTTCCCACCCAAGGACCGGGGCAGCGGATGCGTCCTTGCCACAGACCTGCCCAGAAATGCCCCGTCCCTGGAATGCCCAGCCACACCCCCGCCCCGCCCCGCCCCGCCCCATTGGTGCTACGCCACCGTTTGAATCCCACCACCATGGGAACCTGTTACTAAAATTTTTGGATCCCCCCACTGCTGGCCTGCATGTGACTCCATTCACTTTTTTCATCCATTCCATCCTCTTCTCCCAGACTCAGGCAAATGAAAGCTTCATTTGACAAAGTTCTCCTCAAAAAGGCCCTTCTTAAATTGAAACATCTGAACCACTAACATAAACTTTTTGCCAGTGGTGTCTTGCGCTGGGGAACATGACAGATGAACAGTACTGTATTTTGCAGGCCACAGTTTCTGTTGGCATTGTTTCCATTATGCAGGGAGAAGGGAAGGCCATGAAACAATGGAAACTTCATTTGACCAGCATTAAGAGTTTCAGTAAAACTTAATACAATGGACTTCACTGTAAACAAGCTGCGAGGTCCATCAGAATCTTTAACAAGATACTCTTCCTGAATGGCCTAATTTGTCTTTCATTAAGAAGGTGAAGGGACAAATTTACAATAAATGCTCTGGCTTTCCATGATAGATTTGTGGGAGGTGGTTTTGCCTTTGTTAAAGCCTAATATCATTAAAGCCTAACCAAGCCTGTAAGTGAGAAAAAAGTTATTGCAAAAATTACACAATGTTATATGCAGTGGTAATAAAATAACCCTGCAATGAATAACCACCCATCCACCCACCCCAATATACGCACCCACACCCACACAAATGTTTAAAGTAGCTGCCAAAGATAGAATAGCTCCAGCTTTCTTTTTGTGGGAAGTAAATAAATGGGAGAAGTATTTTTTAAACATGCAAGTGATAGTTTTCATTTCTCGCCACATGATGAGAACTTACTGGGGATTTCAGAGTTAAATTTAATGAAATCTTTTGAAATGGTAATAAATCAAAGATGCCCCCTGAGTCCACAATACTATCTAGCCCACATAGTTAGTGAGTAGAAAACCGTTACCATCTGTTGGCTATTTGGTGATCAGCATGAAGTGAAACTGGTGATCTCAGGTCAGTTCCCAAAGGAGAAATACCTACATGACAAACGCTGTCCTCTACGCAAGTGACATTTTTATTTGTAGACCTAATGGTGTATCGCCGAGGACTGAGTAAGCATGTCACTTCTTCCAAATCTTTTTAAATATTGATATGTATTGTACCAGTAATTATTTGTCTTTCATCAAGCTAGAATGTGAGGGGTGAATGTGAATGCTGTTTGCACCGCGCCGCCGAGAACACGCTGTTCACTCAAAAACTACCCTTTAAACGGGTGTTTTTGAGGATGGCCTGACGCCGCCCTGAGGGAGGGGAAGGGGAGCCAGGTTGGCGCTGCTGCGTTTCAGCAGCTCCGCCTGTGCGAACGGCGGCCTGGGGATGGCATTTTTGCCGTCCCAAGGCCGCCGTTTTTGGCCCGTGCGGAAAGGGCCTCTGATTGTCTTCACAAATTCAAGGTTGGGGGACCAACCACCCCATTATGCTGTCCAGAAGTAACATTTTATATACCTGTTTTGAACATGAAGCAGTTACATTCTATTTTCTATGATGGAATTCTCTTTCTGTGGAGATTTACCGAATCTAAGTCCAAATAATTGTTTATAAGGGTTACAACTTTCTGGAAATAGAAGGTACAATGCGTATTAAGATTTAAGCGGAGGAAGGCAGGGGTTAGAGGCCATTCATGATTTATTTGATTTTATCCAGTTGTAGCTCGATTTTTAAAGTTCCTGCTTAGCCCTTGAGAGGAAGTAATGTAGGAATTCCCTAATTAAATCAGATTAATCTTTCTTTTCTAGTTCTAAGATACTGGCAGTGAAATCCTAAACAGAGCTACGCCCTTCTAAATCAGCTGAAGTCATTGGGCTTAGAAGGATATAAATCTCACATTAGGACATTGTCAAAAATGATCCTGCAAATAAAGAACAGTTAATTGCCAGTTCAAACATTACTTAATAGCTCTAGAATACCCTTGTAATAATTATTGTCTCTCTGTTGATAAAGCATGATGATAGACAAAAACATACCTATGAATATTAGGATCTCAGCTGTTAGGAGAAAACTGGGGGAAAAAACAGGGCTAATTATTTCTGTAACATCCCATGAACACATTAACAAGGGTGGCTAATGTTAACACAGACCATGGCTTGTATCCTACATGCATCCTATTGAAAGAAGAGGGTCGATCTCACCCCATTCCACTTCTCTCGGCACACCCTGTCCCTCATAGCTGTTTGGTGTATGAGGGTCCTTTGACACCCTAGCAATAACTTCCTCATAGTCACAGGAAGCTTCTGGGTTAAGGACAGGGAAATGTGTACTTCCACCACGGGATCATCGGTAAGCTACAACCCGCTGTTGTTGGGACATCTTAAGCACTAGTTGAGGTCTACATAGGAAATTACAGGTAAAGATGCCACCCAAACATTGCCTACAGTTAAAGCCAATTTGGGGATTCTTTTCTGGCAAAATATCAAAAGAATTTCAGGGAAGCCAAAACAAAAGAAGAAGAAGAAGAAGAGTTTGGATTTATATCCCCCCTTTCTCTCCTGCAGGAGACTCAAAGGGCCTTACAATCTCCTTGCCCTTCCCCCCTCACAACAAACACCCTGTGAGGTAGGTGGGGCTGAGAGAGCTCCGAGAAGCTGTGACTAGCCCAAGGTCACCCAGCTGGCGTGTGTGGGAGTGTACAGGCTAATCTGAATTCCCCAGATAAGCCTCCACAGCTCAGGTGGCAGAGCTGGGAATCAAACCCGGTTCCTCCAGATTAGATACACGAGCTCTTAACCTCTTACGCCACTGCTGCGTAATATATATATATTTTAAAAAATTCTACGAATTTAAAATGAAATTCAAAATGAGCTTAGCTTGAACAACTGCTCAGGCAAAAAAGAAAGAAGAGAATTTCATGAGAAACTGAACAGAGCTCCCTATCACCATCATCATAAATTTCAGTCCATTTTTTCCATGGACTTCTGTATACCTCTAGGCCTGTGACATTCACCATAAATAACAAGATAATAATGTTTCTTCTTCAAAACATGAGGTAAAAAAGCTGACAAACAAACTGAATTGACCCATTCAACCTGATGTTAATGAGCAGGTACTATCTTAATACATTATTTAGGCCATTGCACTGAGTTTGGATTTAATTTCTTTTTCAACCCAGAGCAAAATTTTGCATCTATCTTATAAACCCCTGAAAACAGCAATTTGTAATGGAATTGCTGATACAAGCTTAACTAGAGTAGCAAGAACAGTGAAATCTACAACAAGAATGAAAGCAAATCATAAAGGAGTTAAGGTTTGATTATTTTAAAATACCTGGGTAGGGAGTTTTTGAGACAGACACTGTGTTTTTTTAATTACTTCAGAAGACCTGGAGATGCTCTGTGGACAGCTACTATCTGGGGAATTACATCAAAGATCCCTTTTTTAATTTCAAAATATGATAGTAAGGCGTTCCTCAGTTCTTTCTGCCAAAGGACTTTGGAAACAGTTTTGTCGTCTTGTAAATAACAGTGTGAAATAGAACTTGCAATTAAAAATAACCTCCCCCCCCCCCCAATTCCATCGCCCAATGTACCAAAATTCTGGTAGCATGGTGGGAGATAAAACAAAATAAAAACTCCTTATTAGTTCAAAGATGACTGGTAGGACTATTTCTTAATTGCAGCAGACTTAATGGCAGCATGCTGTTCTTTTAAAAATTAAATAGGGACATGAGAAAAAGAAGTATATTTATAAGGTATTAGAGAGTGTAAGATTTACCTCAAGATTTTATCGAGTTTAGGGGCTTTGCTTCCTTTAAAATTATTCACCTGCCATGAAATAGGAAGCATCCACCTTCAATGAAATTTGACAGAAGAACATCACCTTGGTCCTTTCCGCACGGAGGTGGAAGGGCTTGGGTCGGCGTTTCTGACGCCGACCTGATGACGCTGGGACCGTCCGCATGGACGGTCCCAGAAAGAACCGGGAAGATGGTGCCGCTGGGCGCCGTCGCCCGGTCGACTCACCTGCTCTCTGGCCCTCCGGCGCGTTGCTGGGGCCTGGGGACACGCCTCCCCTGCCCTGCACGCCTGCTTCCGTGTCGCAGAGCAGGGGGGCATGTCCCCAGGTTCTGGCGACGTGCCAGAGGGCCGGAGAGCAGGTGAGTGAAAGCAGGGAGTGTGGGGGGGGGGGAAGCGCCGGGAAGCCGCTGCTGTTCGCACGGCAGTGGCTTCCAGCCGGCATTTTCAGAAAAGTGCGCTTCCCAGCGCACTCTGAAAACGCCGGCTCGGCGCTGGGTGGGCGGCGCAAGGGCAGCGCGGCTGCGAAGCAGCTACGCCCCCTGTGCGAAAGGCGGCTTGGGGACGGCGTTTTTGCCGTCCCCAGGCTGCCATATTCTGCCTGTGCGGAAACGGCCCTTGATACTCTTACAGGGAAGAAAAGTAAGAAACCTAATGATGAAAGTAGATGAGGGTGTCTTATTCACATTGATAGGAACTTGCAATAGCAGCGGTATCATGAGAAACTGTGACCATGTGGTAAAATATGCCTACAAAATTTCCTGGGAAAAATGGGGCTTCTGATTAGGAGGAAAGATTAATGCACTTGGCTGGACACTCCATAGAAATTTATATTCCTATCAATGTAGCTCCACAGAGAAAAATAAACATCTAAAATGAATGAAGGGTCTCAGTTTTGCCAGATGGGAGTATATATAAGCATATTAATGACAGCACCAAAAATGTAGGGAAATGACATTGATACATATTGGGTATTGCATCCCTCTGGATGCAGGCCTAGAGATACTGCATGCTGTCCAAAGGTTGCTTGAATCGTCATGCTGTCCTGATTTTGTGACAAAAAAGTGGATGAGTTGCTGAATCCACATATTGGGCTTGTTTACATCTCCTGAATGGACCTGGAGATATGTTCTGCTTAGTGGCAGCACTTTCCCCTCACCCAAAGACCCTCAGTGGCTGTTCATGTCTGCTGCTTCTGGTTTGCTTATACTTTTTGTACTCTCCTAGCCTCTGAATTATGGCAAATGTTTTTGAAGGCAGAGAATTCCAATTTGTAGCATAGCTGCAGGTGACTCTTCTCAGAAGAACCCCAAAGTTTGGTAAGTTTGGGTGAGCAGGTCTGATATCATGGAACCCCCCCCCCCCGCCTCCCCGGCGATGGGCCAATCTTTGGAAAGAATTGAAAACTCCATTGGAAGATGGCTGATGGAAACTCTAACGGAAGATGGTCTGATCTGACCAATAAGACAGATCGCTCTTCTCTCTGTCACCTGCTTCTTGGCACATTAATGTTACCCGTCCCAAGCATCTCCATCAGAGATGCTTGCCATGCTTGGTCTACTGGAGACCATGCACTGAGTGCAGAAGGGAGAGTATGAACTGAAGTCACTGATTGACTTACCGTCTATACAGTGGTACCTTGGTTTTTGTCGATAATTCGTCCGAAAGGAATCGACGGAAACCGAAATCGACGAAAACCAAGGCACCATTTCCCATAGGAATCAATGTAAATCCAATTAATCCATTCGAGGGACTCCAAAAAGTGCCAGTTTTGGTTTTCATGGACTTTTCATTGGTTTCAGTTTTCATGGACTTTTCCTGGGCAATTTTTTTCTGGGTTTGAGGACGAAAACCGAGGCAATCGGCGAAAACCGAGACAAATTTTGCTCAGAATAAGTCGATGAAAACCGAAACTGACGAAAACCGAAGTCAACGATAACCGAGGTACCACTGTACTCGCATATAAGTCGAATTTTTCAGCACATTTTGTGTGCTGAAAAAGCCCCCCCCCCTCAACTTATACGCGAGTCAGGTGTATTTTAAAAATATTTTAGAGTTTTTATTTTGTCGGCCGCCAGGGGATGCAGTTTTTAGGCTAGTGGCACCAAAATTTCAGGGTGTCATCAGGTGACACCTCTGATTATACCAGACAAGTTTGGTGAAGTTTGGTTCAGAGGGTCCAAAGTTATGGACCCCCAAAGTGGGTGCTCCCATCCCCCATTGTTTCCAATGGAAGCTAATAGTAGATGGGGCTAACCTTTTGAGGGTTCATAACTTTGGACCCCCTGAACCAAACTTCACCAAACCTGGGTGGTATCATCAGGAGAGTCTTTTAAAGATACTCTGAAATGTTGGTACTGCTAACATAAACATTCCTCCCCTGACAGGAACCCTCAAATTTTCCCCAGATTCTCCCTTTAAACACTGCCCCACCTTCTGAGCGGATTTAAAGGGAGAATCAGGGCTTACAGAGCTAGTTTACTGTTTTTCTTTGAAATAAATATTCAAAGAAAATTTTACCTACTGATGCCTCAATTAATGTAATTTTATTGGTATCTATTTTTATTTTTGAAATTTACCAGTAGCTGCTGCATTTCCCACCCTCAACTTATACGCAAGTCAATAAGTTTTCCCAGTTTTCCCAGGTTTTTTGTGGTAAAATTAGGTGCCTTGACTTATATGCGTGTCGACTTATACACGAGTATATATGGTACCTTTGACTGGCTAGTGGCTGCTTGGCCACATAACCAGCCCCTCTCTCCCCCTGGTGGTGCTTTGTCAGATGGTTCCAGAGTCTGGATGTCCAGAAATGACAAATGGGTTTTTTTCCCTTGATTGATGTGCTGACACTGTACAAACCATGAATCCTCTATCACCCGGAAATGTTTCCAGTTGGGGATGTGAGGGGGCACCCATGCTAACTGGGCTCAACAACAGCTAAAAGAGGGGCAACTTGAGCAAGAAAACATTGTCCAGTGCCAGCACCTGCAGTCACCTGTGCAGGCAGAGCTGCTTCAGCAACAAGTGCCTTATGGGGCTTCTTCAATGCACCATTCCAGCCAGTGGTCAAGATGATGGAACCAAGTCTCCACATAGGACCAGGTCTCTACATAGGAGGGGGAAAGTTCCACCCCTCAAGTCTTCTTCTTTGCCTTTTCCTCAGGGCTCCACGTGGTTCCCTTCCTGTCACTCATTTGTTCCCCCAGGCCAAACTCTGACAAACTGACACAGGGAAGTCCAATCCTGCACTGCAAATTAACGGATCCATAATGTTTTTTTAAGAACCCTCCTACAAGTATACTGTTTTGTTTGATAAAAAGTCAAATAACCTAACCTTACTTCTTTTTGTTTAAAGAACTATTCAGTGTCTTCCCATTCTAGAATTTACCTGCAACTACCTTGGAGATGGAATGTCAATGTCCCATTTTGCTTCATGCTTTTAATCTCTCCCAGCCTTCACTGATGTTTGGCAAACAGGAGTAAAAATGATTGGTCAGTGACCGTTTCCCTGTTTTGTTGCACGGTAGTTGCAACAAAAGTTTGACCGTTTTGTTGCACGGTAGTTGCTGCAAATAAACTGGGGGCCTGCTGCATTCCCCACTACATAAGTGGCAGCAATGCAGCAACCCCGACACTGCCGCTCTCTGTTCTCCTCAGCACGCATCATTTCTCCCCCTGGATGGTCGAGCAACAGTTCTGAAAAACCCACAGCAACCGCAGGGGAGAGCGAGGCAGTGGGGAAGCCGGGGGTCACTGCGGGTTTGAATTTCCCACCGCACATGGTTACGTGGACCAATCAGGGCACTGCGGGGTGTTCACAATGCGCACAAAGCATTTCCTTCCGCCTTTTTTAACCATGAAATCACTCGTCTGCACGTCGCGTCGAGCGCATGTGGACACAGCTTATTTTCACTGTTCATTCAGAACATTCATTGTTCATTCAGAACATTCATCTCATGAAATGGAGGAGAAAGGAAAGCAGGCACTTTTGTGTTCCGCAAATTTTCGTGCCGCAGCACGACAGCCAATCAGAAACCATTTTTTTTAAATGGGAAAAAGGCATTGGTTCAGTTTGCGATGACGACTGTGCATGTCGACATTTTGTCAACGATTTCAGGAGTTTTTTAAACCAAGTTCCGCCCACAAATTGGCACTTCAGCCAATCGGAACAGAGAAGCGCCCTGCCGATGACCACTGAACGCGCGGTTGTGGGGAATGCTGCAAGTCATGAACTCGCAGCTGCCGCGAGGTTTACTACAGGGACAAGCTGCAGTGGGGAGTCAGACCTCGCACTCAAAAGCACCGATTCAAAGGAGCGCGGTTTGGCTCAACATTATTTTTTAAAGTGGGGAAATGACCAGTGTTCTTTAGCAGTGTTAAAACATTGGGAACCACTTTGGGGGGTGCTTAGAGTGTTGACCCAAAATAGAGGAGACCAACGTTCTGCCATGAAGCAAACTGGCTGATGCTGGACTAACTTCAGGGGAAAGGGGTGGGTGTTAACTCTTTCTGTGCTGCCTCAATGCAAAGTACCCACTGAGAGCTGGACTTGCTGGCGACACATGTAAGTGCACTCTCACATCGCTCATGCCCCGGCTGAGGAGGGCTTGGCCTTTCCATCGGCACTCTGCAGAGGACTGGCATGGAGGAGTGTGGGTGGGCAGTAGCCCCTCCTCAGGTCTGCCTCCCTCCCAGCAGCTCTCTTGCAATGAGGGCACCATCCAGGAGGGGGAGTGGAAAAATCAGGTTTTGCCCTGGGCTCCATTTCCCCTTGATATGCCTCTGCACCCTCAGTAACTTTGGACACCCTACTGGTGATCACTGCTAGTTTTCTGGGATTTCCTCACCATTATCTTATGTCCTCCAGCAACTGTATATACTCCTCATCTGCTCTTCACTCTTTCACTAAATTGCATACCTCCTGAAGCCTTCAACTTTGTGTGCCTATTCTCTGGACTTTCCTAACCTTGAAGGCGTTTATTATGTATTCCTTTCTACCTACATAATTCCTCCTACTCGAGACTCCTGGTTATTGGGCCTGATCCCAAGATTTCACTTTAGTTTACAGAATTGGCAGATGGGATAACAAATGAACAGATTTATTTCATCATGGGGCATTCCATTCCCTGGCTTTGCTCAGGATAGTAGTAACTGTTGTGCTGTCTAATCATGTTATATTCTTGAGTATGGTATATCTGCTCTCAGCATAACTTGGCTAATTATTGTTTTCATAGGTTCTCCCTATGCAGTCTATTTTTAAAGAGTGAGAGAGGCTATAAAAGCTTACAGAACATACACACCTATCATATAATTATATACACTTTATCACTTTTCCCCTCCTCTTCTGACTTATTCTCCATATCTTCTAATTGCTCTTCATTCTGTAAATCTATAGTGCTTTATAATTTTCAACAAAGATTGTCAAAGACTTATAAGCACAACATTTAAAAACAGGTAAAGTTTTTACATTATTGCCTTGGAATCAAATAATCGCTCCAGTTATGGAGTTTGTGTTGCTGAAGAGTTGTTACCAAATTACCAAAGGGGGATTCACCAAAATAATTTCATCTATGTCCAGGATGAATGTTTTAATTTAGAAGGGCATTTCTGCTAGATCATTGGCTGTTTCCGCACAAATCTCCTTAAAAGTTTGTAAAACATTTTCAATTTCCCCCATCTGCCTGCACTCACCCCCTGGATTCCTCATTGCCATTTTTTATTTTTCCTTTTTTGTGTTCTGTGTTAATCGATGCTTCAGTGCTTCACATCCTTGTGCTGCATTCTATACCCATATACTTGATGCTTCAACAATTTGCTCCCCCAAAAATAAAAGAACAGCTGCAAATAAACAGGTGAGGGGAAACTGAGGCCTCTTCCGTAGGAGCCAATTAATCCTGGATAACAAAGGGATAAAACCCATTGGGAAGGGGGCTTCACACTGTTCCCACCCCTAACACAAGTCCACCCTGCGTCCCCCAAAAATAGGTTATTGGAGAATCGCACTATCGATGATTCTTTGGTTTTAATGCGTGTTGCAGCCGCTTACAAGCAAACGTCTGCCCAGGGAAGCGTGTTGGTTGGCCATGCTTCCCTTTTTCCCCACTCACCTTCCTAGGCTACATAGTCATGCAGGGGCACAGGGACGGCAGCATGCCTGTGGAGGGCCATGCCTGCGGGTCTGTGTCGCTGTGCAGTGGAGGAAGGTGAGTGCAAAAAAACCCGCCCCTCCATGCAAAGGTGCAATAGCAACGTAGGTTGCTGCTGCGGGCTCCGTCCGCTGCCTGCATGGAGGCATGCAAATGAGCTGGTGGCAATGCAGGTTGCTTAATCCCGACTGCAACCTGCTGTATTTTGCCTGTGCGGAAAGGGCCTCAGTGAGCTCAGAAAATGGGAGGGAAGCTCAAGGAAGCGGAGAAGCATGGGAAACATAATCAGTAGATGGCACAGTAAATGAAGACTGGGCAACGTGAATCTGAGGATGAAACTGGACTTGATACATGAACATCTGTGATCAGAAACCTTTCTGTATTACAGCCACAAGGAGCCACTTTGAGCCAGGGCTTTCTGTTGTACCATAGCAATCAACAATGGGGGATTGCACCCTCCCCCCATGCAATTGTCCTACTGTAAATTCACCCCGCCCTGTCACAAGTTGCTATTTGTTCTGCAAGGAGAAAGATATAGGTCCCATCCCATGTACTTGTTTGTGGGGCAGATAGTTGCTCGTGGGAGGGAGCAAACAATCTGCATAGGCAAATGGCGTGGAGGAAAAGTTTAACTCCTTTCCCAAGTGCTGCAGCTCCAATCCAAATTCTACTGTCACGCTATATCTGCTATTATTTTAAAAATATGGGAGAGCAAATAATGGATGTCGTTGTATCATATTTACTTTGACCCCAATTGCCTGTGACAACCCATAAGAATGTGTTGATGTGGATCTATAGAAACCTCTTACCAAACATAGTGTCAATATCACAGTCAATCATATTCAAAAGCTATGAGGGCAAATGAGGCCAAGGGCACTGAGGACCAGGAAGAAGGAAGATACTGGGGTTGCGAAGGAGGCAGGAAAATAAGAGGAGACAGTGTTACCGCTGTTTGCCAGGTAACAATAAGTGATTTCAGCTCAGCAACTTAATGAGGCACAGGAAGCCGATGTTCTTCAAGCAAAAGGATTTTATTGCAGATGGTGGTCACAGCTCAGTTAGGAGGGAATCGCCTTTTGCAACGCAGTGCAAGAACTTTTATTTACCAACCTCAAGGGGGCAGAAGGGGCAGGGATCTAGTAGGGGAGGGGGCGAGTCCCTCACCCAAAACACCAATCGCAATACAAAACAGTTCAAAAGCCAGATACAGTTACACTTTTCTGAATGGGATCACCAAATCCCGCTGTCAGCCGTCTTCCCGCGAGATCTCACAATGGTGCTGAAGGAGCCGATAACAGTCCATTCATAAAATCCAGGTGGGCTTGCTATCATACTCAGCTAACCCTATTATCAGCTGGCTGTTTCCTTCAGTGATGCCCTCAGGCTCTCGCTTCACTTTGCTGTAACAAAGAAAAGTTCAAACTGTCCAATGGTGGTCCCTACACGTCTTCCAATGGCTGAGTGACCCTTGGGTGCTGGCAACAGATTCGATTAGCAAGTCCAAAGAGCGTCTTTGTCCTTATCAAAGAGTCGGCTGGGCGTTAGTCTAAACTGCATTCCAGAGCCAACTTCCTTGTCCCTTAATATCAGACCTTTCTGGCCACTGCTTTGGCCATCAGACACAAATTTCAAAAACAACATTTCTAAACTTAAACCTAAGAAAAACCTTAAAGGATAAACACACATACTTATACTTATAGGCAAGACTTGACATATACCTATTGGCAGGGCTTACTTAAAACTAATAGAACCTTAAGCTAACTGAAGAACCTTGTTAAACTAAAATCCTAAACTGCAGGCACAAACTCAAGTAAGAGGGGCTTTTATTACATCCTAGAATGACACAAACACAAGGGAAATCATATAGCATTGGCACAAACATACATATACATTCTCTGTGAACCTTATGGAGGCTTCTGAACCACACAAGTCTCCATGTCCGGGCAATGGAGCCAGTGTAGCCAGGCAACCTGACTTCAGGAAAATATTTTGTTCATTTTCCTGGCGGTAACAGTCAGAACAAAATAGGAAACAATATGAATATGTTTGCAGAGTGTTTTAAAAATGAAAATGTGAAGTATATGTTATAACAATGAAAAACAAAAGAAGATAGTTTTGGCTTAACCTAAACGAGACCAAAATATGTATGTGGGTATGGATGGAGGGATGGATGTGTTTGTTTATTAACGAAGACATTTATATTTCACCATTCCTCTTGGTTCAAGGCAGCCTATAATAAATATAAGCAAGGCCTTGGTTAGTATTGTAAAAGTTTGGTGAGCACTTTTCAAAATTAGTTATGGTTTAATACTGATTATCTCCTCGCTGCCCAGGGTACTAGCATGCTCAGCAATAACACGGCTCTATTTCTGCATCAGTGATAGATGACCCAGTCTAATGAAAGATCTTGACTTCCGTGTATGTTAACAATTAATGGGATGTATCATACACTGTATATGGAAGGTAATAAAAAGGCGCAAATGAGAATTACACTGGTTAATTGGTGTCATTAATGGTTCTTTTGTTTTGCTGGAAAAGCAGTATCTTGCGCGGAAGATATCACCGAGCGGGCTCCAGCCATCAAGCTTAAAAGTGCACATGAGTTAAAAATGCCACCTTGATTGTAAATTAATTTTTAGGAACAACTCTTGATAGTATTGGTGTCTGCTTAAACAACATTTGCCAAATCACATATCTCTCGATTCCTTTATTGCATGTCTATGATATAGCAACATTTTATGCGCATCCTCATGCAACATGGTTTCTTAGGAACTGTCTGAATCTTTTATTGTGTTAATACATATTTTAAAATGGATAAAACATCACTAGGCTTACCAGTTTCCCGCAGAGGGCAGGATATCTCCTGCTTCCTGCTGCTATTACCTGCTACTGCTCAGCTGGGTTGCAGGAGGAAATTCAAGGGGGAAATTGGAAATATCACTTCCGGCATGACACGGAAGTGACATCATCACACTGGGTGATGCAATAATATTTGTTCTAAATTCTAACAGCCCAATTCAGAGGTCGGGGAATGGACTCTTGGTGCCAGTGTGGGGCCACACTGGTGCATTTGCCCACTCCACTGGCATAGGTGATACCTACACTGGTGGGGAGGGCAAACTGGGAGGTGGATGGGTGCTGCAGAGCTCCATGGCACCCGACCCAGAAGAGCCTGTGCCCTGAAGAACTGCACCAGTCTAAAGCTGGATGCCAGCACAGCTGGGGGCAGCTTAAAGGCATTCTCAGTGGTGGAGCTGACTTTATTTAGCTTCCACCAGACTTTGGAGCTGGGAACACCCCCGGTGCATAAGTTCATTTAGCCCAATGGAGGGCTTTCAGGTGGATGGGGAGTTTCTGCAGCTTGCTGCCTTCCTGTACCACATGGTAGCCCTCTGGAGCTGGTGCAGCTGCTAGAGCCCTTGGGATTGGGATATAAGTTTTAGAATTTTAGACAAATGCTAGACTGTCAATCCTGGCACTATGATGCCGTTCAGGTGTTACACTGGAAGTTTTATCACTGTGCTAGGGAAGCTGTTCTGCCCAAACTGAAGATCCTGGCTCCCCTATCTCCTGCACGTGTTGCCTCTTCTACCGTTGCCTAAAGTGGAAACCCATTCAGTCTTCTCAAAATGCTACTACTGCTTACTGTGGCATGCATAGACCAAGTTTTAGACACATTCTAAATATGAGTGTAGAACTTTGCAAAAGGATTTACATTGCTACAAATTCAGCTGTCATAAATAACTGAACAGTTTATGAATGCCACAATCCTGCAATAGATAGTCTTTTCAGAGATAAAGCTGCTCTATCTTCCATATTTTTTTTAGAAAAAAGATTTTTAGTGTGTGACTGTTTCCCAAATCTCTTGCATAGTTTGGGATACATTAATAATGCCTTTCATCATGCTAGACATCTTTTAGTTCTTGAAAAGAAAATCTAAGTACTCCAAATGCCTTGTTTCTTCTGAACAAGTTTGTCTCTTAAAAGCAAACAGATGATAGAAAATGCATTTGGAGGATCATCATTTTAAGGGGTTGGCTGAAATGTTTTTAGGGAAGCAATTATAAAAAGAGAGAGAGAAAGAGAATGCACTTTTTTCAAATATCTGTGACAGATTCACTTTCTGTTATCCCAGTACCTTCTAAGCAATCTCTCTCTATCTCTTCCTACATTATGAGATCTTGAAGCAAATGCCCAGGGTTGGTAGTCACACTATGAAACAGGATGCAGTTCTTCAAAATCTCAAAACTGCTTTTGTTTCCCACAAATTATTCTCAAATAGTCTGTTTCTAAGAGTTTGTTTCTGGATTTCAAGTCCCATTGAAGATTTGGTCATGTGCTTTACTGTAATGGTACATCCTGGAAAATCTCCACCTAGGCTCGGTCAGCATCTCAGGAAATATTTTCTTCCACAAGGTGCTACCCCTCTTCCTATGGTTTAAGAACTGCCAGCTAGTTCTTGAAAGTTCTTCAGCCTAGCTTTTTCTTGGACATTTTTGTAAATACAACACATGTAATTTTGACATGGGAAACACCAAACACACCTCATGCTCCTTCACAGCCTGATAAACTACAGCCCAAGAAGAGCTTTAGCTGTTCATGATGCTACAAGAAGCTAAAATGACTACACTGAAGCTAATGTATTTTAGTTACTGGAAATGACTCGTTGGAAAAGACAATGATGCTAGGAAATGTTGAAGACAGTAGAAAAAGAGGAAAACTCACTATGAGATGGATTGATTTAATAAAGGAAGCCACAGTTCTCAAGGTTGTTCACAAGAAAACGTTTTGAAGGTTGTTGATTCATAAGTAAAAAACAACCTGATGGCACATAACATACATGAACAGACCCTTTGTTCTTGTTGCCCCCTTTACCAAGGTGTAACATAAGACTAATTGGGGAAGGCCAAGCCTATCAGATGAAAGGGCAGGTCTACGTGTGGCCTTTGGCAAAGCCAAGCATAGCACAGCCCTCACTCTACCCTTTTGTCCCATTAGATTCCAGGTTCGTCCAGGGCTTGTGAACCCTCAGCAGAGCATAAGGTAAAGGGGTGGGGAAGAGGGGTACCCCAGGCATTCTAAACCAGTAATGACCACCTGCCCCAAAACTATTCTCCCCCTGTGAGTTTTTAGAATGTGCCAAAGCCCTGCCTCAGAAGTCTCATATGTCCAAAGTCTACCGTGGCCATAGTCAATGTGTGGTACTTAAAAGGGGGTGGGGAGAGAAAGTTCTGAAGGTAGAACAGCAGAGAGGGCCTTGGCTGTGGGAGGAGAGAGGTTAGAACAGGGGTAGGGAACCTGCGGCTCTCCAGATGTTCAGGAACTACAATTCCCATCAGCCTCTGTCAGCATGGCCAATTGGCCATGCTGGTAGGGGCTGATGGGAATTGTAGTTCCTGAACATCTGGAGAGCCGCAGGTTCCCTACCCCTGGGTTAGAAAGACCAGGAAAAGTTACCTGGTGTCCATTGCATAGAACTTGAAAATTCTGAATATCATTTCAGGAACCATTTGCTCCCCCTCCTGGCTCACCACAATCTCCCCCAATGAACAGCTGCACCTTCTGCCTTACCAATGCATATGACTCTGCTCCAAGGCTGATTCCCCTCTGAGGCATGGGGTCTCCCTCTGCCTTCCCTCCAACCAGTTAGCATGGTGTAGGAATTAAGAGCAGGTAGACTCCCACCTGGAGAACCACTCCTACTTTCCTGCTGGTTGTCCTTGGGCTAGTCACAGTTTGTTCAGAACTCTCTCAGCACCACCTACCTCAGCATCTACCTCCCCCGGCCCCATCTCCTGGTAACAGTCTAATTTGGGGGGAATGCGTCACATGCGCTGCCAAACAAGTCATGCATTATGTGTAATTGAGCCTCCCCCATCTCCTAGCAGTAGCCTAATCAGGAGAATGGGGCACAAATGCAACAGAATGAGCCATCTCTGCTGGCCAATTGAGCCCCATGCCCCATGCCCTAGCAGCAACCTGATTGGAAGAACAAAGCATGAGGCATCTCTAAGCCCTCCAGACCTCCTAGCAGCAGCCTAATCAGGGGGATGGGGTGTGCAGGGTGTAGAATGAGCCATCTCTTCTATGCAGTTGAGCCTCCCCCACCTCCTACCAGCAGCTTACTTGGGGGAACAGGCTCCCGTGCACTGCAGAATGAGCTGTCACTGATGGCCAATTGATCTGGTTCTGTCTGAGTGCTGGGAATTGACTATTAGATTGTGTGTGGATAGGATTGCCAATCTCCAGGTGATGGTTGGAGGTCTCCTGGGACTGTCATTGACCTCCAGGCAACAGAGATCAGTTCATCTGGAGAAAATGGCATTATATACCCCACTGAAGTCCTTCCCCTCCCCCAAACTCCACCCACTTAGGCTCCACCCCCAAAATCTCGAAGTATTTCCCAACACAGGGTTGCCAGCCCTATGAGTTTAGGATTGCACTGTAAGCCTGTTTCTTTTTCAAATTTGTTTTCTTTGTATTACTTGTATTTCTTTGTATTTTTCCCATCACCGGAACAAAGACTCATTTGTCACATTTAATTACAATAGTAAAATTGAATGCTGAACAATTGAAATAGGAGGTTATCTTGGCTCACGGACCATCTGTGGAACAAATCTGTGCTTTCAAGTTTCGCTTTTATTATACGAAGAGAAGAAACTCACCTATGTAACATGACATATAGGTGGTGGCAGTTTATAATTGGCTGTAATATGAACAGGCCTTTAAAAAAAAATTCTCCTGCGACAAGTTTTTTCCCCGTCACTGGCAAATCTATTTTCAGACGCAACAGCTCACAGTCTGTTTGTTTAAGTATTAAGTGCAGGTATTGCTACTGTACACAGTTGGTACCCTTCTTTCCAGGCTATCAAGTGTAAGTCATATTTAGAGGACAGAAATAACAATTGTGAGGTCCAGTCCTTCACCCGAACTCTGTATCTTTCTATTATATTCTTAGTTAACTGCTCAACAAACATGCAAAAAGCACAAAAAGGGAGAGACCTCATGGAATGAACCAATTTTCTACTTAATAATCTACTTAAACCCAACAGCTCATCTTGCTTTAACCCTGATTTTGACTTTCGAGAAAGGATAGATCTCTTGGGAAAAGATCAATATGAAATTTCAACAACTTTTGCTTTGTCATCAGGTTTTCTCATTTGTTAGCTTCTATCCTATAATAATCCTAATATAATCTTGCTGGCAGGCTCTTCCCATTTCAGGAAGCTGCTGCAAAGTATTCAATTCTACGAGAAACTTTGCCTCTGAAACGGTAACTGCCCGCCCTATGCACATAACACACCCTGCCTCTATCTATAATCATTATTTTGGCTTCTTCAATCATGATCCACATTATGCTACTTTTAAATGCTAACATTTAGCTGTGGATCACATTTATTTCCAGAGATAAATCTGAATCTACCAAGCTGCTCTTAAGAGAAATGTACTTGTGGAATTAGATGTATTTGTTTTTTTAAAAAAATCATTTTCAGGCAGGCACTTCCAAAATTTTTGTTCCATTACTTTCTCCAAATCATTAAGCATCTTAGCATGCTTTAGAAATGCTGGGAATGATATCCTCGGCCTTCCCAGAACCCAGACGGAATCCTCAGAAGGCTTAAAAAAGTAACGTTGTCTAGAGCAGATAGTGGAGGAAAATAAATCAAGGATCTCCTAAATGTATTTCCCCCTCTGTTTGTATGCTTGAGTTCTACTACTAATGCTAATGGGAATTGCACAGAGATAGAGAAGCTATGATGCATCTGTATGAAAAGCAGGTAATAGAGTTATCAGTATCCTCTCTGGATAGGTCTGAGTGCCCATAATAAGAAGCTCACATATTTGATAGTATGCAGATGAATTCTGTTTCAAAGTAAATAACATCCAACTGCAAAAGGATGGATAGTTCGAGATGGCAAAGTACTTGCCGAGATAAGAGTGGTGTGTTGTACCTATACATGGGAGGGGAAGGATAATGCTTTTGCCAATCATGCACTTTGAACAGCTGGACTTTACTGCAGGTCAAAGACTGAGTCTACAGCCTAGGTTGCTAGACATGTTCACATTCAGAGCTCTCCGGGATGTGCACCTGTTTGATGTATTTCAGTGTGAGAATTGCAGGTGGCGTTGCTGTTCCCAAAGCGCCGGAGATCGTTTCTTGGGTCTCCTCTGGACAAAGTCTAGGCAGGAGGCCCAGCAGGCAGCCTGGCCAGTTGCAACCAGGCAACGTGGTGGTATGCAGAGATACACCCTGATCAGATGGAAGTCACGTTCTTCTGATCTTCCAAACAGGAAACCTTGTTACTTTTCAGACTTGCTGTGATGCAGCAAATTTAGGGGCGGGGGTTATCAGAAGAGAGGCGATTTCCCTTCTCTCTCCCCCTCCCCCCCAGGTGTCAGCTTGGGCTTTAGAAAAGGATGAGATTGTTCCTGTTCAATTTGGACTAGGGAGCAAGAAAACGACTGCTTATCTTTTCCCCATCCCAAGCTGCTAGCTTTGGCTGCAGAAAAATAGCTCTTTTTCCTCGCTTTTTTTTTGTAATGGGGAACTTTGCTTCTGTTCTCACCTAGCTGAGAGGAGGAAGAGAAATGAGCTCTACTTCTTTTTCCAGTGCAAAGGTCACACTCTCACCTAGCTTCTAAGGAATAGAACAGAAAGGAGATCTTCCTGGTCTCCTTTTTGCAACTTCACTGTGTAGTTATTTTGCTGAGGATAGGGATGAATAAGACCCTGACTCTCAGCTCTCAGCTGATCCCCCATCAACTGTATGTTGGCCTCTGATCAGTAGGCAGCTGAAAACTCATTCAGCAGCTGTTTTAGCTGACTGAGGTAATCCAAACATATCCCTGACCAGCTGATAGTTTGATTGAAAGTTTTAAACAGGACAAGTTTGACAGCCGAACAGATTTGATGAGAAATTCAGGGCATCCTTAAAGCCAACAGAACAGTGGTTTCCAGACTGTATTCTTGAGAACTCCAAGATTGTTTAGAAGGTTTGGGTGGATTTGTCAATGAGAACTTCAGTAGAGGTGGACTCGGTGGAGCAACCCACCTGAAAAAAAAAACTTACCATTTATCCCTGTAATATACGGTTCACAGATCGTTGGCCAATGAATGTGTTCCCCATTTTACACAAGAGAACAGGTGGACCCTAAAACGTTCTCTCTGCAATACACATGTAACCCCCATGCCCAGAATGGGTTGGCCCAGAATGGGTTGACCCAGTAAGGGGGTGGAGACTCAGAGCAGCAGAAAGGCTGCAAGAGCTCTTTGCAGAAGACAAGGCTACCAGACTCGGACCTTGATTTCTATAAGCCCTTAACACCTTGTTAAGGGTTTCTTTTGTGGCTGTAATGGGTGAGAGTTCTCCTGGAAACCTTCATCATGTTGAAGCCTGTTCATCAAGCCCTTGGAGTCTTCAGAAGCCAACCCATTTGCTAAGAAGAAATGGACTTGGCAGTATCAGTAGACTGTAAATATAAGGACTTGAAATTGCAACCTGAACAGGACCTTGAAATGTGATGTTAAATGTTGATGTTATATGTTATTTGTAAAGAAAAGTAAACCATTTTGTTGTTTAAAAATTGTTGTTGCAACTCATTCCAAGTACTGCCCCACAGAACCCACAGTTAGAGGTTACACACACACACACGCACATTCGCAAATCTGCCATATACTAAGTTGGACCTTTGGTCTGTCAAACTCAGCATTGTCTGCTCACAGCACTTACCATCTCATTCTTTCACGTGGAGATGCCTAGGGCTTGAACGCAGACCTTTCGTTTGCAAAACTGATGTTCTGCTGGTAAGTCACAGCCATCTCCTAACTACGATGATGAAGAAAAAGTCTCACACGCAGAATAATGCATTTTCAAACCACTTTCACAACTGTTTGCAAGTGGATTTTGCTATTCTGCACAGCTTCAAAGAGCATTAAAAGCAGATTGAAAGTGCATTATTCTGCATGTGCGGAAGGAGCCTGAAGGTAGAAAGTTTAAAAACTTACGCAATCGGATCCTTTTAAATCACCAGTTATGTTTTCAGATTTCTTTAAACTGAATTTGGACAGGGTACTTTCTACTGGTTTTGTCATTGATTCTTTAGCTGCTCAGAAGTGTGCGATGTACTTTCAAATACATTTTATTCCACCACTAATCAACCACACCATCCTTTCCCCCTCAGTCTATTCTCTACCCCCCACCTCCTGCCCACCAAAGAAATAGAACACAGACAGGGGGAAAATGGAGGGGAAAAAATCTTTCTTTCCATCCTCGTCCTGATTCCAGCAACAAACCATCAAGACTTAATTGTGTGCCGCACCAGTCCTCCGCCCAACATACACCCGGCTGGCAAACAGATACATGAAGAACCTGATTGATTTAATCTTCTTGCATTTCTATTTTTATTGAGTTTTATTTTTAAGCATAAAATATCTTTAGAAAGTAGTTTTATGATTTAGCCTTTATGAAAGACCAGCTTTTTAAGAGAATTGTAATTTTTTTAGGGTATTTCACTTCTATGAGTTATTTCTTGTAGATTCACATAATGACATTATAAATCTTTCTGTGGAGGCAATTACTAAGGCAGAAATGGCCTATTCCCCATTGGCTTTTAGGCTCAGCTTACTGACATATTACAAGCAGGCTTACCATGGTCATTAAAAACTGATCTGGGATTTATTGTGCCTCTTTAAACTCTCAGTACTTTGAAAAGTATTGAACAGAAAGGAATACAAGGTGAAGTTACAAAGAGATCCAACAAGGCAATCAAGGAGAAAATAGACTTAATTTATCCCACCAGGGCCTACCAAAAAAAAGGGGGGGGGACCCACAGAAATATTTGAAATTAAACTCTAGGTGTCTAATACAGAAAACTCACAATAGGTCCAGTCATAACGAACAGAATAGCTCCTAAAGAGTTTTTGCAATTTAAAGGACACCAATACTAGTCCAGAAAGCAGATTTTTTTTAAAAAAGCCACCCAATTTCAAAACAGTTATAAAGCTTGCAAAATATATGTCCCAATAATCTTTTTTTCCCCCTTTTCCTGGAAATTTCGCTAAACGAGCCAAAGGCTTGCTTTGTCAAAATAATGGAGACAGAGAGCAGAGGCTGACACAAGCAAAATATTTTTATTTGCTAAGTATTTTGTTTTGAGCTCATTATCTGTATTCATTGTCTGACCTGCGCAGAGCCTAATTAAGGATGGGAAGAAGCTTTTGAAGCCACATGGATGCTCAAAGGACCATATGAAAGCATCAGGATGCAGCCACTGGAGAATTTGGACAGAAGGGTTTCTGACGGTGGAATGCGACTTTCCCACCTCCCACTGTAGTGCCAAATCCTGAAACATTTCTAGAGGCGTTTTAAACTGGAGTAGGGATATGAGAAAGTCACACTCCATGGGTGAAAAACTGAATCAAGAAAGACAATATCGATGCTGGTCGGAAAGGCTGATGTTTTAGAGAGGTTGGATCCACTTGTTGTACTTGTAGTGGTGTTGGCATTTACGAAGCAGCTTGAGAGCCCGTGGGTGCTCACAAACCCAACCTTACTGTTTAAAAAACAGGGTGGTGTAGGGGCTAAGCATATGTTCTTCCATCTGCATCTGACTTACCAAATCTTACCCTTCTTAAGCTCAGTTGATCTGGTCACACTGATCCACGCTTTTGTAATCTCATGGTTGGACTACTGTGTTGTGGTCTACATTTGGCTGCTCTTGAAGACAACCTGAAACTTCAGCTGGGTCAGAATGTGGCAGACTGATTATTATCAAAGGCTAGTCATCAGGAATATATCCTGGCTATCTCTAAACAGATCCACAGGATGCCTGTTCATTTCTGAGTCCAAGTCAAGGTGTAATAGGTCTATTCCGCACTTGGGTTATTGAGCTGCGTTCGACGTAAGTGCTCCGCACAACCACTGAGATCGACGTGGTTTTGTACCAGCTTCGCCCTGTGTAATGGTCAAATTTCTGACTCCAGTTGGGAACTACTACTTTTTAAGGGAACCATGCTCGAACTCAGCTCGATTCCAGCAAAGTGCGGAATCTCTGGTGCCAGGAGTCCCCCATTCAGCCAATCACAGCTGAGTGTTTCGGGCATGCGTACAGCTGGCCAATCAAAAAACGCCACCTTCGTCCCTCCATTCCTGTGGCAGTTTTTTTTATAACGTGTGTGGGGATAGATGGAACATGGCCGTAGAACAGTAGCCAATCAGAACGGAGCGGCAAAGAGGCACAGGATGATCCCGCCCTCCGAGCTGGGATCAAGCTGGTTGCAGTGGGGAACAACAATAGCTTCGACCTAGGTTAGTACCCTTCTCAGGGAACTGGGTCAAACCTATTTTACTTGTGTGCGGAATCGCCCATAATGTCCTTTATAGACACCATTTCTAAAGGACTATCTCCTCCCACATAACCCTCCAGATTCAAACATGGGTCTCCCAGATCCTAGTACAATACCTATCCATTGGGTATTTGCCATAATCAATAAGCCAAAGATGCATTTCTTTTCCTTTCGAGTTTGGAATATCAATTGAGAGAGTAGGAGTCAGGGAGAGAGGAAACAGACTTCAAGGAGGAAGGCAGGGATGAGTATCTGTGTAAGAAATAGTATATGTGTAACTTCGAGCCAGTTGGGATGAGGCTGATCCTTAATTTCCAGGGTTAATCTCAGCAACTAAATACAGTTGGAAATTGGTCCCCTAGTATTAATAATGCATTCATTTAAAAATGATAAAAGGCTTGTATCTTTCCGGTGTCATGGCCAATGTCACTTCTCACTAATGTGACTGGCACTTGCTATGGGCTCAGAAATGCCAATTAGAATTAAAACCATTATTTTTAAATACATTTCCTGGCAAAAACTAAAGAGAATTTTAGAGTGATGGGTCTGTTTCTGTGTAAAATACAAATGCAACTCACCAAAGGGAGGTGCATTTTTAAGCTCCTTTGACAGTTCAGCTTTCTGTTGAAAGAGGGACACTGATTCTTTCAAAAGTAGGTTGACCAATTTGGTCCATCAGGCTGTCTCGCTAGCCCACTGTGGAATGTCACAACTTCGACTTCCAGAAGAATCCTGTTATTGATAGACTCCTCACTCGAATCTCAGACGGTAACTCAGATTTAGCATCCAGACACTTGATAAGGCCAAACCTACTTAGCTTCAGCAGCAGAACTATATAATGTTTCATCAAAGCATTCTCTCGGCCAATAGTTTTCACAATACAGTCCTACCTCCCATTTGCAACTTTCCACTTCACAGTTTTCTGGGTCATGGGTGGAAGCAATGGTGGGATTCAGCAGGTTTGCACCGCTTCGGCAGAACCGGGTTGTTAAAATAGTGCTTGTAAACAACCAGTTATTAAATTTATTGGAATCCCACCACTGGAACCGGTTGTTAAATTATTTGAATTCCACCACTGGGTGGAAGGTTGCCACCCCACAAAACTTACCTGGAGACCTGGGGCAAGGGAGAGGCAAGGAAGTGACCTGGCTGCCAACAGGAACTGATGGAGGCCTTAAGGAGCAAGTGTCAGGAACTGTGCCTAGCTTATTGCCTTTGCAACAAATTGTGCCGATGGAGATGGTATCTGGGTAACAGGGGGTACTTTCACTTCAGGATAATTGTTGCACAGGATTTGTAACCAGCCTGACGTACGTAGTGGCTCTTTCTCTCTCTTGATCTTTATGACTTAGCATGACTGTAGATAACTAGGCTGACCCTGCCGAGTTACTCCCAGGGGTAAGCAGCATGTCTCTGTTGCCCCGGCAGGGGTGGATGAGCCACATGGCTCTATCTCTCTCTATCATGACCTTGGGGTGCCTAACCTCCAAAACAACTATTTTTGCACTTTCCTTGGGAAGATGGGAGGGGGGATGTTTTGGGAATAAATGGACTTACGAAAGCCAAGTCAAACAGAACTGGCTTTCTCAAGCTGGGTGCTTAGTTGCCTTTCAATAAACACTACTGACCAAGAATCCAGAGACCGTGAATTGACTAAAAGGTCCGAAACCTAACAAGAAGCGGGGAAATTTAACACACTTTTGCATATTGTGGGGGGCACTGTGTCCCTTCCCCCCAAGGAAAGAGACCAAGAGATTTTCAGGGTATAAGCTTCCAAGAGGCAAAGCTTCCCTTATCCAATCAAAGTAGGAATGGAGATCTCTGAGTCCTCATATCCCAGTATGAAGGCGGGAGGGGTATTACAAAGAAAGGAATTACGAGGCAACTGTACAGTATAAAATGTAATCAGCTTGATTAGAGCAGGGAAGAAATGCTTATGGGCTGAAAATCTGTAGTGAGATAAGAATCTGATGTCCCCATTCAGCCCCGGGAGCCCATTGCTCTGAACTTGCAAATGAACTCAGGTTCACATCTCACATTGTAATCTCTCATTGAGGCTTCTCTGTTTGAGGGCTTCCATTCTTAAATCAGCGTAGGAATGACCTGGAAGATTGAGACTGGTTTTTGAGTGTTGTGGGGGTTTTTTAATGTCCAATTTATGTCCATTTATTCTTCTGAGCAGGGAGTGGCCTGTTTGCTCATTATAAAGAGTGGAAGGGCATTGCTGACATGTGATAGCTTATATAACATTGGAAGATGAACAAGTAAATGAATCTGAGGCCCTTTCTGCACCGGCAGGAGAGTGGGGGTGCACTGACATAGTTGCAGTCGATGCACCCCCTGGGGCTGTTTGTAATTCTGAGAACAGCCCCAGTGCCCCAGCGGCCTGCAGGGTCGCTTTTGCATGGGGCCGCCACTTTTTGCCTGCTCTTATCTCCTCTAGGCTGCTGTCACTGTACAGAGGTCAGGGGACACGTCCCTGTGGCCATGGCGATGCATCCAGGGGCAAAGGTCAGGAGGCATGTCCCCTGGCCTCTCTACAGTGATGTCAGCTGAGACGAGGTAAGAGCAGGGAAAAAGCAGCACCAGGAAAACGCCAGCTTCCACCCGGTGCCATTCTCTTGGCACCGAATGGAAGCCAGCATTTTCAAAAAATGCCACTGGGGAGTGGGGAATGCCACCACTGCTGCACTGCAGCAGCGGTGGCTGTGTGATCTCCCCCTCCCCCCATGTCATTTTTTTCTGGCCCCTCGCCAGTCTAAATGGGCCATGCAGAAGCAGCCTAAGATAGATGGTATTGTTAGGGCCAGTGATTGTGTTGTCAGAGTGAATATGGGGATAGAGTTGGCATGTTGGTTTGCTGCAGGGTGTGGTCCCAGAGTCTGGCCCCATGTTAGGAAGGGCACTGAGGTTGTTTAAAACAGTTTAAAATTGGGAAGCTGTCAGTGGGCCAGAAAAGGTTTGCCTCCCAGTGCCTGTGAAAGTGAAGTATCATCATTCAGCATAGGTTGTAAGTTGTTAATGACACATTGTGATTCCTAACTGTCTGTTGTGGATCCTGTCAGTGAGAATCTTTGTCAGAGACATCAGAACAGACACAGGTGTACTGTAGAACTTGACTGTCGATGATGCGCCATTTGGGGTGTTTAGGATTGTGACTGGAGGTGTATAGATATGTTTGGCAAACAGTAGGCTTCCAGCATGAGATCATTTTTATGCTTCCATTGTGTATTTGTACAGTGGTGTCCAGAAAATGTATTTCAAACTGATCTGGTAAAAAAAAAATCAGTATTAACGACCAACTAAGAGGAAGGAGACCTGTGTACTGTATACTGTTGTGGCAAACATCTCTGAGATAGAAAAGGGATTCTGAAATAGAACAAAAATGACAATTTTTTTTCCTGGAACATTTGTGGTTTTCTCCTTATAACTCTAATCACAATCACAATCACAATAACCTTTATTGGCATTAGCTAACTCTAATCCATTTGTACTATGCACAGTTGTTCAAAGTAACCCCCTTTGATCTCTGGTGGTGGTGAGTCGCCATGTAAGAATTTCACCAAAATCACTTGACCCGATAAAGGTCAGAATTTGTTCCTGAACACAAATGTCAAGAATGATGGAGAGCCAATGTGTTTGCCATAGCACAAATATCTTTTATTCACTTGACAGGAGATGCAAATGCACTTCAAAAACCTTAAGACACAGTACGGCTATCTGTTATGCACAGGAAAAAAACCTGTTGATCTCTGTGGGACTCCTGCATGAGTAACTAAGGGTAGAGATGAAGCCTTCAGTCTCTAATTGTGTCTACAGAATCTGGCTCCACATATATAGCAGTAATTTAAAATTCTTTTTCCATTAACACAAGCTCATTCTGACTTACATTCCATTCTTGGAACATGCATACTGCACATTGATTTACACTTTAGCAGTAATAACTTTTGGCTATTAGAGAGCTCTTATTATCCTTTTTTAAAAATTGGCTTTAAGCATTTGGAGACTCATCTCCAAACCTTGAGGAACAGAAGGGATCCCAAGGCAGAGATTCTGTATGAAGGCTAGGGTAATGCCCTCATCACTTCCCATAACACTGCACATATTTCCGTAATAGCAGCACATATTACTTTAGCAGCCTTGTGCTATTATTCAAAACACCGAGACAATAAATTTTGTTCAAATTCCAGGAGTGTAATTTTGCTGTCGGAAGATCCAGATCCTTAAGTAAGATGATTGCTTTTGACTATTAATGCAAATGTTATTCCAACTTTTGGCAGCAGGGCATATTCTACCTACAAGCTTCTTTGTGATCCTTTGGTGGTATCTGTTCAGTTTAACTAGTGACTGATTTGGCTGAAACTGGACCTAGGTATAAAATATGCGAGGATTTGGGCAAAATGTTGTTGGCAAGGGTCAGCTTAACTCCATCGAAAGTGGGATGCATAATCTCCTTCAAGACCTCTTCCTTCCCAACCAGCATTATTTCTGTCTTTCCAGTTTCAGATTTGTTCATTCTTAGTCAAAAGAAAAGGTCTGTTGGATTTCTGGGAGAAACTGGATAGAGAAGAATTAAGATAATTTCTCCTAATGTCACTTCATGTATCTTTAGAGACAAAATAACTCCAAGTAGGAAATCAAAATCTGATATGGGACCTGCTCTAATGAGCTACCATGAGTAGGGCAAAGAGATTGTTTAACCACTGGCCTGAGGAAGCCAATAATTGTTCATCTTAGATCCAACAGCTGGTGATGTGGGAGAAAGCAATGGGTGAGCCTACAACTTGCTCTGGACAATCTTAAAATCTCAATCCATCTTGGCCAAGAATTGTGACAGCAGCGGTCTCAGAGGCCGTTTCTGCACGGCCTCCTTCCGCCCCCACGCCGCCAAGAGTGTGGGCGGCGTGGGGGCGGAAGCCCGTTCGCATGCAAGCATGCGAACGGGCGAAGCGGAGGCCGGCAGGCGGCAGGCGGCTCCTCACGGAGCCGCCTCTGCGCCCTCCAGCCCACTCACGGTGTCCTCCGCTGGAAGTAGCCTGCAGGGCGTCACAGCCCGCCCACACTGCCCTCCGACCCCTGGAGGTCGGAGGACAGTGTGGGCCGACGCGCAGGCGATGAGGAGGACACCGTGAGTAGGGCGGAGACGGGAGACAGCGTCTTCCCGGCGGCGCGGTTCGCACCGCGCCACAGGGAAGACGCTCCCTCCCCAACAACAACCCTTTAAAGGTTGTTTAAAGGTTGTTTAAACCCTGGGGGGAGGGAAGAAGAGTCAGGTTGCCGCTGCGCGCCTGTGCGAACGGCGACCTGGGGGCGCCTTTTTTGGCGCCCCCAGGCCGTCATAAATGGGCCGTGCGGAAACGGCCAGAGCCTTCCTCAGGATCAGAAAAGAAGGCTGTGAGTTCAGAATTCATCAACAAAGAGTTTCCCCTCAAAAGAAGGCTTTTCGGGCCTAGAACAGTTTTCATGAAAAAATTTTCATGAAACCTTTTCAACAAAGGTTGTGTTTGTTTTGCTTGGTTTGAATCAACTGGGAATGTTCACAGAATCAGAGCAGATTTCCCCTCCCCAGTTTCTCCCTGCAGCCTGCTGTTTGTCCACAAGCTCCTCCCTGAAGAACAGGACAGGGTTGTGAGCAGAATTTGCCACAAATTGGGGGCTGCAATGATGAGGGGGAAACTGGCAAAATAATGTCTCCTTCCCTCTTTTACAGGCTATCAGAAGCCACAATACTGATGGAATACTGAATCAACTTGCCCACTCAGCTATGAAGCTGGGTTAGCTTTCCCCACTGGGTTGTTTGGAAGATTAAAAGGGAAACAGGAAATCCACATACACTGCCTTGAGGACATTAAGTACATAGGAATGTGCTTCAAGGGACAAAAATATTAGAATTTCAGATCTGGGATTCAGGGAAGGACACATTTACCTTTTATTATTGATTTTCAGGTAAGGTGGTGCTGGTTGGGAGTGGATTCTGGACTTTGGAACTGTTATTTTCAGTGGAGGAACCAATTTGAGAATCTGATGCAGCTGCTTTTCATGGCATCAAGTTAGCAGAGAACAGAAACCTCCCTACATTATAAAGATCCCCTACATTTCAAGCAGAATGTATAAAGGGATTCAGCTTTGCAGATCCCCCTAAGAAGTTGTCTCCACTGTTTCCTATGGAAGGAAATGGCAGCAGATGGGCAGAAGCATGCATGCAACCAACATAAGAAAAATTCCTGGCTGCATTCAGTTTCTTTCATGTGACTTTCCATTGACTAACTGGCTGATTCTCTCTCTCTCTCTCTCTCTCTCTCTCGCACGCACGCACGCACGCACGCACGCACGCACGCACGCACGCACGCACGCACGAACATACACATGTATACTTACTTTTCCATCGAAACCATGCATTTGCCAATCTTCCTTGTTTTGGTCCATTATTTGCTTTCATAAAATAAGGAAGGTTTCCTTTGCCAAAAAGTACATATACCTGCCCTATCACTGAAATCTTTGAAAAGAGGTTCAGTTTTCAAAAAATATAGAGAATGTGTGCGTGATGAATTGCTCTGAGATGCCTGTCTTCATTTATTTATTTTATTAAAACATTTATTAGCTGCCTTTCTACCTTGCAGCACTCAAGGCAGCTTGCAATGTAAACAAAACAACAATTATAAAGCACATAAAAGATGACAATTTAAAATCTCAATTAGGAGTGCTAATAAATAAAATTAAATTAGTCAGTCTGAGTTAAAATTTTCAACTGCCGGCTGAAGATCGAAAGTGAGGGGGCTAGGTGCAATTCCCTGGGGAGTTTTTTCCCATAATTGTGGGGTTGCCAACAAAATGGCCTTCTCTCATGTGCCCACCAGATGAACTTGTTTGGTGGGGCAGACAGGAGCACCTCTCCCTGTGATCGTAATGCCCAGGGAGAAGAAGAAGAGTTTATATTGATATCCCCCCTTTCTCTCCTGTAAAAAGACTCAAAGGGGCTTACAATCTCCTTTTCCTGTGAAGTGAGTGGGGCTGAGAGAGCTCCAAAGAACTGTGATTAGTCCAAGGTCACCCAGCTGGCATGTGCTGGAGTGCACAAGCTAATCTGGTTCACCAAATAAGCCTCCACAGCTCAAGTGCCAGAGCAGGGAATCAAACCCAGTTCTCCAGATTAAAGTGCATCTGCTCTTAACCACTACACTATGCTGGGGAGAAGATGCTCCTTCAGATACTCCACTCCCAAGCCGTGTAGAGCTTTTAAGGACAAAACCTACACCTTGAATTGGGCTCTGTAGTAGACATCAGTTGCCAATGTAACTGCAGTAGTTTCAGGGTCATATGCTCTCAGTTGTTGGCTCTGACCAGCAGTCTAGCCACAGTGACAGCAATCTGCACTAGCTAAAGCTTTTCAAAACTTTTCAAGGGTAGTAGCCCCAAATATGATGCATTGCAATAGTCCTGTCTAGCTGTAACTATGGCACGGATCTCTGTGAGTAGATCTGACTGACTCAGGAATGGACACAGTTGAGACATCAGCCAAACCTAGGTGAAAGTACTCAGAGCAACCAGGGCCACCTGGTTTTCCAAGGCAACCACTGTGTCAAACTGCACTTCCAATCAATGAACCTGACTTTTCAAGGTGGGTGTAAGCCCATCCTAGATATAATGGATCTCAAGTCCCTGCCCAGCCTTTCTACTAGCACAGAGAAATCTGTCATTTCGACTTGTTTGCCCTCATCCTGCCCATTGTAGACTCCAAGCACTTGTTCAAAACATCAATAGCAACCTTGGAAATTAGGTGGCACAAAAAGTAAGACTGGGTATCATCATATTGGTGGCACTGAAGCCCTAGTTTGGGAGATAAGATGGAATCCTTTGGAGCACCACAGGCCAAGGCCACAGAGAACAGTAGGACTGCCCTCCCCTCAGCAACACCTTCTGATACTACCTCCCAGGTAGGACTCAAACTGCTGTAACATGGTGCCACCTAGTGCTGAGAGGTAGCTCAGTGTTTCTGTGGTTGATAGCATTGAAAGCCACTGGAGATACAGCAGAATTAGCAGGGTCATATTCCCCCATGTCTAGTTCCTGATAGAGGTAATCAGTCTGTGTTCCAAATCCCTGTTCCCAATCCCAGCCTGAAGGCAGATTGAAATGGGTTCAACAAATCACTCTCTTCCAACAACCCCTGGAGCTGAGAAGTAATAACCCACCCTAGCACTTTGTCCATGAATGGAGGATTCATGCTTGGCATCGACTGTAGAGGTACCTTAAGGTACTACTACTGTTTAAAGACATCCTGATGTTTGGGTCTCTCATTCCTCTGAAGCAGTCAACCAGCTCACAGCAGCAGCTGCAGACCTTAAACATTCCTTCTCTGGAGCGTGTCTCCAGTGGTGATTGGCTGGAAGTGTTAATGTGATTGCTTGCAAAGATCCAATTGGAAGGGAACAATGCCATTTCTCTGGAAATCAGGGGGCGTTTCCCCACTCACCCTGATCCCCCCAATGCCGTGTGCATCCCAGGCGCGCACTCTGCACGGGGTCATCAAAATTCCACCCAATTTTGAAACTGCAAATTCTGGGAACGTGCCGTTTTCCCTTTTTTGTTTGTTTGTTTTGAGTGAGGTGTCTTCAAAGCTATGACATAAAATATGTTCTCATAGCGTGTCATCATAGCTTTGAAGACACCTCCCTCAAAACAAACAAAACAAGTTAAAATGGCACAATCCCAGAATCAACAGGAAAAACCTAAGGGTTCCAGTCACCGCGATGACAGAAATAGTGGCCAGACTCGATGCAAGCAGAGGAAACATTCGTGGGGAACTTCAGAAAATGGCAGGTGGCTTGGAGAGTCACAAGTGGCAGAAAATGTCAGTTGCAACAAAATTTCCTGAACTCCACACAGCAAGCAGGAAACATTTTCAAAATGTTTTCAGCCAAAAAAATCACTAGTTTGGCATTTTTGAAATAAAATGTAAAGTTGAGGTGGTTACACGGGGAAAAGAGAGATGGGAATGATACATTTACCGAACAAAGATCCATTTTATATAGACCTCATACTTTCAGAAAATTAAGGGTTGGATCCAGTTTATATTTTCCATCAGTGGAACAAAATTATGTTTCCCCTATCCAATTGCTGTCCACCGATTTCAAGGGAGGATCAATGGCAGAATTAGTCTGGATCTAGCCTTTCATTATGTGAGAATGCATTTGTGCATAGTTTTCTTGTTTCCTTTGCCTCTGTCTAGGCTTTGCCACACACTCAGCTAACTCTGCATGTTTTTAACAGTCGATCCACAAGCACTGGAATTGGTTTGAACAAAGTTCTTCTGCCTGTCTGCCAATTCTCTGCATTTTGACAGTTGAAGGATCTATTTTCTTGTGTACATGCTTTAAATAATGAGGATTTTAAAGGGAGGATGTCATTATCAGTGACATCACAGCAACCCCCTTTTATTTTTTACACATGCTTATACCATTATAAGCCAATGTTGTATAGTGCACTCTAATCTGGAGAACTGGGTTTGATTCCCCACTCTGCCAGGGGAGCTGTGGAGGCTTATCTGATGAACCAGATTAGCTTTTGCACTCCAACACCTGCCAGCTGGGTGACCTTGGGCTAGTCACAGTTCTTCGGAGCTCTCTCAGCCCCACCCACTCAGGGTGTTTGTTGGCGGGGGAGGGAATGGAGATTGTAATCCCCTTTGAGTCTCCTTATAGGAAAAGGGGGATATAAATTCAAATTCTTCTTCTCTTCTCTATTGATATCATGGTTGCATTTTTTGGGAAAAAATAGCACAAAAATATCAGTACAGGGTTGTAATGATAGTTTAAGCAGGTTCTCTGAATTTCTAGTTTTCTTTTTTTTAAAAAAGTAAGTCTTTAGTTCCTTCCTTGCAGAGATAAGCCCTTTTCCTTATATCTCTGCAATGGAACGGACTGGATAACTTTTCTCTTTTTAAATGAAAGCTGGGTATTCAGGGAACCTGCTTAAACTATGGTTGTGATACTATATTGATATATCAACATTTTAGTGCCTTTTTTAAAAAAATCAAAAATGAAATCATTCATGGAGGGGGGACCAAGTGGTTTGATGATGATGATGATGATGAGGAGGAGGAGGAGGAGGAGGAGGAGGAGGATGGACAGTCCAATAATCAAAAAGTGGCCTGGAGGCAGGTGGGAGTATGTGGGACAAAGCAAACCAGCACAAACATTATGTGCAAGGAAAAAGCCAAAAAGCTCTCTGTCTTCTGTTCCTCCCATGAATCCCTGTCAAGGTTTAGATTGGGAATTCCTCAGAGAAGGGCCTTGTTCTTTCATTCAGGTAAATTTCAGAACACATAGGTGACCCCATATAAAAACAATAAATTAAGATGAAAGGATGCCATAAGATGGGCTTGACCAGTGGGTATGGAGAAAAGAGATTGTAGGAAATGCTAGAACCCTGTTTAATATATTTGTCAAAAAAGAAACTCCTATTTTTCTCCTTCTTGAGGAAACGGATTTTGGTTTTCTTTCACCATATTTGCAGCTTTGAAGTTATACTTGGGTTTCCATGACGTACAAAGGTGTATAAAATGTCCTGTTGATATCCCACCTCCCTAAATGAAACTGTTTGATTTGAATTCAATCCTATCTTGTCTCAGAAAGTCTAGTTCATTAGAGCAACTGAATGATTTAAGTTACCATGATAACTTCTTCCAGAGATACAGGATGATGAATCAGTCATGTGACTGTTAGAAGGGCTTTCGGAGTTCGATAGTAGTTCACATGGGGGAAAAGGATGACGGAGCTGTTCTTGGTTGTTGTGTAAGATATTGGTGATCAGAATTTCCACTTAAGTCTGCATTATCCATAGGCACTTCAATTGTGAAAATAAAAGAAACAGTGTAAAATATTAACTGAAAATGCTTGATGCCTCAGCTGGAAAGAAGAGTGCACCTTCCAATAAATACTGTTCACTCTATTTTTTTAAAAACAAATCTCTCGTTCCTTCAGTTTAAATGTAAAAGTATTAGTGGCATTTATCTGTCTGTCTATCTCTCTGTCTCCTTTTCTTTTTGTCTGTCTTCCCCCTGTTTGTGTTTTGTGTGAAATTTCGAGAGATGAATCCCATTTTCTATTAATTCAATGGCTGTCATCTTGCATTACCTCATGCAGCCCAGATCACAACAATGAGATCTTAGGGTTTTAAATTAATAATATTGCAACACATCACTCTGTTAAAGGGTTGTATTCATCCACAGCGTGCCAGCTCTGAGGTGCCTTGCCTGCGGTCTGATGCCTTCTGTCGTTCGAGTGGGCTGCAATTGCACAAATCCAGTTGCGAACTGTCTATAATTGGTAACTTGAATACTTGGCGATCTCAAGAGAAAAAAAAACACATTAATTTAATATGGTGTTGAGATTTTAACAAGGTGATTTTTGCTTTAAAAAATAAAATAGTGTGGGGTGGAAGGCTTTAGGGAGTTGGAGCTCTCTGCTTTCTGAGTGGCATTTTCCACACCTACAAATACATACTGACAGACAAGTATATTGCATTGCAATTACCTTACATACAATGTCAGCTAAAAGCTACATGTAAAGCCAGAATCTCAGATTGGATAGGCATCAGGGAGTAGGCTATAGATTCCATTAACTATTAAAAGTTGAAATTAAATTTTATAGCTGTTAATTCCGAAGAGCCAAGGGGCAGAGGAGGGGAAAAGAAATTGGCGTGTGAGTAAATCATCAAAACCACTAAAAATTCAGAAAGGAATAACACATGATGCCTAGAGGAAAATAACACACAAGATCAAAACTGCATCCCATCGAACATTTACTGTTGTTATTCAGGCATCTTTTTCCTTACTTTTTTTTTGTCACGTTGTAACAAATGTCTTACTAAAGAAAAAGAAAACGATACAGGGAGAGGAATAAAGGGAGAAAGAAATACACCTGCATCCATCTCTTTGGGACAAAACAACATTTTAATGATAGAAAGCATATGCATATCCAAGAGTGTCTTCTGTCTGTTTTTAATCCCCACCTCAGAGCTTGTAAGACTTGTATTTATCTATAAGTCTAAGGTGCATTCAGTAAACAGGCAGTGAAATTTGTATATGGGATTCATTAAGGGTGGTTGCCAATTGTCAAATTAGTTTCAACCCAACCTGCTGAGTGTAAATGCAAATTTACCACCTTTGGCGCTGCCTCACTTTGCAACAATTGATTTATGTTGGAACGGGAGGGTTGCTTTTTTTTTTTTAAAGGAAAGAAATAAAAAAAGGAAGAAGTTGTCTTTTGAAGCTTCACTATCTATGCCTGGGCTCCTTTGTCCAGGTGTCTTGGGGAATCTCCCGCTGCAATTTTGATCCTTGTGTTCCAGAAGCCTTAGAGAGTCAATCCAGGTAACTTAAAAGTGTGATATAATCAGAAAGGATTTGGAAATAAAGTCTTTGCCTTGTCACATTAATGCGGCCCTATCAAGTGGCAGTTTATCAAGAGGCAGCTCACAAGGTTTTAATGAGCATGCTGCCTGTTCTTGTACAATACTAATTAATCCCATTTTTTCCACACTGGTGTGATTGCTTCATGAAACCCACATTGTTTTATGCTCAGCAGCAAAGCGGGCTCTCGCTGATTAAATCTCCTTCCCAGTGCTGGAGCCTGACAACTGAATTATACCTTGCTCAAAATAATAATGGGTATCAGCTAATAAATACGGTTTAACACACACAAAACTATGCAGCCAAAATCACACTACAAAATAGGAGTTTGACTTATAGGCACAGCAGTGTTTCATTAAACATCTGTATTATAATTCACTGGTTTTCCAACTGATGTAATAACTTAATTGATGAGAACAAAGACAGGCTTATTTATTCACCCAATTGCTTGCTTCTTGACTAACGTTCCCCCCCCCTTTTCTTCCCCTTTGGCGTTATTGTGGAAATAAATATGCAATATTCTTTTTATAGAAGTCTAATCTAGGCCCCCCCCCCATTGAGAAATCAACATCACAATCCGTTTCTGACAAGTTCTCGCTACCGAGTAGCAAAGGCTCATTATGATAAGACAGCATTGTGTTGTTTACCCTAATGCTGAGTCCTTCCAGCAAAGGTGAAAGAAGAGTCGGGCTTAAGGTAGTTAAGGAATAATTGCCTGCAACTTCCCATCAGAATGTTCCGGAAAGCTGGAATTACCTTTGTCTTCCATCCACTAATCCTTTCAGTGGTTTCGGTTCTACGCTGCATTCACGCCCCCCTCCCCAAAACCCATGCTCCAATCAGAAGTGTTGCTCTTTTTTCCTTTCCCTTGATCAAATGGACAACCATTTTACCCCTCATGTCAGCTACACAGATCAGTTACTGTGAAGAAAATGACTGCTTTGGAGAGTGAATTGTATCCCACCTTCACAGGCTTCACACTTAAATCTCCAGCAATTTCCCAATCTGGAGTTGGCTACCCTGTCTGTGGATGAAAGAGACAAGTCAGGAATCCTGGATCTCCATAAGTCTGTACACTGTAAGTTGGCCAGGTGTAAAACTATGGCCATTTTCCCACAAGCCACTGAAAGCATTTGCAAAACATTTCCTATCCCTCTCCCCGTTTGTTCATACACACAGCCTCAAAAATCTTCCTGCCCGCTATTTTGTGATTCTTCCATTTCATTTTTTACTTCACCATGGATTCATAGCTTCAATGCTTCAAAGCCTCCTGCGATTCTCCTTGGGTGGTGTCTTTGTAGCATCAAAGATCCCCCCCCCCCCAAAAAAAATATATAGGCAAGATGATGAAGCGAGCTCAGAAAATGGTCCTGAGAAGGGTGTCCAAGGGATTGCAGAGAGGCGTGGGAACCATTTTAAATATATATATGCACAGCAAATGAAAACGTTTGAAAATGTTTTCAGAAAAAGAATTGTTGAAATCATGATGCATATAAAAATGGTTTGAGGCTGAAAATAAAATATTTTGGGAATATTTTGGGCTAAAAACCATGTGGAACTCCTTGGGGAAACATTTTTTTTATTTCCTGCCTCAAAACATTTTATTTGGGTTGTATGGAAAGGACGTAAAATAGATTGAGTCCATGGGATATGCAAGGAGTTAACACTTCCATTTGATTTCACTAAGTGAAATGAGACTTCTTATGAGATTATTAACATTTCAAAGGGAAACAATCCAGGATTTAAAGAAAATGTCTTTTTTCCCCTTTAAAACTGAGTGAAACCCATTTTTTTTCATAAATGGGTTGGAAGGGCTAAATCCCCACTTCTATTACTGCATGCTCCTGCTTCTAACCATGGCAATTTATAACTAACAATGACTCATCATTTCTGTTGCATCTGTTTGGCCCCATATTGCCCTCCCAAGTGGCAAGGAGAATTCTACCACACACCTGATGAAAATGTGTGGTAAAAATATGTGGGTCAGTCACTCAGAGCCTGTAGAGATGATCTAATTAACTTGGTGTAAGCTGTTTCCCTCTGGGTAGTTTGTTCACACTGTTGTAAGTTAAGGACTTTATTGTTGTAGGCTAAGGACTTTACCACCCTTCAGGTGAATATGTATGGTGGAATGTGAGGTAAAAAGGCTGTCTATCCAAACTAAACAATAAATTTTCTTTGTTTTTCATTTAGACTGTAATAAGTTTCCATTTGGGCTGCCTGTCTCCATTCAGAGACTGAATCAAATTAAGATTGTTATAGAAACTGAAGAATTCCTTGGGGGAGGAGTAGACAGATACAGGACCTTGCACTGAGGTATTTTTTTCCTCTGAAAAGTTTTAGCTTCTTATTCATAACACAGTGGCAACAAGTGCCAGTCAAAAATTATCTAGATGTGTTTTACATTGCTTAAGAATCCCCATTTTGCAATTCGACAAGGTCTTCCCGGTTGGACGTGCTCCAGGGAGCCAATAAAAGAGAAAAAGCAAGCCTTAATGTTGACCGTAATAGTGATTTATAAGAGGGCTAGCTTCAGATGCAAGGAAAGGCAGTGTTTATTATTTATTTCCCTCCTTTTCCATAATACCAGCAGCTCACTAGTCACCTCACAGTCAAATAGGATGGAAAGGGGATAAGAGCTATACAAGCATCGATTCAGCATTGCCTCTGTAATTAAAAGGAGGGGGGCTGCTTTCCCTGTAGTTTGAGGAGGCACAGTTAAACCAAAGACAAAATCACTGAACGTCTACTAAAGTTCTTGGTTTGAAAAAGTAAAGTGTATGTATAGATTGGATGCAGTGTAATAATTTATGAGCCTGACTCACAAATCACAAAGTCGCAAGTTCAAATTTATCTCCGTTTGTTATGAATAATGGTTTTGGGAAAGTTGTCTTCTTTTAGTCTGGATCCATATATTGTTGGATGCTGCCTCATCATGATTCATTAAAATATTTATCTCACCTTTCGCATTTGGCTCAAGGCAATTCTTAATTAAAAACATATAAAATACAGTAAAATTACATTTAAGAAAAGACCTGCAGCTTAAACACCATTAAAAGCCTCCATACATTAAATTATCTTACAGCATCACCTAAAAACTTCTAAAGACAGTCCCCCTGACTTCCACAGAGAGCCTGTTCCATTGGGTAGAAGCTACTATAAGAAGAGGCATAAACTCTGGTACATGCTAAAAAGTAAGAGAACAAGTAGAAGCCTGCAGTTGGTATGAAGGGACATTACTTTATGTTTTATGATGTATTTTATCTGATGTTTTAGAATGTGCACCACCCAGAGCCCTACAGGGGTGGGCAGTTATAATAAATTTTAATTCTTCTTCTTCTTCTTCTTCTTCTTCTTCTTCTTCTTCTTCTACTACTACTACTACTACTACTACTACTACTACTAATAATAATAATAATAATAATACGCCGATACATTACAACTTCCTAAGCCTCTGGGTGAGGCTAGAATTGTAATGAAGGCCAACAACCGGCTAAAGATCTGGCAGCTGTGAAATCTACAACAACAACAACAATAATGATAATAATGATAATGATAATGATAATAGGGGGCACTAGGCTAAGGCCGAATGGTATAGAAGTTAATCTCTAGTAGTTGCCACCGGTGAGACTTGCATTAGAAGAAGAGTTGGATTTATATCCCCTGTTTCTCTCTTGTAAAGAGACTCAGTGTCTTACAAACTCTTTTCCCTTCCCCTCTCATGACAAACACCCTGTGGGTAGGTGGGCCTGAGAGAGCTCCAAAGAGAGAGCCCAAGGTCACCCAGCTGGCATGTGTTGGAGTGCACAAGCTAATCTATTGCACCAGATAAGCCTCCACAGCTCCCGTGGCAGAGTGGGGAATCAAACCCGGTTCTTCAGATTAGAGTGCACCTGCTCTTAACCACTACACCATGGAGGACATGACAAGGGAGGGGATGGGAACCTTTTTAGGGATGAGTTGTCCTCCAAATACATTTTTTCTCTGCTCCCATGGCTTTGTTTTACAGAAGCAAAGCATGGAAGGCTCAACCGTATCTTTGGGGTTGCTCAGCAACCTCCCAAATAGCCACTGAGAACTCACTGGGCATTCTTTTCTTAAAGTTACAAATGTGATTTCTATTATATGGGGGGAACTTTAATTCCCTATTTTGTTTTTGTTTTAGATTTCAGATCTTTTCTGCAAACTTGGGAAATGCCAACCCTCTTTTCAACTCTGCTACCTGTGTTCTACTTTGGCACTTTTAAGATTAATTCCATTGTTATATTGCTGAAAACAATTAAGGCCTGATCTATTTTGAGCTCTCATTGGCCTTGTACTCATTCCCAGCAACCCTGCAACAAAGCACATCCTGGGAAATTCTGAGGCAGTGCCTGAGGGGGATGGAGTTTGGAGAAAATGTGATGTCACTACCAGGTCCTCCATGGGTTTTTACCAATACCTTCCATACCTTACTAATACCTTTTACTAATACCTTCCATAAAGACCACAAAGACATGGGGAAATTCCTAGAGCGTTGTTTCCCAGGCCTTTTTTCACCTGCTTCTCAATTTCTTGGACATGAGAGTAAGAACTTCCTCTTGCAGGCAGCCAAATGGAAGTCTAGCTCCTCACAGGCAGAACATTGTTTAATATGCAGAAAGGACAGTTAGACAACTGGTAAAGGAAACCAGCAGAAGTAAGAAGTTAGAATTAAGTGTCCTGTGCAGCAGGGGCAGAACGAGGGGAAACTGCGCCCAGGGCATGCATGCATGCACCCTGCGCCCCCGCCCCGGGATGCACCCGGAATGCCCTGGAACTCCCCTGAGGAAACCCCCTGAGGTCAAATAATTCACAAGGCCATACAGGAATTAATAGGAAAGGGCGTAGCTTCCAGACCTAGACACTGGCACTCAGCAGGAAATGTTTAGCCAGTTTAACAATTTCACCCCCAAAACATAACCCAACTTACCTAGAAGTCCCTGTTTTTAATCCACATATAGAGATTCCCCTTCAAGCGACAGTGCAGATCCCTTTCTGCTTCATATAGTTTCTATATTATTGTCTAATAATTTTAATAAGTCTTTCCTCTCTCAAGCTAGCAAATCTAATTATTCAGTGACAGCAGTTGGCTGACTTGGGCACTACACAACATGTCATTTTTTTTCTCCCAAATGCTTACCCAGAATCTCAGAAACTGTTAGAAATTGTTTTGAAACCTGGCATACTTTTCAGTCATGCTAATTCCAGCAAGGGAGCCAAACTTGATTATGTTTGGCTCAGCCACAAACTCTTGATGGTAGGGGAAATGAGATAAAATTAGATTTCCTTCCTCCCTTCCCTTCCCTTCCCTTCCCTTCCCTTTCTCCTTCCTTCCTTCCTTCCTTCCTTCCTTCCTTCCTTCCTTCCTTCCTTCCTTCCTTCCTGTTCTCTTTTTTGCCTTTTAGGAGAGAGAGGGAAATCCAGAGTCCTGTTTATTTTCTCTTGGTTGTATCCTAAATTTATATCCTGATGAAGTAAAAAAATGCAGTTTTAAATGTTGAATGCTTCCCTCAATACACAAACACATTCATTTCAACAGTGCCTTCTAAAGAATGTGATGGTGAATATTCTGTATATTTTTTTAGAATGGGCACAGGGTCAGAGAATATTTGCTATTTAGTGACAGTCTCTAACACCAAGACATTTTGTGGTAAAAATGAACATCCAACAGTGTTTGTCACCTGACATGCATGTAGTTAGTACCCATGTAACCTCAGCTTATGAGTTCTGTGGGGCAGAACTTGGAAGGAGTTTACAACAACTAAATTTTAAGCAAAACTGTTCACTTTTCCTTAAGATATAACACTTTACAACCATTAAAATTTAACGTAACAATTCGAGGTCCTGTTTAAGTTTCATTTCAAGTCCTTCAATTACAGTCCAATAATGCCAAATCATTTTCTTTGTGCAAGTGGGTGGCTCATGAAGACTCCAGAGGCTTGGTGTACTGGATTTGAGATGATGAAGGTCTCCAAAAGAACTCTCACCAATTACAAACACACAAAGCCCTGAAACAATAAATTCTAACTTTTACAATATAGTAAAGAAATAAACATCTCCCTCCCCACTAGTTCCCAACAACATTGTAGTTACCTTAACCAAGGTGTTAAGAGCTTATAATAATCTCTCAAGATCCCAGCCTGGTAGCCTTGCTTCCTCCAGCTTCATGACTTCTGCAGCTTTCTGCTGGTTTCAGTCTCCACGCCTTTCTGGGTCATCCCATTCTGAACATAGGGGTTACACCCAGAATCCAGCAGTATTTGTCATGAACCAGCCTAAACCTAACATTATATTGAACATGATCTCAAAGGTGATTCACCTTATTCTGTTGAAGAAGAGGCTTGTGCAGGTCAGTGCCCTATGCCACTGGTTTTGCTGGCATAAGTTTACACTGGCAAATGGGGGCATTCCCTGGATGGCATGCAGCTCATAGCTGCCTCAACTGTCAAGAGTTTGGGGGTGTTCCTGGATGGCTCCTTGTCTATAGAGGCCCAGGTAGTACATACCTCTTGGGTGGCATTTTCCCATCTTCGCCAGGTCAAGCCACTGGTGCCCTATCTTTTCCAGACTGATCTAGCCACGGTGATCCATGTGATGGTCACCTCTAGATTAGACTACTGCAATTTACTCTACGCAGGACTCCAGCTCCTACAGAATGTGGCAGTGAGGATACTTACGGGGTCTTCGTGGTGGATGCATGTTCAATCTGTGCTCCATCAACTGCACTGACTTTGGGTGGAGCACTGAATCAGATTCAGTGTTCTTATACAAAGTCCTAATGGTTTGGGACTAGCATACTTGCGGGGCTGTCTCTCTTGGTACGTTCCCCCCCCCCCCAAGATTTCTCTGTTCAGCAAATTCTAACCTACTGGTGATCCCTGGCCCTAGGGAAGTCCAGCTGACCTCAGCCAGGGCCAGGGTTTTTTCAGCTCTGCCCCAGCTTGATGGAATGCTTCGTCTGAGGAGACTAGGGCCTGCAGGACCTTATGCACAGAGCATGTAAGATAGGGTGTTCCACCAGGCTGAGGCAGTAACAGTTAGCCATCTAGGCTGAGGCAGTAACAGTTAGCCATCTAGGCCTCCCCCTCCAATCTCTGACCACAAATCTTATTAGTCATCTCCATTAGCATCCCTTGATGCCACTGTTGTCTGTTTATTTAAATTTTACTGAATTGGAAACTTAAACCCACCTAATTTTATGATACCTTTAAAGTTTTATTAGATGGTTTAAATGTTTTATATACATGTTGTGAGCCGCCTCAAGCCTGGAAGAGAAGGGGGTAGTATATTATTATTGTTGTTGTTGTAGATTTCACAGCTGCCGGATCTTTAGCTGGTTGTTGGCCTGTCATTACAATTCGAGCCTCACCCAGAGGCCTAGGAAGTTGTAATGTATCAGTGTAGTATTCGTGCAGATCCCAGCAGGGCTGCCTTCTAAATTTGACAGTTGCTAATTTTGTCAATTTGAAGATGTTTCAAGTGCTGCCCTAGTGTTTTCAGAATGGCGGCCAGCGTGCCAATTACCACTGGGACAGCCTCAGCTGGTTTGTGCCATAGGTACGGAACCTTGATTTTCAACTCATGGTATCTAGTGACCTTCTCGTGTTCTTTTTCAGTGACCCTGCTGTCACCGGGTACTGCTATGTCGATGGTAAATTTCTTGTCCTTGATCATGGTGATGTCTGGTGTATTGTGTTTCAACACTTTGTCTATTTGAATGCAATAATAATAATAATGATGATGATGATGATGATGATGATGATGATGATGATGACGACGACGACGACGACGACGATAACGACAACGACAACAACAACAACAACAACAACAACAACAATAATAATAATTATAATTATAATAATAATAATAATACGCCGATACATTACAAATTCCTAGGCCTCTGGGTGAGGCTCGAATTGTAACGAAGGCCAATAACCAGCTAAAGATCTGGCAGCTGTGAAATCTACAATAATAATAATTATTAACATTAATAATAACAATAATTTGAAAATCGAGATTCAGCGACTATGGTACATACAGTTGTCCCTCTGCTGGTAATCAGCACCCTGGGCACCATTATGAAAACAATGGGGCAGCCCTTGAAACATCTTCAAATCAACAAAATCAACATCTGTTGGATTCAGAAGGCAGCCCTGCTGGGATCCGCATTAATACTACACCAATACATTATAACGTCCTAGGTCTCTGAGTGAAGCTCGAATTGTAATAAAAGGCCAACAACCCACTAAAGAACTGGCAGATGTAAAATTAAACAAAGTTTAATAATAATAATAGTAATAATAGTTTTAAAAGTTGAGGTACAGCAACTATGGCACAAACCAGCTGAGGTCATCCCAATGGTAATTGGCCCCCTGGGCACCGTTCTGAAAACACTTGGGTGGCACTTGAAACATCTTCAAATTGACAAAATCAACCTTGGTCACATTCAAAAGGCAGCCCTGCTGGGATCTGCAGAAATACTATGCCGATACATTACAATGTCCTAGGCCTCTGGCTGAGGTTCAAATTGTAATGAAACACCAACAAAGAACGAAAGAACTGGCAGGTGTGACAGGAAGCCAACAAAATCTAGCCCTGCCCCTGGGAATGCCCCCTTTGGCACCAGCATGAGTTCCTGAATCGGAGGAGCACTGGTCTAAGTGCCTCTGAGCTGGTATATATGCCGGAGTAAATGGAACTGCTTCCTGAGCTGTTCATCCCCTTTTTAGGTTTGCACTGTAATTTGTATACAGTTAAGCTTCCTATGAACCACTTTTATACTGGATCGACATTAACCCTTACAGCCGAAGAAGCTGCTTTTTGAAGGAAATAATTACTTCCTGCTGACTTCTATATGAAACTTTTCCTTGAATAATGTCATTGTGTGATCCTCCTTGAGTCTCAGCTGAGTAGGGTGGGCTTTAAATTAAGTAAATGGATGGATAAATTGAATAATGTATATGCTGTTTCATTATTTCTTTACTTCCAAATTCATATGCTTGAATAAAGAGAAGAGAAGTTGAGAAGGAAGAACATGGCGCTCCAGTGAAATTGGAGGAATATGTTTATTTGTTCAGCAGAATGCCTTTCAGTTACAATATTTTAGGAGCAGGAAAATTATTCAGAAAAAAAGATCTGATATGTGTGATAGACTGGTGAAAAATGTAAAAGGCCATTATCTGAATGTTTGTGGATCCTTTTAGCTAATGGATTCAAATGTATATTTCTGCTCTTGTCAACAAGATAATTCAGCAAGCATGTTAGGACTGTGTAGTTCAATTCAGTCCACGTCTTTCGGGCCTTGTCTAAAGCACACGTATTTTCCCCAGAAAAAATAAAATAAAAAATGAAAATAACATTTACGGTATTCATGTAGTTTTCAAGTTATTTTTGTGTTTGGGGGCTGGAGACAATTATTTAGAGGCTCAGTTTTATTTCTGTAATGTCTTGTCTTTCCTGAAGCAGGCAGTCCATGGTGTGTTTCAATTTAAATACAGCAATATTAAAAATAAAAGGGTTACTCAAAAAGATTTATTATGTTTTTACCACATACATTTATACTTCGAAACTATCCTATCCATCTCTGTCTGTGACAACATGCCACCTGATTTTTAAGAATCCCCAGATTGCATCCGAAGAAAGACCCTCATTTTGGACTTTCGTCACATAAATGTTGTGAGTTGAATGACTGGGCGAACTTAAGCAGAAAGACTGACATCCAAGTTCATTGATTTAGAAAGGTTTGTTTAAGATTGCAATGTAAATTATGTGTTTTGGATAGATTTCTGTCAACTGGTCAACAGTTGATTTTGGACTTTTCAAATGTGTGTTACCTTTCTTCCTGTTTTGTGTGTTTTTGTGTAAATGTGTGCATGTGATAGGTTTGGGAACAGACATCAAGAGTGTGTAACAGACTTCTAGATACAGTGTGTAACAGACAAACATCTAGACAAAGTGTGTAACAGACTCCTCTCTGTGATACACCTCTGAAGATGCCAGCCACAAATGCAGGCAAAATGTTAGGAGCAAGATCCACCAGACCACGGCCACACAGCCTGGAAAACCCACCACAACCAAACATCAAGAGCTTTATCAAATTGTCAACTGCAAAACCCAAGTGCCACATACAACCCAATCCAGAGGACAGGCAGATGCTGCTGCTGCTCCTCAGGATGTTTTATTTCTATTCAACCCAGGTTTTTTTTTTGAAAACTCTAAACTAGTGTTCTTTCTCCCAAGAGGGGTTGAAGACTTTTCCTGGCTGCAGTGCAGAAAGCAAGAAACATCTTATTTTTCCCACCTGAGTTTAAAGCTCTCACTTTCGGTTTTTCCGCAGCTTATAAACTGCCATTGTCTGCCACTCTGGGGATTCACCATGCCGCCCACCATTAGCTGAGTTGTTCCCAGGATGGTTTCCTCTGCTTGCATTGCAGACGGCCGCTATTTCAGCTTGTAAAGTAAACAAATAAATGTAGTTTTCCCTGCCAATGATGTGCATATGTCATTTTTCCTTTTTGTTTTGTTTACAACAATGTGTCATCAAAGCTACAAAGTCATGATATGAGAATCATAGCTTACCATGACACGCCTCTGAAGATGCCAGCCACAGATGAGGGCAAAATATTAGGAGCAAAAACTACCAGACTATGGCCACACAGCCCAGAAAACACACAACAGCCATCAAAAGGAGCCTGGGAGAGGTCTCCCAGTACAGCAGGAGACCCGGCAGACCTAAATAGACCCCATTCCAACACTACTTTTGTAGGCCTTCCCATGGTTCCCTACTCTCTGTCTGCTATTTTCTGACATATTGTTGAGATTTTGTAAGTGTTTGTCACAACTCAGTTATAAAAGGGTTAACTGTTTGTATGTAAACAAGTTGCTGAAATCACTGTTTATGACCTTATCTATTGATTAGCTATTGGTCAGTCAGATAACCATTGCTTGCATGTTAGTGAGCATGTACATCTGAAGTTATAAAGTTAACTCTATTTCTTTGTTTGAGCACACGAGCACAAAAGAGGAGGCACAAGCACAATACGACGTAGACAACATCATGTGAGACAGCAGATAGGTAGCAAGATGTAACCAAACATATAGTAATACAGATGTATAACAGGAAATAAAAGATTTTTTATTTTATCTCCATGTAACACTACCTTTATAGTTAGTAAATTCATATATAAAAAGCAACTAAGCCAAAAGTAGACTAAGGCGTTTTCTGGACAGACCAAATATCCTGGGGGAAAACCGGGATCATACCTACTGGGATATTTCTATCTCAGTTTTTCCCTCCACACGGCAGCCCGTCAGCACTCTTTAGGCCAGGAGGAAGAATTCCAGAAGATTATGCACGTCCCCCGGTTTAATTTCATTTTCTTTGCCGAAGTTGCTGGTTATGCGCAAACTGTCCAGTTTTTTTGATGTTCTGATTGGCTGCAGGCGGTGAGGCAGGAAAAAGAAACCGGTCCGTCTCCCGCAGTGTTTGCATGGGAGTGAGAGCGGAAGCAGCACAGTTTTTTTAAAAAAAGAACCACCAATTTTATCGGTTTTTTGAAAGGTGCGGGATAAGGGAAATCTTGTGAGGCGGATTTCCGGAAGCCATGCGGAAGTTATGGCCTAACTGGGATGTTTCACCTCCTTATCCCAGGGTGGGGAAAATGCCAAATCATGATCACTGGCAGACAGAGTGCCTGTGGCTGCCCTACCCTGAAATTGAGGGACCTAAATTAATCACTCCCTGAGAGCATGAGAGCCCTCATGTGTTTTGCCTAGATGCCTGCATATTCAAAGCCAATGAAGACATGTAAGTGGGTACTGCAGCTGGCTGTAGTTGGGGAACACAGAATGGAAATGCTGTACCATCTGGGTCAATCCTGCCAATACAGCTTTAGAGAAAAAGAAAACTATGAACTTCAATAGATTCTTGTAAACTCAAAAGAAATCCAAGCTTTATGATATCCACTTTAGAAACTGGATGACACTGTAGGAATACATTGCTTCATAAGAAGCTGAGTCAGGATTAAACTACATGTCATTTTGTAACAAGTCAGGTTGGGTTCTCCAGACCTGACTGACTTTCCCCACTAGGGTTGAAAACTCCAGGTTGGGAAATACCAGGAAATTTTGGGGGTGAAGCATGATGAAGGCAGGGTTTGGGGATGGGAAAGACTTCACTGGGATATAACACCATAGAGTTTACCTTCCAAAGCAGCCATTGATCTCTGTAACCTAGGCCCCTTCCGCACACGCAGAATAATGTGTTTTCAAACCACTTTCACAACTGTTTGCAAGTGGATTTTGCTATTTCGCATAGCTGCAAAGCGCATTGAAAGCAGTTTGAAAGTGCATTATTCTGCATGTGCGGAAGGAGCCCTAGAGTTCAGTTGTAATAGCGGGAGATGTCCAGCCACCATTGGGAGGTTGGCAACCATATTCCCCACACATCTGCCCAAAATGTGACAGATAATGCCCCTCTCCAGAGCCATTTCAGTTTATGAAAAAGGCATGCCCCCTCTCCATGGGCGTGCCTTCTGAAAATAAGTCAGATTCCAAAATGTAATATCTAGTTTCACCTTCTGACAAGTAAGACTGAAATTGCAGAAGACCTCATGAGAAAGGACAAATCTGTGTTTAGTGTGTCACAGATTGGAAGCTGAAGGAAAGGCTCCTAGAAAATCCTTCCCTAATGCTCTCCCACAGCTGCTGATATTTGCAAGGCCTGCCCAGCATATGTCATTGTGTGCCACAAGTACTCTGGTACTAAGCACTTCACCAAGATATGCCAATCGAAATAGGCAGAAATGACTCCCAAAGTGGAGAAGGAAATTTGTTGTATGATGCGAGCATTTTTAGTATCAATTCCATATGAAAAACAAGATCGAATTGTTCACAACTCCAAAATCTGGGAGACATGCGTATGAAGATAATTTTAGAAGGATTTGAAGCTTTGTATTCTCACCTTACACAACACACTTGGATCTGTATTGTTGAAGGCTTTCACGGCTGGAATCACTGGGGTGTTGTGTGGTTTCCAGGCTGTATGGCCATGTTCTAGCAGCATTTTCTCCTGATGTTTCGCCTGCATCTGTGGCTGGCATCTTCAGAGGATCTGTTGGCAGTAAAGCAAGTGGAGTATATATACCTGTGGAATGACCAGGGTGGGATCTGTCCATTGCTGACAGCAGTACTATCATTTTTATTCATTATGTATTTACTTCATTTATAGAAGAGGAAGAAGAAGAGTTTGGATTTATATCCCCCATTTCTCTCCTGTAGGAGACTCAGAGGGGCTTACAATCTCCTTGCCCTTCCCCCCTCACAACAAACACCCTGTGAGGTAGGTGGGGCTGAGAGAGCTCAGAGAAGCTGTGACTAGCCCAAGGTCACCCAGCTGGCGTGTGTGGGAGTGCACAGGCTAATCTGAATTCCCCAGATAAGCCTCCAAAGCTCAAGCGGCAGAGCGGGGAATCAAACCCCGTTCCTCCAGATTAGAATGCACCTGCTCTTAACCAATACGCCACTGCTGCTCCTTATACCCCCACCTTTCCCTCCAATGGGACCCAAAGCAGCTGATATCATTATTTTCTTTTCTAGTTAATCTTCACAACAATGCTGTGAAGTAAATTAGGCTGAGGGTGTGCCACTGGCTCAAGGTGACCCAGAAATAACGTAATTGCAACAGGGGGCAGGGCACATGCTGAGTTCTGGAGTTTTGAGCATGCATGCCCTAGGCGGGCTGTGTGGCTGAGCCACACCCGGCCTGAACACGTTGGCGCACAGGCGCAAGGGGTGGAGCACGCTCCCTATATATTAGGCAGCACTGTTGCTCCGGCCTTCTTTGATGCCTGGAGCAAACTGACCCTCCCTCCCTTCCTCCCTCCCTCCCTTCCTATTTGGGCAGGGTTTTTGTGCTGCTCATTTTGTCGCAGCCTTGGCAGTTTGGGCAGAGAAGCACATCCTTATTGGAGGCCGAGCTTGCACATCAGACCTCCCGTGGCTGGGGGCCTCCATAAGAGGCTTAGGGTGGGGTGGGGAGGGCTCATGGAAGGGGGCCAGATGGCCCATTTTAATTCCAAGATGTGTCCTGTGGTTATTCACCAAATCAAACCTCTGCACATCTGGGTGCAAAGCTTTCATGGCATGAGTGAGGATTCAAACCTGGTCCCCAGGTCCTAGTCTGACACTCAAACCACTACCTCACACTGGCACTCTCTTCCATTTATAACATGCAAAACTGTCCCCAAGGGAAAGAACATGTCATTTATTGATAAATCTTATTTGAAAAACAGGCTAATATTCTTTAATTGCTTAGAATAGTCAAACATCCATCATTATATTTAACTAGCGGGGCCCGGTCATGTGTTGCTATGGCTTATTGTGGTGAAATGGGAAAGGAACAGTAGCAGTAAATCAATTGCAGAGGCCAGCAGTACATGCTCATGGAAATGCACAGGCTGATACTGTGTGATGTCATTGATGTGTGTGACCCCTCCCCCTACCTCCCCTTTCCCTTTGCTAGAGTGGGTGGGTCATATCCAGATGCTGCGCCCCTCCCTCCCCTCGCTTGCATGCCACCCCTAACCCTCTCCCCTCCCTAACTTCTGTTCCCTTGCATGCCTCCCCCTCCATCTCTTACCTCTCCCACCCTTTTTTCCCTTGCATGCCACCCCTCTCCTTCCCTCCCTTCCATCTCCCTCTGCTAGGGTGGGTAGGTCATATACAGATGCTGGGCCCACTCCCTTCTTTCCCTTGCATGCCACCCCTCACTCTCTGTCCCCTCCCTCACTTCTCTTCCCTTGCATGTCTCCCCCTCCGTCCCTTCCCTCTCCCTCCGCTGAATGTGTATGACAGTAGGTGTGTTGTGTGGTAGTAGTGGGTGAGGCACAGAGAGTGAAAGGTACCTGCATGTGGGGGGGGGACCCCACCTGACATCTCACACAGCAACGTGTGTATGTGTTTAAGTTCCACTCGAGTTATTGCCTATGGACCTTTCCCCACTCTCGTCGTTCCCCTCTATGCTGCACACTGCTCTCAGCGTGCAGCATCCCAGGCGTGCACCCGGCCGTCCCCACGACCTCTGCGCGGGGGCCATCAAAAGGCGCCGTTAAGAAGAGCGCCTGGGATGCTGCACGCTGAGGGGCGCAACAGCAGCAGCTTCAGGGCGGCTGCGCTGTCGCCGCCCCTCTCAGTGGGGAGTGCCGAGGGACCCCGCACTACTCTCCTCAAGTAGCGCGGGGCTTAAGGTAAGTGGGGAAAGGCCCTATGTACTGTTTTCACTGCTCATAGCTGGCCATCTGAGCGAACATTCTAAGGGCACGAACATTCTAAGGGTGACAGTTACACACAGGCAGCTTTGGGTGTGTTGTCTGACAGCGGGAGGTACAAAAGAACACAGTCGAGGGAATGAGTAAGTGTTTGTGAAATTTTCAGAGCATTTGGGCCAACAGGTGTGGGGTTATTCTCGAAGCAACAAATGCATGTTTCCATTTTTATATATATAGATTTTTGACGCATATATGAATTCAATAAAATCAATGAACTTTAGCAAATTAATACACATTGTAAGAATATATATGTTGTCAGTAGCTCATGTATTGCCACCAAGACTGGAGGACAGATCCACAGAATGGGATCTACTAAGCCAGAGTCCACCAAGGGCTCAACAACCCCGCCCCCCACACACAATTCCATTTTTTAAGTTCTAGATTTCCAAAATGGGGAACAGTACAAGCTAAACATCTGAAGTATATAACTGGTAAGCTGGTTGATTTGTTCGATCACCCTTGTGTTAGCCTTAGCGGTTCTTCAGGAGAGTCCACCATTCAGAGGTTGACATATGGTTTGCACGTACAATGTCCTAGGTTCAGGTAGCTGCCTGGGGCACTTGTTTATCTATTATGCAACTGAGCCTGATGGATTGATGATATAAGGTATTTTCATATGTGTCCCTTAGAAGTGGTCACTCTCTGTGACAAATGTGGCATCATCTAGCATATCAAACACACAACATCTGTTACAAACACAAAACAGAAGAAAGATGAACCATTAGAACTGTAGAATCCTTTCCTTTCCAGTATTTTTGTCCTATCAGTGGAATGAATGTTAAAGGCACTCCATGACTTTTCCGTGAACAGATCTTAAGTAAATTTTTAAAATCAGGTCCAGCAGAGGTCGTAGACAAACCAGGGTGGACTTCCTGGACTACCATTTGGCCACAGATTCTGATAATTGTACAGACCAGTTATTTTTACAGATGGTTACATAAGGTACCAGGCTGCAGCTAGAAAAATATACAAGATGTATTGTCGAAGGCTTTCACGGCCGGAATCACTTGGGTGCTGTGTGGTTTCCGGGCTGTATGGCCGTGTTCTAGCAGCATTCTCTCCTGACGTTTCGCCTGCATCTGTGGCTGGCATCTTCAGAGGATCTGATGTTGGGAAAAGCAAGTGGAGTATATATCTGTTGGAGTGTCCAGGGTGGGTGGGGAAACCTTGTCTGTGAGTAACAAAGGCGGCAACCAGGTCAATAGTTGAGGGCATCTGAATAGAAGTATGAGTAACAATGAAGTCTATAGCCTGGGAGTAACCCTGTAGATAGCAAGGTCACTGGTGGGAGCATCTGAATAGAAGTATCCTGGCCTTTGTTTCTTTTGTCTATGATCATCCTGTGTTTGTGTGGAGCTGGTTTGACACAGTCTTGACCCTAGTATTTTTCAACACTGGCAGCCAAGTTCTGTTCATTTTCATAGTTTCTTCCTTCCTGTTAAAATTGTCCATGTGCTTATGGATTTCAATTGCTTCTCTGTGTAGTCTGACGTAGTGGCTTTCAGAGTGGTCCAGAATTTCTGTTTTTTCAAATAATATTCTATGTCCAGGTTGGTTTATCATGTGTTCTGCTATTGCTGATTTTTCTGGCTGAAATAGTCTGCAGTGCCTTTCGTGTTCTTTGATACGTGTCTGTGCGCTGGGTTTGGTGGTTCCTATGTAGACTTGTCCACAGCTGCATGGTATGCGATAGACTCCTGCAGTAGCTAAAGGATCCCTCTTATCCTTTGCTGAACGTAGCATCTGTTGAATTTTCTTAGTGGGTCTGTAGATTGTTTGTAGGTTGTCTACAGAAGCGGAGGAAGTAAGAGGGGAAACAGCAAGGATTCTGAGAAAGGCAAAACTTCCCTCCAGTAACATAACAAGGAAAGAAAGAAAAGCCATCAAAGATCTCAATTCTGATTCAGAAATCATCATTCTACCAGCAGATAAAGGTAATGCCACGGTTATCATGGAAACAGACCAATACAAAGAAAAAAATCAGACAACTTTTGGACCCCACAACATACAAAAAGTTAAAACAGGACCCAACCAACAAAATCACCAGGAAAACCAACACCCTGATTAAAAACTCCTCAATTGATCCAATCATTCGCAAACGTCTCTGCAAATCTGAAGCTCACCCTCCTAGACTCTATGGACTCCCAAAAATCCACAAGGACTCCACTCCACTCAGACCTATTGTGAGTGCAATTGGAGCTCCTACATATGATTTGGCAAAGTTTCTGGCCACACAACTGCAAATCCATATTGGACTAACTACACATTACATTAAGGACTCAACTCACTTCATTGAAAAAATCAGAAAACTCAAACTCAACCCCAATGACAAACTGATCAGTTTTGATGTGGTGTCCCTATTCACCAAGGTCCCCATAGCAGACACCATGACACTCATTAACCAGAAATTCCCAAAAGACATCACAGCCCTGTTTCAACATTGTCTCACTACCAGCTACTTCCAGTGGGATAATGAATACTATGAACAGAAAGATAGGGTAGCCATGGGTAGCCCTCTTAGCCCTGTAATAGCTAATTTTTATATGGAACATTTTGAGAAACAAGCCCTGAAAACAGCACCAAAAAAGCCAACCATATGGTTCCGTTATGTGGATGACACATTCACCATTTGGAGCCACGGAGAAGAAGAACTAAACAAGTTCCTGGACCATATCAACAAGATCCACCCAAACATCCAATTTACTATGGAGAAAGAAAATGAAGGAAAACTGCCATGTAGATGTTTTAGTCATCCGCAAAACCAAACCAGCAATTGGGACACACAGTATACAGAAAACCTACTCACACAGACAGATATCTACACAAAACTCCAATCACCATCCAGGGCAAAAAAAGGAGCACCATAAAAACTTTGGTACATCGCGCAAACAGAATCTGTGAACCTCACCTCCTACAAGATGAATTGAATCACCTAAACAGGGCTCTACAGGCTAATGGTTACTCTAATACAGAAATCAGAAGGGCTGCAAGACCAAGAACAAGCCACATGAACAAAGATAAAGAGCCATCTAGGGGGAAGGTGTTCTTACCATACATCAAGGGAACCACTGATCGCATAGGAAAACTGATGAAGAAGCACAACCTACAAACAATCTACAGACCCACTAAGAAAAATTCAACAGATGCTACGTTCAGCAAAGGATAAGAGGGATCCTTTAGCTACTTCAGGAGTCTATCGCATACCATGCAGCTGTGGACAAGTCTACATAGGAACCACCAAACGCAGCGCACAGACACGTATCAAAGAACACGAAGGCACTGCAGACTATTTCAGCCAGAAAAAATCAGCAATAGCAGAACACATGATAAACCAACCTGGACATAGAATATTATTTGAAAAAACAGAAATTCTGGACCACTCTGAAAGCCACTACGTCAGACTACACAGAGAAGCAATTGAAATCCATAAGCACATGGACAATTTTAACAGGAAGGAAGAAACTATGAAAATGAACAGAACTTGACTGCCAGTGTTGAAAAATACTAGGGTCAAGACTGTGTCAAACCAGCTCCACACAAACACAGGATGATCATAGACAAAAGAAACAAAGGCCAGGATACTTCTATTCAGATGCTCCCACCAGTGACCTTGCTATCTACAGGGTTACTCCCAGGCTATAGTCTTCATTGTTACTCATACTTCTATTCAGATGCCCTCAACTATTGACCTGGTTGCCGCCTTTGTTACTCACAGACAAGGTTTCCCCACCCACCCTGGACACTCCAACAGATATATACTCCACTTGCTTTTCCCAACATCAGATCCTCTGAAGATGCCAGCCACAGATGCAGGCGAAACATCAGGAGAGAATGCTGCTAGAACACGGCCATACAGCCCGGAAACCACACAGCACCCAATATACAAGATGTTTCAGCAGAAATATTCATATTGGAGTTTTATTTTACATTAGGTGTACATTTAGGGCATATTTGAACTCTTCTGGTTTTTCTGACAGAAGGCTTTCAATGTGCCCAATAATTTTGATAGAAAGGAAAAAAAGTAATATTGGTGACTTTTCTCCTTCCACTACCCCCAATCCCACAACTTGATAACTGCCCTGTTTTTATACCTGTGTATTATTAGCATGAGTAGGGAAGGAGAAAAGACAAAAAAATTGCTTTAATCCGGGCTGATGTGTGACTTTGCATAGCACTTTGAATGTTATTAAGTGTTTGAATTTCTTCCTGTGTCTTTTTTAGCCTCCATGACTGTCTTTCTCTTTCGCTGACAGACTCTACAGGGCCAAATTGACAGCTCTTTAAAGCAGCCTGACGAAAAGCAGCATTAATTAAGTCATTGCCGGACTGTAATTGTGTTAAGAAGTAAAAATCTAATATGAGAAAAGGTTAGTGAGTCCTCTCTTGTGTCAGATTTCCTACTCTCTATGAATATTAATGCCCTTAATGAAGACAATCTTTGCCTCATCAAGCCGTTGCTCTGCATTCAGGTGCCAAATCTCGGCGCCATTGATTTGTTTTTAAAGAACAAATATGTCAGGGGAGAGTGACTGTCCTGTTTCTTATCAACATCATAGAGAATGCTTTTGTATTCCTGGAAAGAGTTTATAGATTTTTTGTTGTTGTTGTTGTTGTGGGTGCAGTTCATGTGATGGGAGGGACAGCGGAAAATGGGGGTGGCGGAGGTGGTGAAGGTCTGAATTTCATGCCGAAGCAAGATCTCCTGATCAGAATAGTAAATACAAAGTCGGTCTCTTCACTGTTGTTTAACTTTGCTGCTGTTTACTGTCCCCCTCCCCTTTGGCGGCCACTGGAATTGTATTGATGGGATTGAAATTATCTGCAGAAAGGGGCTTGGAGTTTTAAGCACAAGTGAAGAGCTTCATGAGAAGGGAGAAGCTCATCTTTTTGTTGATTACCCTTCCTCCTGTCAAGAAGATAATCATGAGGAAACTGATAAGTGATAATCTATTCTAAATACACAGGGGCCCTTCAAAGCATCCTTCTTGCAAGTAACTTTGTGTGTCTTCCTTGTCTCTCCGTTTGCGGGTTTATTTATTTTCATTCACGGATTCATTTGTACTAGTTCAATGTCCCCTCTCCATTTTTCAACTGCTACAACATGACAATTCTAGTGTGGTCACTAAAAGGCCATGGTAGTGTTATAATGAGGAGAGGCAGAACTTTGAGCAGGAATGCCCTTGCTTCAAATGTCACCTATGCTAAAACCAGCATGTAAATAACTAGCAGGGCAATTCTATGCAGAGCTAGCCCATTCAATCTCAACAGGCTTAGAAGGGTATGATTCCTTTCAGGAATTGACAGTAAATGGCTTTAGGGAAATCACAAACAAACGTTTTATGATGTCAAATCACAGCTGACTCATGGTGACTCCATAGAATTTTCAGAGACTAAAAGAGGTGGTTTGTCATTGCCTGCCTCCATGTCATGACCCTGGTATTCCTTGGTGGTACTCCCTTCCAAATATTAACCAGAAACAACCTTCCTTAGGTTCTGAGACCTTTCTGGGCTAGCCTAAACTATCCACGGCTGTAAGATTCTGTATTATGCCTAAATATTTGCCTGTATAGGACCAAAATGGTGAGAGCTCCATGAATGAGCTTTCAAGCATTTTTTCTTTTTAAAAAGCAAATCTGGGCGGCCCTAATTTGGACTGGCATGGGACGGGAGAATTTAGCCTTCCTCCTGCATTAATGTCCTGATCTGAAATGGTCCCCTAGATCTGTTATTGTTATTATTATTGATAGCAATACTATTATTACTATTAATAAAATACCAAAACACTGTTTTAGTGGGCAGTTACTATTGCATGTTCCTCCTCGCCTCTCCCCAAACCCTAAGGTGACCAGATGGTCACCTTTCTGAACCGGGACGGGCGGGTAGGCGGGCGGCCACGCGCGCACGCGCGCATGTGCATGCAGTTGCAGGAGCACACTGCCTTCTGGGGCGCTCCTGTTTCCTGCTCTGTAACAGGGCGGGAAATCGGAGCGCCCCAGAAGGCTGTGCACTCCTGCGGCCGCACACGCGGGAGGCTGCCGCACTGCCTTGTGCCCCAGAAGGCAGTGCGGCAGCCTTCCAAAAATCAGGACACTTAAAAAACCCCGTGGGACACGGGACAAATTGTTTTAAGGCGGGACTGTCCCGCCAAAAGCGGGGCGTCTGGTCAGCCTACCCAACACCCCACCTTTTGCCAGTTTCATTGATTTGTCATGTGTACATCTCTCAACCATAAAGCAATGGCAAAATACCCCACAAAAACGGCTTGCATATGAAATCACTGCTTGCAATGGTACCCAGGGTCGAACATGACTGAAGGGGAAACTTTACCTTTTTTGTATCTCTCAACTAACAATGTTTTTCAATCTAAGTAGAATAGGTCTTCCATTTGATGGCAGGAATGTGTACCCAAGTTCATACATGTATCCAAGACCATACATGATATTGAATGAAACTCTGTAATAGCAATGTCGTTGCCAGAAGTGATAAAGTAATACTTGCAATTCCAGGCAGTGTATCTTTTTCCTGAGAATTCTTCCGTGATCATTTGGTGTATATGTGTCTCAAGTGCTGTCAGATTGCAGCTAATGTATGGCAACTTCATCATGGAATTTTCAAGTCAAGAGACAAACAGAGGTGGTTTGCAAATGCCTGCCTCTGCACAGTGGCCCTGATCTTCCTTGGGGGTCTCTGATCAAAGAACCAGCCAGGACTGAACCTACTTAGCTTCTGAGATCTCATGAGACTGGGCTAGTCTGAGTCATCCAGGTTAGGGCACCAATCACTAAATTTGGTATTATCCCTCCAACTGGTATAGTAGTAACTGCCGAAAAATTACACCATTGGCCTAATGTTAGGCAGAGCTGAATCATTGTTTTAGTAGTTACAATCCAAGCTTAGAAAAATTATTTTTTCCCACTTTTACCCATCTATCAATATTTAGTTGCTGTTGCTGAAGTTGCTGGGAGCAGCTGTAAATGGGGTATCTTTATCTCCCTTGTCTTGCAAGGAACATCATAGCTTCCAGGGACCTGAAAAATATTGTTTTCTCAGCTTTGGTAAGCTTTTGGTAACTGGAAACTCATATCCCAGGATTCCTGGTGCATGAGAAGTTGCAGCTTGGAATGTACCAGGAAAGAAGGAAATCTTCCTCTCTGCTGTTACCTAGGTCACAGCAACCATAAAGGTGACAGGAGATTTGTGAATTCATCCACCATTTCCTGGACCATATTTGTTGTAGAAAACTTTGCTTGGGTGCCTATCTAGTTCTGTCCCCAAGGCACTAGGACTCAAGTGGACCATTCTAGAGCAGGGATGTCAAACTTGCGGCCCTCCAGATGTTCATGAACTACAATTCCTATCAGTCCCTCCCAACATGGGCTTTGGCTCTACTGGCAAGGGCTGATGGGAATTGTAGTTCATTAACATTTGGAGGGCTGCAAGTTTGACACCTGTGTTCTAGAGTGGGTGTAAATGGGAAGTTATCACAATGGAGAGATGTAGGGAGTGGTGTCCCCCAAGGATCCGTTTTGGGACCAGTGCTCTTTAACCTATTCACAAATGACCTGGAAGTAGGGGTGGGTAGCGTGGTTGCCAAGTTTCAGATGATACCAAATTATGTAGGGTGGTGAGAACCACAAAGGATTGCAAAGAGCTCCAAGCGGACCTTGATAAATTAGGTGAGTGGGCCCAGAAATGGCAAATGCAGTTCAATGTAGCAAAATGTAAAGTGATGCACATAGGGGCAAAAAATCCAAACTTCACATACACGCTACAGGGGTCAGTGCTATCAGTCACAGACCAGGAAAGGGATTTAGGCGTCTTAGTTGATAGTTCCATGGGAATGTCAACTCAATGCATGGCAGCTGTAAAAAAGGCAAACTCTATGCTGGGGATCATTAGAAAAGGAATTGATAATAAAACTGCAAAGATTGTCATGCCCTTATATAAAGCAGTGGTGCGACCGCACTTGGAGTACTGTGTCCAGTTCTGGTCGCCGCATCTCAAAAAGGATATTGAGGAGATAGAAAAAAGTGCAGAGAAGGGCAACAAGGATGATTGAGGGACTGGAGCACCTTCCCTATGAGGAGAGGCTGCAGCGTTTGGGACTTTTTAGTTTGGAGAGGAGGCGGCTGAGGGGGGATATGATTGAAGTCTACAAAATTATGCATGGGGTAGAAAATGTTGACAGAGAGAAATTTTTCTCTCTTTCTCACAATACTAGAACCAGGGGGGCATTCATTGAAAATGCTGGGGGGGAAGAATTAGGACTAATAAAAGGAAACACTTCTTCACGCAACGTGTGATTGGTGTTTGGAATATGCTGCCACAGGAGGTAGTGATGGCCACTAACCTGGATAGCTTTAAAAGGGGCTTGGACAGATTTATGGAGGAGAAGTCGATTTATGGCTACCAATCTTGATCCTCCTTGATCTGAGATTGCAAATGCCTTAACAGACCAGGTGATCGGGAGCAACAGCCACAGAAGGCCATTGCATTCACATCCTGCATGTGAGCTCCCAAAGGCACCTGGTGGGCCACTGTGAGTAGCAGAGAGCTGGACTAGATGGACTTTGGTCTGATCCAGCTGGCTTGTTCTTATGTTCTTAGAGCAAAGATGGTCCAGGAAATGGCAGATGAATTCACAAATCTTCAGTCATCTTTATCCAGAACAGGGTATAGGTTAGTTAGAGAATCTAGGGATTCAGCAGTGTGATGGTCCCTTTAAAAGTCCTACTGTACTTCTGATGATATTCACCAGGATGTGGCTTGATGAATTTGTGCACTTCAGAGTCCGGTTTGTAAAACCATCTTTTGGGTAAGGGAAATATTTCAGTTTCTTCAGTCAAATTCTAAGTTAAAAGAAATTCACTAATTACAACTTTGTATATGCTTTTGAAGTACATTGGACAATTTGACAAATCTTGACCTTTGTCTTTTTGACTCTTGTAATCAATGACGGTGTCAAGATACCAATGAGAACAATGTTATTCCCATTGTTTATAGGGAGCCCTGACGCCCAGACCACAATGGATTCTGCACGAGCCACTACAGTGGCTTCCCACCAGCAGATATGATGCTGGTGGAGCCTCACGGCCATTTGCACGCTGAAGTGTGAGCGGCCCCAGAGCGGTCACAGCCCACTGGGGTGCCTCCGCATGGAGGAGTCTCCATTTTGTTTTTCCACACTTACCTTCTCTTCCTGCAGAGCTCTGCAGGGACAGGGAGGCATGCCCATGCTGCCCCCCAACCCCCAGGGGCCGAAGGGCAGTGTGGGAGAGAAGGTAAGTGTGGGAGGAAATGGAGGTGCCCAAAAGCAGTGGCTCCAATCTGATACCATTTGCACGATGCCGGCAGGGAAACACTGTTTCCCAAAAACCATGAGCAAGGCAGGAAAACAGCGTTTCTGCCCCAACCGGGGGGGGGGGGGAGCACGGCATTGCCTTGTTGTGGAGGCAGCAGTTATGCAAACAGTGCCCCAGGGACATCATTTTTACTGTCCCTGGGGCGCCGTTTTTGGCCCATGCGGAATCAGCCCTAGATGCGTCGGTTTTCTGTATCCAGTAGCATGAGATTCTCCCACACATTTGTGGCAACATGCCCTTGTTTCATATGGCAATTCACGTTGCCTAATTTAGTTCTTCAACTTTTTGTTTCATTTGCTTTGACAGTTTTGACTACCAATAAAGAAGACATCTTGTTTTTGCCTCACTTCTCAGACATAGGAAGTGCTAAGGAAGGTAAACAAGCATATGCAAGCTACCAAGGTTTTTTTTGCTGATAAGTAGGCATGCCTGAGCCAAAAAAAGAGGAGAAAATCTTAGAATTGTCTTTGTCTTTTTTGGCTGAAGTATCATAGCGTTACTGTATTGATTAAAGGCACTGATGTACCACAGTTTTTTACTGCAACCTGTCTTATCCTACTATGAAAATTAGCCTTCTTTCTAGAATTGGGTATGGGTTGATAGGGAATTCTTTGTTGGTTTGTTACTTAGATGCTCACCTTTCTCCTGGTCAAACTCAAGACCTGACAAAGGTCCTAATAATAATATAAATTACAATAAAAGATATACACTCAAATCATCAAATACGTTAAATATTAGAACATTAAATATAAAATTCATTGACACAAAAGATATCATATGCACAGCTGCAAAGAGATTCCCTTTTTTCTACACTCAATGCCCCAGTCTCTCCAGGATAATTCCATTTTTATAGTTTTGTCGGAAAGCCAGGAGGATGGAAGACCTGTTCCAGGAAGCCATTCCTGCAAGAATGGGGCAGCCATTGGAAAACACACACACAGGCCTCAAAGCCATTGCAGAGTAAGCCCTAGGTAAAGAGGGCACAGACGAAGGTTGGCAGTTTCTAGGTGGGGCCAGAAGTCCTTCCAGAATTACAGCTGATTTCCAGATGACTAAGATCAGTTCTCCTGGACCCAGGTGCATCTTTATGTTGGATGGATTCATTAGAAAAGGGGCTGTATTGCACATGATGGCTGGTGTCATCAAATGACACATGCCAGGACAGATTTGGAAGTACAAATCGTGGTGTTTGTATCTTCTCGGACCACCTCAGTTGTGATGCTTTTCACTTGAGTCAGATCACACATTCAGCTGACAGCCATCAAGTGGAGAGGATCATCATGTGTAGACAAGTCACAGTGTTCAGGCATGAGTGCAAGAGACCAAAGTTCAGTTCAATAGCTAACCTTTTATTTTCATGAAGCGTATTTATTCATTTCAATATTTGTATCTTGCTTTTCTCCCTTAGGAAACCCCAAAATCGCTTACAATATTGTCCTTCCTTCCTCCATTTCATCATCATAAACATTTCGTAAGAGAGGTTATTGAGAGAGTGTGATTGGCCAAAGGTAGAGCAACTGATGGGAGGGTTGTAAATGGAGAAATGGGGAGACCACAACAGAAGAAGAGGAAGAGGAGGAGTTTGGATTTATATCCCACCTTTCTCATGTAAGGAGACTCAAAGCAGCTTACACACTCCTTCCCTTTCTCTGCACCATCTCTGGGGAAACAATAAAGTGGGGGAACAATAAAACCACTGAGTTTCCAGTGATTCCCAGAACTGCCTATGCTAGTTCTGGATTTTTACTAGCAGTGACACAGCACTATACATAATGCTTCCTAATGCTTTCTCCCACTACTGCTCAGAGCTATGGTAGACAGCAGTGGCTGGGGATGGGAAGTTCCTTGCCCCCAAGGGCTTGGAATGCCTAGCCCAAAATCACCCAGCAAGCTTCCTTGACTGAGTGAAGATTCCCCCTAGGGTCTTCCAGATCCGAGTCATACACTCTAATCACTGCACCATGCTTTCTCTCATTTACAACACAGATGTTTTGTTATCACTTATTATATGACATCTGGAAAAGGCACACTAACGATACAATAAAACCATTACTGCTCACAGTTGTTCAGCCTATTATTCCTTATACATCTCTAATTTCTTTTAATCTGCAACTCGCTTCTGCCACGCCAGCAGCAGTTCTTCTGTGAGATCATCCTCCCTGTTAAATTTATTTTCTTGAGGCATATAAACTATTGAATCAACGATGTGGCAGAAAAGTTTCATTTTATTCCACTTAATTTTAATGTGCATGTGTTTAAGAGAGAGTGAAAAAGAGTTTGGGTCTGGGAGGTTAGTAGATTGATTGCTCTTTAAACTAAATCCTAAGATCTTTTTTTTTCTCCTGCAAAGACCCCAGAGCAGCAGAGTAAGCATCTTGTCTTCAGCTCCAAGGAAGTGTCTTAGCCCTGACCTGGGGAGTGCATCTCTGCGGGTGAGCATGTATTGCGCACAATAAATGGGGTGTTCAATAACAAGACAGGAGAAATTTAAGAGGTGTGGAAATGAAGCTTGCTACAGGATTGACCTGACTCTGTCTCTCCAATTAATTTAATTGGGAGTTTTGGTTTACTTAGCGCTTTTCATCCATAGATCTAAAAGCACTTTATATGAGAATGTAAATGTCAATATCCTCATTTTGCAGATGGGAGAATAGGGGGCAGAAGAGGTTAAATGAGTTGGCCAAGGTCAGCAAGTTTAGTGTTGGAGCCAGGAATAGAGGGATTGCTACACAGAGTTGAGAGCAGGGGTTTTCAAATGGTGTCCAAGAGAAGCCTGAGGTTCCTCAAGAGGATCAGCAGTGGCAGGTGAGCTTCCCTGAGAAACAGCTTGGCCTTTGCCATTGTTTCTCCCTTGGAATGCATAGTCTGAAACATGACCTAGGCCCCTTCCGCACACGCAAAATAATGCGTTTTCAAACCACTTTCACAACTGTTTGCAAGTGGATTTTGCCATTCCGCACAGCTTCAAAGAGCACTGAAAGCAGTTTGAAAGTGCATTATTCTGCATGTGCGGAATGAGCCCTAGACTTCTAAATACTACACAGTCCGAGGGAGTTTTGTGTGTTAACAAGGAGCTACCTGGTAAGTCTTTCTTCATATGGTAGAGCTGTTCTTCCCATGGCGTAGAATGAAATGCTCAGTGGCTGTGGCAGGATTTGTGGTTCAGACTGAATGTCAACTGTCCTATTTTTGATTCTTCACCTTTAAAAAAAATCGTAATATTGGAAGGGGTCTTATATACCACCTACTTCCACACCCTTTTTCACTGCAAAGGTAGAGCATGCCTAGCCTATGCCTGAAGACTTCCAGTGAGGTAGAGTTCACTCTGGAGATCTGCTATTATTGCTGATCTGACAGACACCAAAAAATGCCTGCTTTGGAAGGTTGACTTTATGGCATTATATGCCATTGAAAGCCTTTCCTTCCCCACTCCAAACCCCACCTTCCTCAAACTCCACCCCCAAAACCTCCAGGTATTTTGCAGCATGGAGCTGGTAAGACCATCTGTCCTAACACACTCTCCCAAGAATGCTACAACCAGCAAATTACAAGTTGTTGGTGAACCCTGGCCTGAAAAATGTCCAGCTATCCTCAACTAGCTACACACCAGACTCCAACCTGGTGGAATGCTGTTAAAACAAGACCAAGGGTGGGAATGTTTAGTCTGGAGAAGAGGAGATTGAGGGGAGACACAATTGCTCTCTTTAAACATTTGAAGGGCTGTCACTTAGAGGAGGTCAGGGAACTGCTTCTGTTGGCAGAAACTGATAGGACTCATAATAATGGGTTGAAATTATGGACAGAAATGTTCCAACTAGATATTGGAAAAAACAATTTTTACAGTGAGAGTTGTGAAACCGTGGAATCAGCTAACCAGGGAGGTGGTGAGATCCCCCTACTGGCAGTCTTCAAACAGCAGCTGGACAGACTCTTGTCAGGGATTCTCTAGGCTGATCCTGCATTGAGCAGAGAGTTGTATTAGATGGCTTGTATGTCCCCTTCCAACTCTATGATTCTGTGATTCTACATTTGATACCTAGACCCTGTGACAATTCTGGGACCTATGACAATTCAGCAGCACCTGTAAAACTGAATTGTTCCATCAGGTGTATGATTGAGGGCAGCGATGGTATCCACCTTAACTGGCTTCACGTTCTCATAGGGGTTTATTACAGTTCATTCATGTTAGTTATGGTGCCTTTACTGGAATTTGGTTTTAAGTGCTAGTTGTATAGAGAGTTTAACTGTTGTGCTGTTGTGTCTAAATATTGTGAGCCACTCTGAACCCATCCCAATGGAAATGAGTGGCATAAAAATCTAAATAATAATAATAATAGTAATAATAAGAGTCTATCATCACATTTCTAATACCATTCGAAAGTGTCTCCTAATATTCAGCCCAACTCTATAGTCCTCTTTTGTATGACAAAGAAATCTAATCTTGGCTCTGGAGCTGTAAAGATCAATTCTCTGCCCTCTTCATGTGACAGCCCTTCATGTATTTGAAGAATGTATTCACAAATTTACCTACAGTAGAACACAAGTACCAGAGCTTTGTGAAACCTTTCTTTATGATATGTTCATCTGATATGTCAAGTGGGCATTTTTTTTAATGCTGAAAAATCGAAAGAAGGGTCTTTTGGATCTGAAAGACTAACAATTTAGCCTTGGACCTTAGGAGCAAGAGTCTATTGGACTCAGAACTATAAAAGCTTGTGCTACAATAAGTAGTTAAGATGCCCTTCTTTTTCATTGTAATAGGCTAACACAATTACTTCACTAAGCTCTATGGCCCCTTCCGCACACGCAAAATAATGCATTTTCAAACCACTTTCACAACTGTGTGCAAGTGGATTTTGCTATTCCGTACAGCTTCAAAGGGCACTGAAAGCAGTTTGAAAGTGCATTATTCTGCATGTGCGGAATGAGCCTATGTGTGGGGAGAAATGAAAACAATGCATTCACCCACTGTGACCTGAAGTGGTGCAGTCTACAACACTACTATTTAAGTATGCCCATCTATTTTGAATTAGTTGGGTAAGTCTTCTTGGTTGGGAAGTAGTTAATTTTGACTGATCCCCTTGGGAGAATGAGTATGGTTGCCAGCTTCAGGTTGGGAAATGCTGGAGATCTGGGGGCATGCAGCCTGAGGGAGGGACCTTAGTAGGCTATAGTGTCATTGAGTCTAACCTCCAAAGCAGTAGGGTTTTTTTCTCCAGGGTAATTGATCTCTGTAGTCTGGAGACCAGTTTTAATTCCAGGAGAATTCTAAGCCCCACCTGGATGTTGGTAACCCAATTTTGCAAGGCAAAAGGACATGAAACTGAAACTCAACAGCTACTTCTAAACCATAAAGCTCTTTGGCAAATGGTGGTGGGTTGAAGCCATCTCTGACCTCTGCTCACAAGACAGTACCACTCTCAAACATGGTATGTTCATCTGCTGAATTGTTTGCCATGAAGCCCGTGGCTTTTCTCATTCTTGCTCTGCTTGTGGACTTCCCTGAAGGCACTAGGTTGGCTACTAGCTTGGCCTGTGCAAACGGCTCCCTGGGGACGGCGTTTTTGCCGTCCCCAGGGTGCCATATTTGGCCCGTGTGGAAAGGGCCGATGTTTGGTCAGACTCAGCAGGGATCATTTTGTTACAAGGCTGCTGGTGAGCACATATGCATATGTAACCTCAGCTTGTGGGTTCTGTGGGGCAGTACTTGGAAGGAGTTGCAAAGAACCAAATTTAAACAAAACAGTTTACTTTACTTAACAAATAACACTTTTAAAACATTTAACATTTACACTTTGCAGTCCTGTTAAGTTTGCATTTTCAAGTCCTTATTTACAGTCTACTGATATTGCCAAGTCCAATTCTTCTTTGCTGGTGGTTGGTTTTGAAGACTTCTGAGGCTTGGTGAATGGGCTTCAAGATGATGAAGGTTCCCAGAAAACTCTCACCATTTACATACACAAAAGAAACCCTGAAACAATAAACTCCAACATTTACAACACAGCAAAACAACAACTACCTTCCCAGTAGTTCCCAACAATATTGAAATTACCTTAACAAGGTGTTAAGGGCTTATAGAAATCAAGGTCCGAGTCTGGTAGCCTTGCTTCTACTGCAAAAGAGCTCTTGCAGCCTCTCTGCTGCACCGAGTCTCCACCCCCTTACTGGGTCAACCCATTCTGGGCCAACCCATTCTGGGCATGGGGGTTACATTCTCCCCCACTAAAATTCTGTCGTCCCGACAGTAATTGCAATGCAACTTTTGAAATCATTGCACAGTGATTTCCCCAGAGATTCCTGTACTTGGAGGAACCACATTTGGTGCATCTGAATGCAGAACATCGTCTTTCCCTTGCAAGGATTTCCAACTGTTCCAAACTTAGCTGCACTGGAAGTTTGCAAAACTTTCCAGCAAATGTTGCAAATTCAGCAAAGCAGTTTGCAGAAGGGATGGGGGATTGCAACTGGAATCCCTTCCTTCATATAACTGCCAAACAGTGTTTCAAATTAACACAGCAACATCTCTTGAACTTTCATAACAAAACAGTTTTATGGGGATCAAACCCCAACTTGCTGCACACTTTCATTTACCAAACAATTTATATTTGCAATCTCGCTAAATACGTTAGAAACAATTTGTAACCTCAGCTTGTGGGTTCTGTGGGGCAGTACTTGGAAGGAGTTGCAAAGAACCAAATTTAAACAAAACAGTTTACTTTACTTAACAAATAACACTTTTAAAACATTTAACATTTACACTTTGCAGTCCTGTTAAGTTTGCATTTTCAAGTCCTTATTTACAGTCTACTGATATTGCCAAGTCCAATTCTTCTTTGCTGGTGGTTGGTTTTGAAGACTTCTGAGGCTTGGTGAATGGGCTTCAAGATGATGAAGGTTCCCAGAAAACTCTCACCATTTACATACACAAAAGAAACCCTGAAACAATAAACTCCAACATTTACAACACAGCAAAACAACAACTACCTTCCCAGTAGTTCCCAACAATATTGAAATTACCTTAACAAGGTGTTAAGGGCTTATAGAAATCAAGGTCCGAGTCTGGTAGCCTTGCTTCTTCTGCAAAAGAGCTCTTGCAGCCTCTCTGCTGCACCGAGTCTCCACCCCCTTACTGGGTCAACCCATTCTGGGCCAACCCATTCTGGGCATGGGGGTTACACATACTCTTAGGGTTGGTTCTTTTCTTCTGTTTATGTTTCACAAGACTGCAGGTGCTTACCTTCCACCTGCAATAGGATTGCCCCCACTACTAGAGCTCTACCACAGCAGATTTTACACACCTCTTTTGCTGACCATAATATTTCGACACTCTTTTTATATACACCGTGTGGTTCATGATTCCTGCAGCAAACAGGATTGACTTAATATTTTAGCTCCTTTTTAAAAAAACAAACAAACACCAAACGCCTATGCCCAGAAGTAGAATATTTAGGGATAAGAACCGAACATGAATTTTAACAATAAAAACATAAAGGCTACTTGGTATATAGCATTTGGTTAACCGTCTGGGACTGCCTTCTAAAGATTACCATATGTTCCATCCCTGGGAATATGAAAAATGAAGTGAAAATATGCTTCATGAAAAGACATTCTTTACAACACGGGGTGAACTGTAAATTGAAGTAAATACAAATCCTTCTGAGTGCTACTCCAAAACACCAGTGACCTATGAATTTTGTGATCTGAATAAAAGAGAACTGGAAGGATGACGGGCCTTTCCCAGCAGAGCAGTTGATATATAGTAAGCAGTACCAATCCTGTTCATGGTTATTAACTGAGACTAATACAGAATGAAGCCTAGAAATGCTGAGAGCTGGTTTGCACAGACTTTTCTTTTCTTAATTTTGCAGAAGTTGCCTTACAGTGAGTCACATCACTAGTCCATCAAAATCAGCATTGTCAGCTTAGACTGGCAGCAAATCTCCAGGAACTTGAGCAGAGATCTTTAGCATAATCTAGTTCTTAACTTGCAGTGCCAGGAATTGAACTTGCAGGCAAAGCAGACACTCTTCCAGTGAGCCACAGTTCCTTGTCATCAGTGCAGAGCAACTCAGATTTTTGTGAAGAGTGAAGTCTTTGGATCTCTCATTTTAGAAAAAAAGAAAACAGAGGCCCCTTCCGCACACGCAGAATAATGTGTTTTCAAACCACTTTCACAACTGTTTGCAAGTGGATTTTGCTATTCCGCACAGCTTCAAAGAGCATTGAAAGTAGTTTGAAAGTGCATTATTCTGCATGTGTGGAATGAGCCTAAGATAGTGGAAGAGGGAGCACATGGTAGAGTTTCATAAAATTGTACATGGAGTGGAAGAATGAATGGACAAAATAATTCTGGAAATGAAAACTACTTACAATGGATCATAGAATCATAGAGCTGTAAGAGACACAAGGGCCATCTAGTCCAACCCTCTGCTATGCAGGGACACCCAATCAAACCACTCCCAACAGATGACCATCCACAAAAGAAGCCTTGTATTTCTATGGATCACATTCTTCCAAATGTCTACCTTCCATGTTTGAAAACTGCGCTCCTCTTTAGAAACTTTCCCTGTCTGTTCCTCACCCAGGACAGTCTGCTCCTCTATGTCCAATAAATCCTGATGCTTCCTAATGTGGTGAAAAGTAGATACTTGTGCCTCAAGTTGCTGAACCTTCTCTTCCAAGCGGGCAACCAACTTGCACTTGCTGCAGATATAGCTACCCATTTCCTCTGGCCAAAAAAAAAAAGAAGAAGACAGCTATTACAAGTGACTGCAGCAACACCCTCGCCGTCCATAGCCAATAGTCCTAAATAAGTACTGAAACAGAACTCTGGGCCTTCCCCTGAAAAGTCTCTCACTAACCATCCCCCCACCCCCCCGCACACAAATGCCTGTTGGCCTTCTGACCTGAGATGTTCAGACCTGATCAAATGTCTAGCTAAGCTGAAAGTGATAACAAACACCAAAATGTGAAAGTCTCAATGGACTCAGAAGAGATTAAAAATAGTACTTCTAATCAGTGTCCAGTGTGAGATAAAACTGTCATTACCTCCTTGATGGGCTTTTTTTTGTCATCAAGTCATAGCTGACATGGTGACCCTGTAAGATTTTCACGGCACGAGACATTCAAAGGTGGTTTGTCATCACCTGACTGTGTGTCACAATCCTGGCATTCCTTGGAGGACTTCCATCCAAATACTAGCCAGGGACAAGGCTGAGTGTGTGTGACTGGTCTATGGTCACCCAGCAAGCTTCCATGGTGTGAGTGGGGATTCAAACCTAGGTTTCCCAGGTCCAAGTCTGATACATTAACTGCCACATCACACTGACTTTCATGAACAGAATGCTACCAGAGGATAAATACAGATTACTTTACCACATACTAGCTTACTATAGTGTGAGGAACTGTTTGATAAATCCTCTATATTATCTTGACCAGTCACCTCAGAAGTTTAGTACCTTCACAAACTCCTCCTCAATTTTTCCACATTTTTATGTTCAAGTAGAAATCTAACAAAGGTTAAGGGGTTTTGAGTTATTTTTGCTCGCCAATTTTTTATGTCTTTTCTGCCTGTAGAAAATGTTGGATACATACCCATACCAAAACCACTGTTTAGGAAAAGGGTATTTGATAGGCTTGCCAATTTCTTGTCAAGGTTAGGGAATTCTCCACCTCAACCTCTCATTAATTAAAATAATGAAGAAAAAAACCTGTTTTAAAAATCATCATAAGGCAATGACATGACATTACTGGGGAAAATCTGGAAGTGCTCTAGAAATCACCAGAAACTCTATGGTTTACTATAGAGTTTCCAGAGATTTCTAGAAAGGGATGACATCACTTTCAGGTTTCCTGCAGAACTGATGTGACCTTACAGCTCCCGCGTCATGTCCTCACTTTCTGGAACCTTGGCTTCCATGCATTGTTTATAGGCCCTCCAGAGTTTCTGGTTGGCTGGCCACTGGTCTGATCCATCAGGGCTCTTCTTATGTCCCTAAGACATTAAGTATGACAGATGTATTAAGTTGTCACATACATAATATGGTAAATTAACACTTAACTAAAGCTCATCCATTATTTTGTCCTTCCTAACTGGTCAGGTGTTTAATGGCTGGAGTCAAGTAAGGCAGCATCAGACTATGGAGAAATACCCAAGCTGGCATAGAAGGACACTGTGCTTGTTAAGGGAGTATCTATTTGACCTTGATTTTAAGACATCCCGAAGTGCCTCATCCTTTAATCTATCAGAACCTCCTAAATTTACAGAGAGACAGAAACAAAACTTGAAAGTGGGAAAATGGCTGGAGGGGAGGAAATTCTATTCATATTAGATTTTGTAAAGCTATTCAGTTTTATAAAAAGTCTAATAACTAAACCAAAACTAAGCAGACAGTGATCCTTTAACACCCTGCCTTTGAATTCATCCCACCAGCCTATTGTTTCAACAAAGTTGGCTGTTCACCTTCCAGAGTCCTTGGTGGACAATTCCTATGGAGTAGTTAAATCTGCAAAATATATGGTTCCTTTCTCTCTCCTTTCGAGAGAAGGTGATTCTTTTGACTCTTTAATACACAGTTACGCACCACCCAAGAAATTCCTCTTTCAATTTCTATTAAATCTCTATTCACACTCCTTTCTCTGAGATCAAACTCTGCTGAGGAGTCTAGTTTAAGCTGCTAGCCGTCTTAAGGAAGAAGATCTATTAATTTAATAATTTCTATGAATCAATTTTAAATGATCTCGGCAGAGAAAATGTGTTAGCCATTTAAATCCCATCATTACATATTATATAGTAATTACAACTAATTTCTACTTTGGCTGGGCCTCCATATTGCTTAACCCACCAAATGTATTCAGTACATCTACTTTTCCAAATCATTCTTTTCTGACTTTTAATTTTAGAGTTGCCACTTGCTCATGGGTGTGGGCCAAGGTTTCAAAATAATATTTTCAACCATAGAAGTACATAAATACAATGATATGTTTGAATATATTATTTAATGCAAGTTCATTGAGGCCAAGAAGACTTTTCTTGTGGCTGTAGCCTGCTGATATTCATGTATTTTAGCTAAGGCCCCTTCCACACACACAAAATAATGCGTTTTCAAATCACTTTCACAACTGTTTGCAAGTGAATTTTGCCATTCTGCACAGCTTCAAAGAGCACTGAAAGCATTTTGAAAGTGCATTATTCTGCATGTGCGGAATGAGCCTAACATAGTTCCACTAAGTCAGCAAATATTCAAATGTGTGAATATTCACAGATTTTATTATTGCCTTGAAATTTGCATATTTACAGCCCCATCCAAGAACTGGGTGCCTGGTCACACTGCCACAGCTGCCCTCCCCAAAGAGGCTTCCCAGCAGCATGGGCAGGCTCAAAAAGTGAAAAAGTTTCCCTGCTGCTGGGAAATCTCTAAGGCTCATTCCGCACATGCAGAATAATGCACTTTCAAACTGCTTTCAGTGCTCTTTAGAGCTGTGCGGAATAGCAAAATCCACTTGCAAACAGTTGTGAAAGTGGTTTGAAAATGCATTATTTTGCGTGTGCGGAAGGGGCCTAAGGGTCTCAATGGACTTATGCTGCCCAAAAGGGTGGCTTAAGTTCGCAGTACGGGCTGCTGGCATAACACTGGCAAAGGCCTGAAGGAAGCCAACTAAACTTAACTCCTCCCCAGCCCGCATCCTCTTCCCACAGCTGCTGCTGCTATGCCGATGGGGGTCCTATAATACTCATGAGGTGTCTTGGACCACATTTCTGCACACGAAGGGGGGGAAGAGGCAACTGCGTGCCAGCAGAATTGCCCCTCTGCTGGGGTAAGTGCCCTGGGGAGGGTGAATCACATCGAGACACTGCTCCCACGAGCAGATTCACACACCCCTTTGGATGGGGCTCTTATTGCAATAAACACATTATCAAAAAAATATTAAGTTTGCTCCAACAAGTTTGTTGCTCTTCAGTGTCCCTTTTGTTCCCTTAGTTGATGCTACTGCTGAATGGTCTTTATTTATTTAATAGTCTTATATGTCACCCTTTCCCTCATGGGCTCAAGACAGGTTCCAAACTTTTATAACACAAAAAAATAAAACCAAAATACAATTCAGTATTAAAACCTAATCTAAAAACCTGATGGCAACAGATAAATAACTTTAAGGTTCAGACCAAAGGAAAGGAAGAGGGGAGGAGGCCAATGATGGAAAGCCATAGCTGTTTCAACTATAGAAGAAGGAAAATAAGAGCTGGGGGAGGGGGGAGCAAGATTCACTGATAGTCGTTTCAGGCAATATAAATGCTCTTGTATCAAACTACCACGTTTAATAGTGCACAAAATGATGGTTTTGACCAAGGATGCACTTAAAAATTGATTCTTTAATGCTCATATACATTCAGAACTACTTTCACCTTAATAAACCCAATACTTTCACTTCCATGACAGCATAACTGAGGCTCCTTCCGCACACACAAAATAATGCGTTTTCAAGCCACTTTCACAACTGTTTGCAAGTGGATTTTGCCATTCTGCACAGCTTCAAAGAGCACTGAAAGCAGTTTAAAAGTGCATTATTCTGCATAAAGTCGCGGAATGAGGCCTGACAGTGTCAACTCCTGAAGCTGACATAAAATGGTGGAGTGCTAGGAACAGACACTAGGAACCTCGTGGAATATTCTACTACAAATAAGATCCAGGAAGAAGTGGCAGATTAATTTACAATTTCTGCTTAGATCTTTTGGTGGAAAAGGGTATAGCCAGACATCTTTCGTACCAGGGACCATCATTAGGTTTTCATTTGCTGAGTGCAGCAATCTTTGGGGGGCATACTGGGACAGACATAAGGCAGGTCTTAGACCATTTAGGGCTCTGAAAGTGAGTACCAAGACCTTGAACCTGATCCAGTTCTCCATCTGGAGCCAATGCAGCTGCTGGAGCACCAGTTGAATATGTGCCTGCCACTAGGTCCCAGTAAGGATCCACACTGCTGCATTCTGCACCAGTTGGACTTTCCAGAGCAGACCAAAGGGTAGCCCTGCATAGAGTGAGTTGCAGTAATCCAATCTAGAAGTGTCAATTGCATGGAACACTGCACCTAGATTGGCCTGGGACAGATAGGGGACCAATTGTCTTGCTTGATGAAGGTGGTAAAAATCCATAAGTATAAACCGAGCCTTCATTGTATGTAACCTGAACCTCTATGTGTATACCCTGAGCCTCCATGGTCAAGGAGGCATCAGGGAACACTTTCAGACTCTTGATGGTTGGTGCAGGACTCATGCACATGCTATCAAGAGCCAGCAACTGGTAGCCCACTCCTGACCCTTTTGGATCCAACTACAAGACCTCTGGATTTAGCAACAACAAACTGTCTTTCAACCATTCTATCATATCTCCCAAGCAACTGGCCAGTACCTCAAGGGTAGCATTATGATGACCATCCATCTGCATATATAGCGGGTATCATCAGCATATTGATGACAATCCAGCCCATACCTCCAGATCAACACAGCAAGAGACCACATGCTGATTTAAGCAATGTCAGTGAGGGAATTGCCTGTTGAGGGACTCCACAGACCAAAGAATGGCATGTAGATATCCTCTCACTGAGTTCAACCCTCTGTCCCTGATCCTGGAGCAACGAATGCATTCACTTTAAGACTGATCCATGAACTCCAGCATTAGCACAGTGGTTGGCCAAGATATTAAGACTAAGTCAAACATTGCTGTCAAGTCAAACAATAACTGCAGTGCTGACTTGCCTCAGTCTAGAGGTCAACCAGGGGGGCAGTCATAGTTGTTTCTATCCCATGGCTAGCTCAGAAACTGGACTGGAAAGGGTCCAAGGCAGACGTATCCTCTAGGAAGGTCTAGAGCTACTCTGGCTGCTCTCTCAACTGCTTTACCCAGGGAAGAATCTGATATCAACATTTGTTAGCTAAGTTCCCTTGGGTAATATGAGTGGCTACTAGATAGCCAGAATGTTTTAGTAACCAGACCAGGATCTAGGAGACCCAGGTTTGACTATGTACTTTGCCATGTAAGCTTGCGGGATGATTTTGGACTAGTCACAATCACATACTATCGAACTGGGGACCTTCTGCATGCAAAGCAAAGGCTCTTCCACTGAGCCACAGCCCCTCCTCTCACTTACTATCAACAAAAAGTATTTGGGAAGATAAAATGGAAGAAAGGAGAATATAAAGTCCTTTGGGTCCTCAATGGAAAGAAAGGCAGGGTATAAACAAGATAAATAACTGGGGCCTTTTCACATGGTACTTAATTTATGGCATTTCTTTCCTTTATCTGTTCACCTAATGCCTTAACATTTGAATAAGTTAATGATTTATTGCAGGCAATTTTATTTTATTTCATTTGTTTCTGTAAACCACTGGACTTACACCTTTAAAGATAAGACTATTGATGTTAGTGTATTATGTTTGGAACAAATATTTTAGTAAACAAACTAAATGACACTTTTTGACACCATTTGAGAAGATGATTATAAACAGAGAGGATGCTGAGAATGTGGTCAGAGGTGCTGAGTCATGTATCGATTTATTATAAAATATGCTGTTAGTGGGTAACTTCATATAAACTCAGTAATTGCTATACAAACAAAGAAAGTAGGTGCTGAAAATATAGCTCCCACAAAGACAATTTTCTTTACAATGTATCCCTCAGCCAATGACTGGTTCCTAGCCTCCGAGCTCTTTGTGGCGCTTAATAGCTTAAAGAATAGATATCTTTAATATATGATTTCCAGTAGTCCTTACCTGTCACATCTATTAAGGAATCTGATGCAGCCGGGCTCAGTATGCGCTCTGATCTGTTTCACTTCCATGGGGATCTATTCACAGGCTACACCATCTGAGTTCCTGCTTCAGGTATACCCCCAGTTGTGGCACCTCACCTGCAAAATTCCCTTTCCAAACTTGGCACCTTCTATAATATTACTAAGGCACAGTGAGAATGCTTTATTCACTGAAGATTTTGATAAGTTTTAATTAGAGGACTTCCCCATTCAAACAGCTGCAATTCTGAAGCGTATTGAATTGCTTGTCTGAATTGTATTGACATGGCACTTTTCACGTCTAGGGTGATGTCAAATTGGTTTATAGTTTTTATACTAGTTGCCCTGAATGTTTACCGAACAGAAAGAGTAGCTGAAAGTGTTTAAACAAACAAGGCACAAGCCAAAGGAAAAGAGCCAAAGGACTCTTGCCCTTCAGTCTGAGGTTGTAACAAAAAGTTGGGTAGATCAGCTAGCACTGAGAAGCCTTATCCCTTTTCTGCTTTGCTTCTGTTGCATATTTTTTTTTCTGTGTTGTTGGTCATTTAGGGTTCTCATTGGAGAGAAAAACTGGACAGAAGGCACCTGATTGGCCACTGTGTGAACAGACTGCTGGACTTGATGGGCTGATCCAGCAATACTCTTATGTTGGTGTAAACTGATAAAACTTGGTAGAATCACTGTCTACGTCTCTGGCCCCAAGTTCCTACTTCCCTTGCATCTAAAAGAGCACATCACTGCCGATGAATTGAACCCCTTGGGCCCTGATATGTAAACCGAAATTAGTATTCATGGCTCAGGTTTAACGCTCGCTTTTGATCCAGGGCCGAATCTAATGTTACTCATTGCAGTGTTATGCTGCCTTTGACTCTGATCTGTCAGGTCTGGGTTACTTGTCCCACCCTTAATTTTTTTGCCCTTATCACCCAACTAGCACCTCAACATCACGCTGTGTCACAATTAAAACTTTTGACAGATCCGTAATCAGCTCTTGCTCCTCAGCTCTGTGGATGTTAGTCACTTCATTTCCACAGTCTAACAGTTAATATGCCTTAATTTCTCTCACTTTGTGAATATTTAATTCCTCCCTTTTCAACATCATTTTTAGGTTGTGTGAATCATTTTCAAAGCCTTTCTTTTTCTTTTTGCTATTCTCCCTCCACTATCATCTGCATATTTTATGAAATGGCACAGTTGAATCTCTGAGGGCTCTTGATAAAAATGAAACTGGCAGACTGTTCATTAGTTGTTTACCTGGAGCTCTATGAATCCCTCCGAATGGCGGGTTCCCACTTGGATTTGAATTAGTCTATTCTGACACATAAGAATAGAAAACCTTCCATGAATGCATCTGATTTTTTTGTCTTTTTTCTCCCCAATTAACGATGTGCTCTCTCGCTCTCTCTCTCTCTCTCTCTCTCTCTCTCTCTCTCTCTGTTCTCAGTTGTGCATTCTTTGGACCAGTTAAAGAAGGCAAAACTGGATATGTTAGTATCCAAACATTTTTGAAATAAACTGCTATGACCTTAAGCAAACTATGAAATTCAAGTAAATGCTACAACAGCTACTCTTGGGATAGGAACGAATAACCACTTTGCATCCACACTAATTAGAGAAAAGCAGGTTAAAAGTGTCTTGATAAATAAATACATAAAGAAACCTGGAAAACTGCTTGTGTGCCTAGGGTCCCCCCAAGATACCTGGGTACTTATAATCAGAACTAGCCATTCCTAACCTCTTTAGCAGTTTCTGTGTGTACAAGCGCATCTTCATTCAACTGAATGGAAGGCAGACCAAGAGATGTGGGATTCAAAACTCCACTTCCCAACAGTTAATAGAAAAACCACTCATATAGAGCTCTGTGTACATATTAGGGGCATGAATATAATCTCATTGTCAGTATTAGGTGGCCCTTTTCAGATGTTCTATTTTGTCTGACTGATCACATATGCCTCTTGAGATCTTTCCGATACATATGCTCACCACTATATGTGAACAGGACAACACATATTTTTTTTCATCTTCAGTACTCACAATTAGAACCTTAGATTTTTGAGAGCATGTATTGCAGATGTGTGCACATGGAAAAATATGTCTGTTGCCCTGTTCACTCCAAATGGTGACTGTGTGTATTAGCCCTGTTTTTGAAATCCTGTGTAACACTTTGGGACTGAGCCATGGGGAGGGGAAACATTGAATGATGTTGCAGCATCACTTCTGTATGAAGACCTGGGAGTGATGCAACCATGTCATGCAATGCTTTAGGAATGTCTGTGGTAAAGACCATAGAGACTGGGGAAATTCCTAGAGTGGATATGAAGGTCAGAATTAATATTGCTACATCTGTGATGTCATTCCCCCTCCCCATAATTTAACCTGCTGTGAGAGCTAATTGAAGTGAGGAGAGCCAGTGTGAAGAGGAAGCTACCCACTGCTGGTTGTAGCTCAGTGGCAGAGCATCTGGTTGGCTTGCAGAAGGTCCCAAGTTCAATCCCCAGCATCTCCAGTTAAAACATAAATAAATACATCAGGTTGTAGGGGTTGTGAAAAGATCTCTACCTAAGATTCTGGAAATCTGCTGCCAGTCATAGTAGACAATACTGACCTGGACAGACTGATGTTCTGATTCAGTATATGGCAACTGGATATGTTTCATGTATTTATTGGAAGGATCGTGGATGATACATTACATGCGACTGGAACACCCAAATGAACATCAGAAAAGGACTAGAATAATTAAATAATTCATGCTGGGAAGGGAGGGGATCTAGTAAGGCATCGATTGGTTACACTGTTACTGCCATGGTAGAGCATTTTTTTATTTGTTTGTTTTTTAACATATGGCATGAGAATCAGTCTCTAGCATCATGAGGTCAAGGTTTTCAGATAGCAATGCTAAAAAGAGGTAGAAAATCTCAGCTAGGTTTCATGGAGTCAGAGTAGATGTTGCTAGGCTTGGCGAGCTAATGGCTTAGCGTGAAGGAATTCAATATTCCCCCACCATTTTGTATTTGGTTCTTAATATGTTAATGTTTAAAATGGTTTTGATCCGTTTCAGGCAGTGCTCATAAGCCAGGTCACCCGAAGAAACACATACCTATGGAGAGGATCTCTTCAGAAAATGTGGAGAAATGAAACTTTAAAATATAGTTTCTGAGAACTGAAATATAGTGATATCCTCACTGATTGGTCAACATCTAGGGGAGGTGCTAGAGTGCATCTATACAAATAAGTGGGGTCAATTAACAAAAAGAGAAAACTGAAATAAAAACTACATAAGGAAGCTTAGAAACAATCTTTGTTAGAGAATTTGACTAGAGCAAGAGAGGCAAGGAACAAGGTTGAGCCAGAAGAAATTCTTCTGGCCCAGAATTTTTCAGGATAAGGAACATAGGCAGTGGTGGGATCCAAAAAATTTAGTAACAGGTTCCCATGGTGGTGGGATTCAAACTGTGGCATAGTGCCAATGGGGCTGGGCGGGGCATGACGGGGGCATGGTGGGGCATGATGGGGGCGTGGCCAGGCATTACGGGGGCAGGGCATTCCTGGGGCGTGGCTGTGGCAAGGACGCAGCTGCTGCGCCGGTCCTTGGGCAGGAAACGAATGCACGCAGGCACAGGCTGCCACGCACGCCGGTGCACCTCCTGCTAGACTGCTTCAAGTTCTGCATCCTACTGCTGAGAGGAGGGCGTAACTAAGGCAAAAATCACGTGGCAAAATCACCAATTAGTAACCCCCTCTCGGCACACACAAATAATTAGTAACCTACTCTCAGGAACCTGTGAAAACCTGCTGGATCCCACCTCTGAACATAGGTGAATTTTCATACCCTAAATTGCTCTTGTGACCTTTAGTCTGTGCTGCTTAACTTTGTTTAGCCTGCATTACTAATGATTTCAAACAATTAGGTAAAAATCTGATGCTGTGTGCACGTGTGCACGTGTGTGTTCAGTGCCATCAAGTCGTTTCCAATTCATGGTGACCCTATGAATCAATGTCCTCTGAAGTGTCCTATTGTTGACAGCCTTCCTCAGCTCTTGCAAACTGAGGACAATTACTTCCTTTTATAGAGTCAGTCCATCTCATGTGGGGTCTTTCTCTTTCCTGGCTGTTTTCTACCTTTCCTGGGATTATCATCTTCTCCAGTGAGTCTTGTCTTATCTTCTTAAAATGGGCCAAAAAGTACACCAGGTTCAGTTTAGTCATTTTTGTTTCTAGGGAGTGTTCAACCTGAAACTACAATCCTAAACATGACTTCAGTGGACCTAGAAGGGTGTAACTCTGGTTAGGATTGTAAGTCTCTGCGACGCAGCTGCGGCCCCTGTGCGAACGGCGGCCTGGGGACGGCATTTTTGCCGTCCCCAAGCCACTGTTAATGGCCCGTGCGGAAAGGGCCTGAAGCTTTCTTTTCAAAAACAGGTGTAAAACCAGCCCCCTCTATCTGATAGCTATTAGTTTAAGGAAACTATAGTTATTTTTAAAAGGCTGTTGAGTGGAGGCATCCAAAAGAAATACAGACTTTCACCTAGTGGCAGTAAAGACCACCAGAGGAGTTGAAGGGGGCTTTACAGAAGCTATTCTGGCTCACTTTCCCTCTCTCTCACAGTGACCACTACCGCCAGAGGGTGACAGCATAAGATGACGGAACATTTTTTGATGCCCATTTTGCTGCTCTCACAATTCCATCTAAGAACATATGTTAGTTTCTAATGCATTTTTTAAAGCTTTGGGTAAGGTTCCAATGACATATAGTGCAAAAAGCATTTGCTTTTAATTCACATGATACCCCTATAAATGTGGCTATTTAATTTGAATGATTTGGTAGGGATACATTAACCTTGTTCTATAAGCGAAAATGGTTTTATGGGTTCTCGTTATCTTTTGCCAACTGGTATCTTTACCCAAGAGAATTTGGCTTTTCTGGGGATGTGACCTTTTTCGAGTAGAACATGCCATATTTCCAAGAGTGTAAAAAATATTTCAGCAAAAAAATATGGAGTGGCTGTTAATGTGATTTCATTTCCCAAACGGAGGATTTTGGTGTGTGGCAGAAAATATGTTTTGCAGAAGGAAACATCTGTTTAAAAATGCTTTATCATTAGCCTGTACAGAATCAACAGGGTCCAGATTTATTATATTTTTGTTCTGTCCTGAGGAACTCCAGAGTGCATTGTTCTCCCCTATCCCGTGAAGTCAGAGCTGAGCATTTGCCTACATCAGTGGTGGTGAACCTATGGCACTCCAGATGTTCATGAAATACAGATGTTCATGAACCCCTCCCCTCCCTCTCCTCCCTTGCATGCTACCCATCACTCCCTCCCCTCCCCTTGAATGCCACCCCTCCCTTTCCCCTCCCTCTACTAGGGTGGGTGTGCCATGTCCAGATGCCGGGGCCCCTCCCCTTTCCTCCCCTCCCTTGCATGTCACCCCACACTCCCTCCCCTCCCCTTACCTTACCTTTGTATGCCACCACTCCTTCCCCTCCCCCTCTCTCCACTAGGGTGGGTGGACCCTGTCCAATAGTGGTGCTGCTGTGGTCTATATAAATTACATGGACTTCATTAATAAATGAAGATGGAGATGGAGAATGGACGATATTGGTTCCTACAAAACTACAAAACTAGCCATGCTGGCAGGGGCTGATGGGAATTGTAGTCCATGAACATCTGGAGTGCCGTAGGTTCGCCACCACGGGCCTATCTTTGTCTCCCATCCCTGCCTCCTGTTTTGTTCCCCACCCACATACATGCTCACAATTGGCATTCTGATAGTGAATTCCTTGGGACAAAAACCCGTCTTGCTTTGTTTTTTTTCTCCCCCAGAGTGCTTTGCAAAAAGCCCTGCAAATTAATGTAGCCCTAGGAGAAAACAATTGATAATAATAAATGTTTGTGTTGTGGAAGAATGGAAAGAATTTCAGTTTGGCTTTATCAAACAGACTTCACTTCTGCTCTTTCATTTCGGTCACAGTTGGTTACAGGGGGGAAAAAATTATCTTTGTTATTTCTGTCCGTCTCATCCCCTCATTAAAACGCACGCAAAATAAAATAGGGTAGGCTTGGTGGAATAGGCAGACACACTCGTTTGCAATGTGGTATTCCCCTCCTCGCTAAGCAGACCAGAGACCTGACATTTGATGTTGTTTGTTTGAAATGATAAACTTAATCATGAGTGAAATGTTAGGAAGTGACAGGACTGGTCGTGGTAAGGTCACTTCACGTTTGAGCCAAGTACAACACAGCTTTCCCCTTAATTGCACTGCCAGCCTTTGCTGTCTGGAGAACCCGGGCATTTTGCAAGTAGGGAACTGAATCTGTCTTTGCGATAATTAAACCACGGACCTCTGTAAAGACTGCCAAATCTGCCATATGGTAGTTTTATGACCGAGACTGCTGTTATCTCTGGAGAAAGCAAACATCCTAATCTCATTTCAGTTATCTGTGATCAGAACCCATATTTCTAGAGGGCAAAATGTAGACACTTTGCTTGTCACATGGCATTCTAAAGCAATGCCATATTATTCCATCACTTGTGGGGTAGGGAGAACATTATTAACATACTCCTGGATGATAAGTGGATACCAAGCAACTTTGGCCCATGCAACCTCTTGATTAGCAAAGAGAACATAGTGTGAGGGGAGTCTTACACTCCAAATTCACTTGTAAGTAATACAAAATTGCCTGGAGAGGTTTTGAAATGCATAGAGCAGCATAAAATGTATTAAATACATTAAAATGGTTTGGGAAAGGGAAGGCTATGGAAAATGTGTGCGGATGTTTTCATTGCATAAAGTTGTGCTTTCATACACTATTAGTTACATCTTGTAACTTACCTCAGGAAGCTTGGCCTGCGGTACCAACTTAGTGCAATGAAATACCTATTAGTATGAGTGCTCAGATTTCAGAATGGCCCCAGATAAGAAGTGATGAGATTAGGGATGCCAATTTACAGGGATCCCTCCGAAACTACAGCTCATCCCCGGACTACAGAGATGCTTTGGAGGGTAGATTCTGTGGCACTGTACTCCACTAAGGAGTGTTAGATGAAGATGCAGTGCAGATAGTTTCTGAAGTCTAAGGCCCCTTCCGCACAGGCAAAATAATGTGTTTTCAAACCACTTTCACAACTGTTTGCAAGTGGATTTTGCTATTCCGCACAGCTTCAAAGAACACTGAAAGCAGTTTGAAAGTGCATTACTCTGCATGTGCGGAATGAGCCTATGTCACCATATTGTTTTCTACCAGAGTTGCCAGAAGGCCGAAATGGATCCACTCAAACCTCTATGACCCCTTCCACATAGCAAATGTATAATGGGTTGCAGTTGGGATAAAGGAACCCATTTTCCTTTTTTCATATCCGCATGCATCTATGCAGGCAGTAATTGGAGTCTATGGAAACAATCCAAGTTAATGTTGCACCTTCACATAGAGAGGCAACTATTTTTTTTAAAAAAATGCTTCCCACCAATGCTCAGCTACGCAGGCATGCACAAATGAACCCCCTACAGCCATGGTGATGTCCCACATTACGACCATCTGCACCTGCATAGCTACGCAGATGCAAGCTGAAAATCTTTTTTTTAAAAGGAAAAGGGAGTCAAATAAAGCGCCTCCTGCCTGGCTGCTCGTGAGTGAGCGGCTGCAACCCAGGATTTTTTAAAAAGACTCATTTGTTTAATGATTTTCAAAAAACCTGGGTTGGGGAAAATAATGCAGGGCAGACTCATTTGGGGGTCAGATCTGTGCGAAGTCCCCCCAAGCAATTTTTTTAAGCATCCTACACCCATGTTTATTGGTCTGTGTGGAAGGGGCCTAAGTTATTCTACTCCTCCCTCCCAGAGGGCTTTCTCTTTAATAACTCTGAATAGTTAATTCACCAGTCACTTCAGAAAAAATGTGGAGGAGCAAATTAGGGTTGCCAGGGTCCCCCAGCCACTGTTGGGAATGGGGGCAGGTGGATAGGTTTATCAGATGCAGGATGGGAAACTCCTGGAAAACTAGGGATGGAGTTTAGGGAGGACGGGGACTTCGTTGGTATAATGCCATAGAGTCTACCCTCCAAAGCGTCCATTTTCTCCAGGGAAACTGATCTCATGTGGAGATGAGTGATAGTTTTTTTGGGGGGAGGGCAGGTCCCATCTTGAGGAAGGCATCCCTAAACCAAGTATTTGGGGGCCATCAGGTCTTCCCTCTATTTATCAGTGTTTTTATACATCCCTGAAACTTGGGCCAAACAGTTCTATGTTTAGCAGTTGACCTCAATAGACATTGCATGGTGGAATAAATATCTCTGTTCTTTTCAACAAGGGGCGTTTCCCCACTTACCTTTGCTGCCCTTTGCTGTGCGCTACTCTCAGCGCGCGGCATCCCGTGCTCTGCGCAGGGTCATCAAAAGGCACCGTTTCGAGGAGCGCCAGGGATGCTGTGGCTGAGGGGGCGCGAGAGCGGCAGCGTCAGGGCGGCTGCGTTGTCACCACCCCTGTAGTAGGGAGTGCCGGGGGACCCCGTGCTACTTGAGGAGAGTAGCGCGGGGCTTAAGGTAAGCGGGGAAAGGGCCAAGGTTATTATCCATACAGCCTTCTAAAGGGCATCCTAAGAAGCCGAACCAGATTTTTTTTTAAAAAAAAAATCCTTTTCACCAAAAGATTTTTAAAAACCTAGACGTACTCTTTGAATCACCCAGAGAAACACTAAAATGTTTCTGTATGCCTTGTTATTCTAAAACAAAATTAATTAATTATTTTTAAAACCAATGGTGACTTTTTTTCAATTTTGCCTCTACATATTTAAAAACAACAACAACATGCTGACTGAGGATTCACTCTCTAGCATTCGATGAAGTGGGTTCATGCCAATGAAGGTTTTGCTACAATGAATTGCTTAATCTTTAAAGTGCCCCACGTTTTTTTTTTCTTTACTTTGCCTTTTTGCTTTTTCTGCAGCAAAACAACTCTGCTACCCCTGCAGAACATGAATGAATTCCAAATCAAGTACCTACAGTTTCGGGGGGGGGGGAGGGTCATTTGTTTTTAATAAAAGTTTTAACCCAAGCCTCAAACCCCGTCTAATTAGGGAATCTTGTCCCCTAATTCCTCATAGGTGTGAATGGAAATCGGCTCTGCATATGTTCAGGAACACTGCCTATTATGATTATTTCAGGACTCAGCTATAAGCACTTCTGGAACGGATATTCGTCAGGTCCCCTCCAATCCCAAATTGGATTCTAAACATCCTGGAAAAACCGTGACCTTCAGCATATTGCTGTAGCACACGGCTATTGTTATCAAGATATTTCAGGTCTCTGAGTTTCTCTCTCCCTTTTTTAACAGCAAAATCCTAGTTATATAAACTAGATAATGCAGTCTGCTATAAATCACGCGGGTTGTCCCTTGATATTTTGAAAACTGATGAGGCTGCCGATTCTCGCTTCTTACTTTGTATGCAAATGATGAATTATAGATGGGGAAACAGGAAAAAAAGAAGGTTTTAACTCATTTACTGGATTGAAAGGGACTGGATTAGTGAGTGAATACTAGTACCCTTGGACTATTTATTGTGACATTGCTTAAATATATTCAAACTCCCAAAGCCTTCAAATCACCAGGGACGTTGTTAGCCTTCTTCAGGAATTATTAAAATGTACAGAAATGTATGAGCCTCACTTTATAATAATTAATCAGGAGCTGTTGATTAATAAAGCTCATTTTTTTTCATCCCGATGATTCAGGGTATTATCCAAAGGACAGTGTCCTTGTCATATTGATTAAGAAACTAGACTTTTGCAGGGGGAAAAAAAAGTACGAGAACTAGCTGTGCTTCTTCTTCCCTTTCTTTCTTCCCCCGCCCTCGCCTCCCATCCCACCACCTCCCCGATAAAATAAATATTGAATGAGAATATTAACTCGTTAACCTTGACAACAATTTGTAATTTTCATAAGGGGGAAAAAACTCGCATATTCAGCAAATAAATCGCTGTGGGGATTTCTGGGAAACAAATTGGAGGGAATGAAGAATGCTGCCATATGAATTCTGTCATTTTTATGGGCCTCTGTGATTAATTTGTTTGTTTAGGTCCCTCAATTAAGGCCACAAATACTGTAAAGTGTCAGAAGAGAGCTAACTGGCATTGTGAGCACAATCTACTTGGGGTGACTTCTAAGGTCATTTGGAAGCTTAGTTTTCACTGTCCTTCCTCAGGTCTGAGACTGAATTTGCATCACCTGTTCAGGGCCAAGTCATGTGATTACAGTCTCCCCTATGCAAGAGGATAGCTTCAAAAGAGAACCATGGAGGCTGGTCATGCCTAGAGTATGCCATACATTGGGGCCTCCTTCCACCACTGCTACTCCTTGCCAGGCAATTGAGTTTGCTAGGCATTTGCTGAAGACAGTGGCAGTTGATGCCTAGTGGGCCTTGTAGGGTGTGGGGCAGGGCAGCAAATAGTGGGTGGAGCTAGAGCAAACTAACTCTTATTTTGACTCCTTTTCTTGCCCTGGACAATACTAAGAACACGCAAGGACAGTAAACAGCACACAAGCTTACATTTTTTTTAAAAAAAGATGTAAGCTTGTGTGCTGTTACACTTGATTTACTTATGGGAAAGATGTCTCCACCACCCTTTTCAATCACCTCTACCCATGCCCAGACCAGTGACTGGGTCACACCACTTAGTTAGGCTTCTCTTTCAAATTTTGACCTTATTTTCTTTTCTAAACATAATGGTCTTATTTTGAAATAAAAAGCTGAGGACTGTAATGTGATTTGGGAACAAGACTACTGGACTTAGTTTACTTCCAAGTAGGGAACCACTGGCAGGGAACGAGGGTGTTTTGGAAAGGGTTTACCTTGAGGGATAGTAGAAGGTACTGAAAGCTCAAGGGGGAGGCACTCATTAAAAGTTTAATATTTGAATATCTAAACAGAGTTAGATATGAAGGCAGGGAGCCAGCAGGGATGTGGGGGCTTTCCAGTGTTTTGCACTGAGTGTCACATGTATGACTATCTACCACTAGTGCAGAAGTCATGGGTGTGCCCTCACTGCAATGAGCTCGTGGCACTCAGGAAACGTGTGCGTTCTCTTGAAGCCAAGATGACAGGCGGGAGAGAGGCAGGCAGGGAGACAGATGAGGCTTTCAGGGTCCTAACAACTGGGTCCCACTCCCAGGGTGACATCTCTTCAGATGTCATGGAGAATGAGGGTCTGGGGGATGGAGGGTGCCAATCTGAGGTGGTGAAAGATGCTCCCTTAGATGGGACTCCTTCCTTAGCTGGTGATCAGCTATCCTTTCACCCTGAGGATACCCCTTGGGGAGATGGGGGCTCCTCATAGTTGGCGATTCGATCATTAGGAATGTAGAGAGTTGGGTTTGTGGGAGGCGTGATGACCGCATGGCAACTTGCCTGCCTGGTGCGAAGGTTGTGGATGTCACGCTTTGTCTGTTACAGAGTGCTGTGGTGGAATCAGCAGTTGTGGCCCACATTGGCACTAACAACATTGGGAAATGTAGCCGAGAGGTTCTGGAGACTAAATTTAGGCTACTAGGTAACAGATTGAAGTACACGACCCCAAGGTGGCATTCTCAGAAATGCTACCTGTTCCACACGCAGGGCCAGCTAGGCAAGAGGAGATACAGGGTCTCAATGCATGGATGAGAAGGTGGTAAGGCAGAGGGTTTCAGATTTGTCAGGAACTGGGGAACCTTTTGGGACAAGGTGGTTCTGTACAAAAGAGACAGGTTTATCTTAACCAAAAAGGAACCAAGCTGCTGGTACTCAACATTAAAAAGGTGGCAGAACAGCTTTTAAACTGATCCCTGGGCTAAAGCCAACAGGAACTGACGTGACTTCGGTTCAGTTTCTATGGGGATGCAGACAGAGAGGGAGGTTTTTCTAAATCAACCACATACAAGCTTGGAACATAGCAATGTGCATGTGATAAGTGATAGTGTCTACAAAGGGCTAGAGGGCAAAGCACATAAATCCCAGGTTAGGGACAGAGACAGGGTATACAGGTGTCTCTATGCTAATAGTAGAAGCCTTCTACCTGAAATGGGTGAGCTGGAGTACAGGGATTTGAAGGAGGACATTTATATAGTGGGCATCACAGAGACATGGTGGAATGAGGAGAACCAGTGGGATCCTGTTATCCCAGGTTACAGGCTCATCCAGAAGGATCTAGCAATACCAGCAGTGCCGATCCACCCCGATCAAGCTGCATATGGAGTGCATCTGTGACGGCAGTTAGGACAGTCTCTGTCCCATGCCCAGTTTGGTAGCCGGACTAGAAGGGATCCAAAGCTGATGCATCCTCCAGGAAGCCCTGAAGCTGCTCCAACACTACCTTCTCAATTACCTTCCCCAGAAATGAAAGATTCAAAATGGGGCAGTAATTGGCCAGATCTGTATGATCTAAAGTTGGTATTTTTAAGAGTGGATGAACCACCGGCGGACCACCGGCAGACCAAGGGTGGACCACCCATCCGGAAACACTCCTTGCTCAAGGGAGAGTTGACAATATTCAACAGATCAGGTTGTAGCTCCTCCTGGCAAGCTCGAACTAACCAGGAAGGGCACAGATCCAGAGGACTGGTTGTAGGTCTAACAACAACCAGTCCTATAAGATGTTCACGTAGCCTCGTCTCAAAACTTCCTCCATACTTGCTCTAGACATCTGAGTTCCCATTTCATCTGGCGCAGCTCCTCAGTATACGAAGCAGCCAGCCAAGATCGGGGATGCAGAGGACGCTGGGGAGCAACTGTATCAATGGCTTTGGAGAGTCTGGAATTCCATTCTCTCACTTGGTCATCGAGCGTGCTAGTGGGGTCAATGTCCCGCAGAGCATTCAGGAAGCCAATGGGTTCCATTAGTCTCCACGGGTGGACAAAAATCAGCCCGTCTCCAAGACAGGTTGGTACAGCAGATCCATCCAGACCTTCAGGACATAATGGTCAGACCATGGCACTCTGTCCACAGAGGATATGACCATATCAACACCCAAACTGAAGACCAAATCCAGAGTGTGACCAGCTTCATGTGTGGGGCCAGAATTTAATGAGAAGCCCAACGTTGCAATGGATGACATCAGGTCCACACCCACTGAACATGAGGTGGCATTCATGTGGACACTGAAGTCCCCCAGGACAATAACTTTGGGAAACCACAATGCCCAATCAGCAACCACCCCCAGGTGAAACATTAGGAACCATGCAACCATGTAACAGGACACACACGTACGCAAAACCTTAAATGTGGGAAATCTGAAAGCCACTATCCTAACAATAACAAAGTATGACAGAGTCATAACATTTTATATACTTACATATATTGGATTCTATTAATGAGTTTGTGGTAAATAGTCTCTTCCAGTCCTATAGATGGGCAGTCATCCACATTTCTGTGCAGTCCTGAACCAAAATGAATCTGAAATCATATACCTCTTTATTTTGGACACTTTATTGTTTGTTTACATCATTTATATCCTACTTTATCACTGAAACTCAAGGTGGATTAAGTATAAGTCAATACAGTCAATAAGATGAGACTTCTAAAAAAACAACTCAATAGGATCTGGACTGCAGAAATCTGAAACCAAGCAGAAACTGGAACAGAGACCTGAAATTCTGAAAAAAAATCCTGTTGTGAGAAGAAGAGAATAGATCTAAGTGGTCAGGTCAGCCATGTCAATGTCCATGTTTGTATGTAGGGTTTTTTGTTTTAATTTCATGTTGATATTATTGCTATATTTGTTTTTGTAATTGTTTTTGTAATTTTAACCAGTTTGATTCTTATACAACATTTTAAAAAAATCTTTGATTTTTTCCCCTGTACTATAACATATGTTATATACTGGAAAACAGTATAGAATAGATATCTAGAGACCTTGGAATTGGTGTGCTTTGGTCAGTCTCCACCCTACAGCCTTATGAGGTATGGAATTATATGACTGTGTGGATATCAATTGCGTGGTTTTAATGGAGTTGGTTGTCTTTAAGTTTGTATTGAATAAGGGAGCTGATCCGACTGTGTCTTGTTTATTATGCACGCCACTAGGTTTGTGTGCTGCCCTTGTCTGCGTAGACATCTTATCATCCACATGAGAAGATGAAGGATGTAATGCGATTGCTTAAAATTAATTTTTTTTAAAGTGACTTTTTGAATGGTGGGGAAATCTGTCTCCTGATGGAAGAGTGAAGTGAAAATTAAATAAAGTGTTTTTAATACTTTACAGGCGATGTGGAAGATGCTAAGTGAATGACAGAAATGGAAAACAGTTGCAGAGATGTACAGAGTGCAGCAGAGAGCCTTAACTGCTTGGGTTCAGTATGAAACAAGGGCAAGAGCATAGAAGCGCTGTGATCAGATGGACTCAGCCTCTCAAGGGAGGCTTCATACCTTCGGTGACATGGGTTGGTCCCCGTAAACATACCTTGTCACTTGTCATATCTATCTCTCCCCCGCCCCCCCCACTTTCTTATTCAGATGAACCAGAACAGTTACAGAGACTCTGGTCCGTGCTTGCCCTGATCTTCTGACTCATCAGGGCTGCTGAGGGATGTTTCATGGAAGCTGGAGCAAAAATAATTCTCTGATTTCTCTCTCAAATATGCACTGAAATAGTGATGACTGTAAATACATCCAGATTTTTAAACTGAACAACATTTTTCTAAAGACTAGATCTCCTGTGGGCTTTTTCCTATTGCCATGATATGTCCCTCTCCAGTGCTGTCTGGAATTCGTGAGATTTGTCTGAGCTTTCTTCTCATTTACTGTTGTTATCCTTGATAGTTGGGTTGGAAGATCTGCAAATATCCCTTAGTGCAGCAAGTAGCAGTTCTGAACTCAGTTATCAAGTAAACTTCTCTTGGGCCCTTTCTGCACGGGCCATTTACGGCGCCCTGGGGACAGCGCATTCCTGGCGGTGCGATGCGAATGGCACCGGCCGAGAGGAACCACCTTCATTTCCCCATCCCCTCTCCCACTCACCTGCATTAAGCCTTTGTGGCCCTGTTGGCCTCCTGGACCCTCCCTCACTGTCCTCCGACCACTGGAGGTTGGAGGGACAGCGTGAAGCGGAATGTAGGAAGGCAACAGGGCGACCAAGGCGACGTGGTAAGTGGGAAAAGACCGAGGGAGAAGCCCGGCTCCCGTGCGCGAACCGCCTCTCCCTCGCCCGACACCTCTGCGGGGGCCGCTCGCACGCTCCCGTGCGAAAAGCCCCCACCCCTCCACCGGCAGAATTCCTGTCAGTGCAGGGGCACACTTTGGCCCGTGCAGAAAGGGCCTTGGAGAACTTCCTGCTCTGCAATTCTATAGCTGGGTGAAAGTATCAAGGTCCCTGTGGGAGCAATCTTAGAGTGCGTTTTGGTTTTTCTGGGCTGTTTGGCTATGGCCTGGTAGTTTTTGTTTCCAATGTTTCACCTGCATCTATGGCTGGCATCTTCAGAGCCATGTCACAGTAAGATGTGTTTCTCTCCATGGACCATTGTGGAGTGATTATGTGGTAAGGTTTTGTCCACCTCACAAGTGGAAAGTATGGTTGGAGGTGGATATGTGTGTGTGTGGGTAGAATTCAATTGCACAGGTGGACAAAACATATGCCCCACGACACCATCACTCCACCGTGTGCCACAAAGAGAAGGACATCTTACCATGACATGGCTCTGAAAATGCCAGCCTGAGGGTGAAACATCCAGTTGATTCCAGCTGTGAAAGCCTTTGACAATATTTTGTAATTGTGCTCAGAAGTAAGCACAATGTTAGTCGCTAGGGCTTACTTCTAGGAAAATGGCATTAGGATTGCAGCCTGTATCTCACGTACATTGTATAATGGTGCCTTGTACATGGATCCTCACTTCTGTCTGCCATGATATTCAGGTTTTAAACATTCCTCTTCCCTTCCTCTTACCTCTTCTTATGTAGCCTTTCCACACACCATCAGCTCCCCCCCCCCATTTTATTTCCATCGAACCCAAATTACGGCAACAAAGTTCTGTCCCAAACTTTTTTTTAGAGAACCTAAAATCTATCATCCAACATTATGGGGAGAATTCTCGTGCAGCCAGATTTGGTGCACTGATTTGTTGCTAAGGTCCATAAGGCCTGAGGAGGTTTTTGAATTGATGCTGTTTTCAAACTTTTATATGTAACACTTACAGGAAGTTATTAAAATAAGGCAACAGGGGACAGGCTCAAAGACGCAGTCATTCATCTGTGCTGTGTTACGCAGGGTGAGGCCATCAAGAGCCCCTGTTAAAGGCTCTGTTTTTCCAAGTGTTAATAGCAACATTGTTTTTAGCATTGTTTTATTCAGGTCTGCAATCCTATTACTGGTGGCACTGGAACATAATCAAGTACTACCTGCAGGATAAATCAAAAGATTAAATTAAACTGGGATTTAAATCCCCACTAAACATAGGATCAAGGAAATATTACTTTTTTTTCTCTTGCTGGAGCCTCTGTCTTAGATTTCCTCTTCCCTTCTTTTTAAGGGTTTCTGTAGAATAAACAGTTTCATAGTTTGTTTGGACCACTTGGCATATTAAAGGAAGTAGGATGGGAATGATAATGAGAGTGCTCCATGGCAACTGTTATTCAGTAGGTAGTATCTTCCCAGCTTCTTCATCAGTTGTGGGAGCCCCATCCTTGTTGAAATTGCAGATGCTTTTTGAACTTGTGAGAACATTTAGGGGGTGCCAAAGCAAAATGGCTGCTGTTGTGGTTGGGCCAATCACAGAACACCTTAGGGATGGTTCCAATCACAAAACGCTGTGAGGTTCCAAAAAATTTTAGGAGGTTCTAAGCCCAGCACCCTCATACTGTTTCCAAATCGGTGTGTTCTGTAGGCACAAATGAGTTTGGTGCGGTTTTTGCCAGAACTCTCTTTCTAGGGCCCCTTCCGCACACGCAAAATAACGCGTTTTCAAACCACTTTCACAACTGTTTGCAAGTGGATTTTGCCATTCCGCACAGCTTCAAAGAGCACTGAAAGCAGTTTGAAAGTGCATTATTCTGCATGTGCGGAATGAGCCTATGTTCCTGACACGTCTTCAATAAAAGCCTTGAACCAATCAAGCGATTTATTGTCTGAACGGGAAATCTGACATACCTCCTGTTTCAGTAAAGTGGAAGAAAGCCAGTATTGGCTCTTCAGAGCAGAAGGAATTAGTCACCAGGAAACACACCTGAGGGTGCCATGGTAACCACAGGCACCATGTTGGGGATCACTGGTCTTTTGAAATCTTACGTCATGACTCTGACCAATGTCTGCCATTGTGTTCTGTCCGTCCTTCCTTTTGCATTCACCTTTGCTCAACATGTGTGTCATATGCTGTGGCTTTTCAGTGGCTGATAACATCCCAGAGTGCTCACTTTCATGCCAGTCCAGCTGCATTTGTTTCCATGAGATCTAAAGGAATATCTAAGGAATCTCCATTGATAGATGGTCTGTGAAGATTCAAACATCAAATAGAGAGTAACGGGAGAAAGGGGAGAAATCCTTACAGGGAATAGCTAAGACTTATGATTCTGACATATGTAAACTCATTTTGTTTCCTTGTGGGGGAGGGTGGAATTTAAATAAAATATTATTTAATTTTATTTACTATCACAGCTGCTGGTTCTTTTCCTGGTTGTTGGCCTTTCATTACAATTCAAGCCCCATCCAGAGGTCTAGGATATTGTAATGTATTGGAGTATTCATCCAGATCTCAGCTGGGCTGCCTTTTGAATATGACAGAATGATTTTGTCAATTTGAAGGTGTTTCAAGTGCAGCCCTAATGTTTTCAGAATGGCACCCAGAGTGCCAGTTACCACTGGAATGACCTCAGCTGGTTTGTGCCATAGTCACTGAATCTCTATCTTCAAATCATGATATTTAATGTCCTTCACATGTTCATTAACCCTGCTGTCTCCAGGCATTGCTGTGTCAATTATGGTCACTTTCTTGTCCTTGATCACAGTGATGTCTGGTGTATTATGTGCCAACACTTTGTCCGTTTGGATTCAAAAGCCCCACAAGATCTTGACCTTCTCATTTTTCATGACTTTCTCTGGATGATGTTCCCACCAGTTTTTAGCCAGCCTGATGTTGTGATTCTTTCATAAATTCCAGGGGATCATTTTGACCACTGAGTTGTGCTCTGTTTGTACTCAGTCTGGGTGACCTTTTTGCAGCAGCTGAGTACGCGATCTACAGTTTTGTTGACTTCCTTGCAGTCTTCACTTTGCATCATCTGAGGATTTCAATTCTGGCCTTGATCATATTTGTCCTAATGGCCTGCTCTTGAGTGGCCAAAATCAGTGATTCAGTTTCCTTTTTCAGAGTTCCAGCTATTAGCCACAGCCAGGCCTTTTCATTGTCCATCTTGTCCTTGATCTTCTCCTGAAATTGGCTGTGTATTGCTTTGTTGTACCAGCTTTCAGTTCTCGTTTTAATCACTTTTTTTCTGTACTCCTGTTTGGTTCTCTGGACTTTCTGTAAATGCCTGTTCTTCATTTAAATCAATGCCTGTTCTTGATTTTCATTCACCTAATCAGCCAGCACGTTTCTCCTCCTCCACTGCTTGCTTTATTTGCAGTAACTCTCTGCCACCAGATCTCTGGGGAAGGTACAGCCTATCAGTATCACTATGTGGGTGTAATGCACAGTGTATTGTCATAAGCTTCCGTTATTCTATCCAATGCACCAAATTAGCCTGTGTCCAGTTTATGATTCCAGCGGTGTACCTGATGACAGGTAAGGTCCAGATGTTGATGGCTTCGATGGTATTCCCACCATTTGATTTGGATTTCAAAATGTTCCTGTCCCTCTGGATGTAATCTCTACTGACCACAGTCTTCACTTGCCCGTGCTTGATGTTATCCAGCTGCAAAATGCTATTCCTTGGAGATAGGTGTAAGGGTCTGTTACTCCAGTCATCAACAAGACTCAGGAAGATTTCAAGAGCTTTATTGGCACTGTGTCATCCCAGGTCCAAATAGCCAAAACTGAGGGGTTTGGCTCCCTGACCCCTGGTATATTCTTAACAGTTCAGTTCAACCACAGGTGTCCCCCCGCCCTCGCAATCCCATAGTATCAGCATGTGAAAGGACAGTGAGAATAACAGCATTGTTTGGTACAGACAGTTTACTCCTCCAAGAATGCAGATAAGGAGAAACGGTTAAGCTCCATTGAACTAGGTCTGACAAGCAAAAGAGGGAGGCCTCCACAGCCTTGAGCAATGATAATGGTCCAGCCGTCTGCAGCTGGGCTGTAGACGTGCGAACTGCCAGGCCTAGAATGGCGCAGGCCTGACAATAGGGTAGGAAACTGTCTTGTATTATTCCACCCTAGATTGGGTTAGCTTTGGGTGTGTAATGTGTAGTGTGGCCTGAGTAAACCCTGTCTCCAGTTCTACTCCTGAAAACCCAGTTGCCCTGAAACACTGGCAGACACAAATACATTTTGTCCCCCTGTGGTGACACAGAATAAAAGGGAAGAGAAAAAAGATCCTTGCTGCTGGCTTGCGTGTGATGCAAGCTTAAAAAGCACAATGGTATCTGTGTGGAAAAACTAGCTTCTCCTTATTCATGTGAACACACATAGTGCGTCCTTTGCCTCACTCTCAACTTTGCCGAGCAAAAGAGAACAAAACTACTATTTATGGGCAGGGGAGGCAACCTCTGGTAAATACAAGGCGGTGGAAAGTCACAGCCAACTCATGGTGACCCTATTGGGTTTTCAAAGCATAAACCAGACATAGTTTGCCATTATCTGGCTCTTCATAACAATTTTCATTTTTCTTGGTTTCCCATCTAAGTACTAATCAGGATCAACCGTCTTTAGCTTCCAAGATCTGACAAGATTGGCATAGCCTGGGCTCAGGGGTGAAGCCACCAAGGGACCAGGGGGTGCGCATTGCACTGGGCACCACCTTGTGGGGAGACACAAAATTGCAGGTTCGTTTGTGGGGGGGGGGTTGGTATTTTTAGTGGTTTTTTCAGTTTTTGGCCTTCAAGGGGGGCAGTTTTTAGGCTAGCAGCACCCAAATTTCAGAGAGCTTTCGGGAGACTCTCCTGATGATACCACCCAAGTTAGGTGAGGTTTGGTTCAGGGGGTCCAAAGTTATGGACTCCCAAAGGGGGTACCCCATCCCCCATTGTTTCCAATGGGAGCTAATAGGAGATGGGGGCTACACCTTTGAGGGTCCATAACTTTTGATCCCTTGAACCAAACTTCACCAAACCTGGGTGGTATTGTCAGGAGAGTCTCCTAAAGATACCCTGAAATTTTGGTGCTGCTAGCTTAACAATTGCACACCTGACAGCAGGCACTCCCCAAATTTTCCCAGATTCTCCTTTTAAATCCACCCCCTCCGGCATGGATTTAGAGGGAGAATGTGAGGTCCCCAGTTTAAACATTGAAAGTGATGCTATTTCAGGGTGGGGGAGAATCCACCCCAAAACAGCATCACTTTCAATGTTATTTTAACTGGGGACCCCAGATTCTCCCTTTAAGGTGGATTTAAAAGGAAAATCTGGACTCCCTAGCTTAAACACCATTGAAAGTGATGCTGTTTCAGGGTGGATTCCACGATCAAAGCAGTTGCCCATGGGGAGAAGGGGGGTGCAAAACTCAGATTTTGCACTGGGCTCCATTTTCCCTAGCTATGCCTCTACCTGGGCTACACATTTCAGGGCACTGGCAGATAATACTAAATACAATCAAAGTGCACAATTGTCTAGTGATCTAGTTAATAGCAATTATTTCAACCTTTCAGTTTCAGTCTAACAACTGTGGGTTCAGAATATTTTCTTGTGCATGTGGAGCTTTCCTGTCTCAAATTCCCACAAATTTAAAGCGATCCCAATTCATGTGCATATTCCTTTTTGTGTGTTATGAATGGAACCACCTTCAGATGAGAGGGGCCTCTCCGGCAGAGTTCTATATGTGCAACTGTAAATCAGGGCAACACTGAGAAAACAAGTTGGATATATTTCACTTCCCTTTTTCAGTGGTTTTGCTGGGTCAACTGCTGGGTCAGACAGGCTGTGTCCCTGCTCCCTTCAGTCAGTGGACTCCTTGGTACATACCTCTTTGCATTACTCTTATTTATTTCAACTTAGACTAAAATTAATTATGCCACCTTTTAATAAATGGTCCATGTTTTCTTGGGTAACTTTGGGTCACTATCCACTCACCATAAGCCGCGGGGTCACCTCTTTAAAAGCCACGGGGGTCCTGGACGCTCCCCACATCTCCGGTGCTCACTGCGCGGCTGCCAGGGATTTACCTCTCTCCGCTTACTCCACAATAACAGCGGCAAATTAAGCTCCACTAAAAAGAGCAACTTTTAAAACCCCGGCGAAGATTGCCGGCGGAGTTGTAGAAGAACCTCGGCTGTTTGCGCGCGGCTGATTAAGCTGTGACGGCGCAGCTCCACGGCCAATCCAGGGAACAGGGGAAGCGCCATCTGTGTTAGAGGTGGGGGTTGTCCCGTCTAAAAGTCGCGGCGTAGTGATAAGCCGTAGTGCATTAATGGAGCATCCAGTCGAAGTCCGTCTTCCGCGTCTCAACTTGTTCAAAGCCCGTGCCGAGGAGCAAATGGAAAATGTCGGCGCCGGCGAATGAGAGAAGTACAAGAGAGGCGTCGCGTCGCTTGAGCTGGCTTCTGCTTTCACTTCTACAAACACTGCTGATGGCTGATGTCTCCACAGAAAGCGCAGCCAACGATTTACTGCTGGCGTCAGCGTATGTGCCGGCGATCTTAATAGAGGGCTGTTAAGCGCCTCTTGCTGATGGCGTTCGCACTCAACGCTTGTGCAAACCTATCATAAACAACCTCTTCCCAGCCAATCACACTGGAGACCAGCCCTCGGCTGGCCGCCCTTTCTATAAGTAACTCATGGCGCCTTTTGCGTTCGACCCGGCCAATCGGAGCGCTCCATTTCCCCTCATTACAGCGGAACTCAGCATCTTTGCTGCCCACGTTATTTCAAGAATTGCAAACGTGTGGGGAACAAATGTCTCCGTGGTCAGAAGCCACGGAGGCTTTTCATTGCGGGGTCGCAGCGGCATTGCAGTTTAGTGAGGTAAGTGGGTAGTGGCCCTTTAAAGCAAAAAGGTCAGTTATTTATGTTGTTGCTCATTTTTTAGAGGCTGCAGAGAAGAGTAGAAGGGAAATGTGTTTAGATATGAGTCTTATTTAGGTTTGATGGTTTTGTTGTTTAAAACTTTGGTCTAAGAACAGAGGGCTTGAAATGATATACTGCAGATAACTCACCAGGAAAATACCTAGGAATGTTACCAAATTTCTGTGAAGTCTGACTCAATTTGAAAGTTCATGTTTTGATTTTTTTTTTTCATGTTCAGGGGAAAAACACTATTGTTCCTGACCGTGCCAGCAAAATTCACTAGAAATATTGTTGTTAAAAACTGATGCCTGTTTTTGCATCAATCGCATACAAATGGTACAAAATACAGAATACCATAAAAGAAAAAAGCAATTTGCTGAACAAAACAGCCGAGATGAAAACGGTATTCCCAACCATGCATGAAAATTAGAACAAAAGAAAAAAATATATATCTGTACAATCCCTTAGCTATTTTGATTTGGATCTGGCACCTACCAAACTGTGAATATAGTCCATGTTTCAGCCTCAAAAAACAGGCTTGATTTTGTATTTCCCCCAACTATTTGATTCAGTTAAAAATACCACCATAATCTACCATCTTGGCAGCCTTATATAACGTTACCAAAGAGGGAAGCATGTTTCCTTTTAGTCTGCAAGAACAACTGAGGAAATATTACAAAGACCAAAGCAATATTTTCAAGGTGAATCTGGTAAGATTTTTAAGGACAATTGCATGGTTGTTTGCATATTGTCTGATTTGGGGTTGCTATGAGTATAAACCAGGAAAGTACCAGTCATCTGGTATCTTTAATCCCTAGAAAACTCCATTTTTTCAGGATTTATATCCCCTAATATTCCCTAAATATCCACTCAGTTCACTCATTTATTCTATCACTCCTGCATAGATTCTGATTATTTTTACATAGTGATTCACTTTAAATGTGCATACATAGGGTTGCATTATTTATCATACACCACCCCCACCCCCAAAAAAGGCATAATGGCATAGAACTTGGAAGGGTCCGTGTAGATAAGATTTCCTAGGAATAAACTGATTTGTTTTGTTCACCTCCTCCCAATTGTTGTTGTTGTTGTTTCATACGTTTTTTCTAGAAAGAGCTCGCTGACAAACTTGCAATTGGATGAGACTCCAGGTGGGCCAAAATAAACATAACATTAATTTCAAACTGTGATTCTCAACCAGCATGACGTCTCTGTGCCCCCCCCTTTCCCTCCCCATGCATGGCACTCAGCTCAAGCAATTCAAGTGAAGAGGCATTTTTCAAAGGAAGTTCTTTCAAAGGGCAGCTCTGCTGTATCCTGATTCCATCACAGGAGCTGAATTTGGTAAATGTCATTCTTGTTATCCTAAAGGGGAGTTTGCATTTGTGAGTCTTTTCATTACACAGGACATAGCTAGGGCCATCTCCCTCCCACCCCGCCCCCCCTTTCCCTCTCAAATAATTTTCAGAAATCCTAAGATTGTTGTTGTTGTTGTTACTGTAACATACATCAGAGAAGACTTGTAATTAAAAATATAAGAATATGGTTTTGTTCCAAATGTTGACTACATACAGCATATTTTCTCTGAAGGTGTACATTGGTGTAATATGCAACAGCAGTAAGGTCAGCTTTTTAAATTAAATATCATAATAACTTGCTCACAAAAATTAATAACTGGTATTTCCCTTTGCTAAGCTTTCTGTAATTGTGATTTATGCATTTAATTTGTTCACTTAAGATATCTATTGGATTTTTTAAAAAAACAAAATGTTGAAAACTCGGTACCTCTTCACACTGCTAAATCTCTCCATTCAAACATTTAAAGAGGCTCAAATTGAGCTGTAGTCATAATAACCTCAAGATGTGTGCACCACAATGTACATACTGTAAGCCTTCCCCCAGCGCTTTTTGACAGAGGTAACCTTTTCTTTCCACATGCCCCTGCCAATCTGTGAAGATATGGGCTTGCCAGAAGGGGTGGGGGCAAGGGTTGTACTTGGAGCAAGGGTGCGGGGAGAGTGTGTGGGGAGGAACATCAGTGGTAACATGGTGGTGTAACATCTGGGTAAACTCCTGAAAGTGGCATCATGTCATTCATGACACTCTAGGATACTCTTAGTGCTGGATTGGCTATAAGAACAAAAACACTCGCTGTTATTAAAGAGAGCTTTACGGTGTTTAAAATACTTTATAGATAGATATATTGTGAGTCTAACACATATATTGTGAGTCTATGGAGCAGCAGTCACCCAAGGTGCCAGTGATGAAGGGGCACAGACCAACCAAAGAGTGACTCAATGGTTGACCAACAGGAAGTTTGTTTTCTTCTGCCCTCCATCCATCATCAGAGGCAGGGCAGGCATGGTGCTGTTTCTCCTTACCTCTGCTGTGCCTCGCCTGACTGAGTGGGCAGGAGAGTTAGCAGTAGCTTCTTGACATGATATGGTGTGGAAAGAGAGCAAGCACCAGGCACCATCTTCCCACCTCTGCGTGACCCATTGGGAACAGCGGAGGGTGGGTCCTTCTGCACTTTACCTTCCTGTCTCCCCAGAACCTAATAGGGTAAGGAAGACAGAGAAGGTTGGTGGCTTCTCACTGTAGTAGAGGAAGGCAAAGATTGCAGGCAATATTTTCCTGCCTCCTGGTGGATTGTGGGGAGAGGTTTTTGTGTACTAGGCTAGGGCGCCCAAAATCTTTGGGCCTGCCCTGCTTACAATAACCCTATAAGGTAGAGGAAAGGCTGTAAGTCAAACAAAATATGTTTGTTGCATATTTGTTGCAAGCAGGATGCCCACAGAGAAAATCCAGCGCAGGTTTGGGACATGACCTTTGCCCTGAGGACACTACCAATAATCAGAATAGACAGTACTGGAGTGCATAGATCAGTGATGGCAATTCTTTTTGAGACCAAGTGCCCAAACTGCAACCCAAAACCCACTTATTTATTGCAAAGTGCCAACACTGCAATTTAACCTGAATACTGAGGTTTTAGTTTAGAAAAAAATGGTTGGCTCCAAGGCGCGCATTACTTGGGAGTAAGCTTGGTGGTAGTCGGTGGCTTTGCTTTGAAGCAACTGGTCAACGCTTCGAATGGGTGAATCATGACCCTAGGAGGGTTTAGAAGCAAGCCTCATTGTCAGCAACCGAACATACTCCCAGGTAAAGGATTGTGCTTTAGTTTTTCCCATGAAAATCAGTGGGGTTTAACAGAACAGGGTTACCTGCATGTCGTGCCCAGCAGCCCAGGCCAGCCTAGATGTGTGTGGGGGGGGGGCGATTTTTGTGCCCCCCAACATGACGAACTCTGTACACGCGTGCCCACAGAGAGGGCTCTGAGTGCCACCTCTGGCACCCGTACCACAGGTTCGCCATCACTGGCATAGATCAATGATTGAAATGAAGCACCTATATTTGTTACAACACTGTCAGTATTTCCATACTGCACTTGGGCCAGGAGCAAATACCTAATGAGTTTACAACAAATATCAGAAGCGGACATAGTTCATGGGGGTAACACCCCCCACCCACACCTTCCTAAGCTAAAATCAGTACATTCCTCAGGTACAAGAAGGCAAATGACCCCTTTGTGGTTGAAGGAACACTATTTGTCTTGGAGGAAGGCACACGGTTAGCTCAACAGACTGCTAGCAGATGCTCTGCAAATGAACATACCCCCTCCTCACCACAGTCCCCCAACCCCTGTGACCTTTCATTGGTGACTTCCAGCATCACCAATTCACTTCCACACTCCAAAATCTACTGGGATCCAGCCCACTGCATTAATCGGTGACACCACACTGACAGTTTTAATATAATAATAATTTGTCCATACTTCTCGTGGCGACCTTTGAAGCAAACATTGAGATAAACACAGAATAAAAGCAGACTGGAATTTCCTTTCCACACCCTGTAAGGGGGGGAAAAACCCCTGAAATTAATAAGCTCACATGCTCTGAAGTTGTAAACAATAATTTCTCCTAGCATGATAGAAGGATATCAGGATTATCCACCATGATTAAGTCTTTGACAGGCTGACATTTTTGCAACAAGCATCTTGCCAGAATTTATTAGCACGTTGGGCCTAACAAACTTTTATTTTGCCTGATGGTTCCCCTGGTTCAGCAGTTCCTTCAGTAGAGGGATGATGGGAATGTTTTCCACGGTGTCATGCATGGATGTACCCAGAGCAATAATTAGACTAATATTGTAAACCATAAAGGAAGAAATGGAATGCAGTAATGTGAGGACATTATTAAATAGAAATCGGAAACCTAAATAATTAATTCTTAAAATCATCCAGAGTAGACTATAGCTTTAGCACGCCTCTTGCACACAGTCATGGAAATTAGATTAACTTGACAAGCCCATCTCAAATGGAACAGGAATCCTTCAGCGCCTTTATTTAATAGACCTTGAATGGGTTATAAAGTATTGTTTTAATACGCTGCCTGCAAAATTTGAGCGAAAAGGGTTCTAAATCAATGTTCCTACGGGAGAGTCTGTAGATCACATATTTGCAAATTATGTCATGGTATGATCTAAGAAGCTAAGTACTACCCAGTCCTGGGTAGTACTGGGATGGAAGACCACCAAGGAAGTCAAAGGCTCATTCCGCACATGCAGAATAATGCACTTTCAAACTGCTTTCAGTGCTCTTTGAAGCTGTGCGGAATGGCAAAATCCACTTGCAAACAGTTGTGAAAGTGGTTTGAAAACGCATTATTTTGCGTGTGCAGAAGGGGCCAAAGGTTGCTACACAGAGGCAGGCAACAGCAAATCACCTCTGCTCCTCACTTGCCTTCAAAGCTCTTTGTTGGGGTCGCTATTAAGTTGGTTGTGACTTGAAGGCACTTCAAATGCACAAGATCTCAGAAGCTAAGCATGGCTGGTTCTGGTTGGTATCAAGGGAACATCTGCATAGAATTGTGTTTTGTTGTCTCATGAAATCCTTAGGCAAAACTGCACCTCTGTGAATGCTACTTTGCCACCCACAACTGCACCTCTGTGAATGCTACTGTGAATGCTACTTTGCCACACATACAAAAATTCTGGATGTGAGCATTTTTGCAGTTGTGCTTCGTAAGAGCTGGGCCTATATTTGTACATTACATTTGCAACTCTTATGCCTCATATTGTGTAACCAGCCTTGAGTTTCAATGAGAAAGGCAAACTAAAAATCACCTAAAGAAAACAAATAAAAAATCAGTAATAGTGACAATAATGACAAGCTGTGTATCAACCCATGTCAAAATGTTTAAATTTTGCAAACAGTTCAAAAGTTAAATTCAATGGAAATCAGACAAGTTGAGCAATTTTATTGAAAATACATATAGGCCCCTTCCGCACATCAGAATAATGCACTTTCAATCCACTTTCACAATTGTTTGCAAGTGGATTTTGCTATTCCGCACAGTAAAATCCAGCTGCAAAGTGCACTGGAAGTGGATTGAAAGTGCATTGTTCTGCATTATTCTGCATGTGCAGAAGGGCCCATAATCTTGAATATTTAAGTCCTTTGAATTTCTATAGCATGCAACTAGTTATTTTAAGTACAATTAAGTACAGTTATTTTGAGTACAAAGAATACTGTTTGGTTAGCCTACCCTCTTGGGCATTTTCCCCTGCAGGGAAAGGGCGGGATATAAATTTAACAAATTTAACAAAATAAACAAATAAATAAATAATCCTTAAAACCAAACATGTTCATTTCAACAAGCAGAACCTAAGGACTGGATACGGCCAGTGTTTCCCTTCCTTCTCATTTAATTCCCCTCTTTCCTTGCAGCCCCATCCCACGTGGCTTTTGCCCACACCTGTTCCATGATCCCCAGCATAACCTTTAATGGCCTAAGGGAACCCCCACCTCATCTTTTCACTGGCACCAAAGGCAATTGGATCCAACCCTGTGTCTTCTAGTAAAACTGAATTTGGTACAGGTGAAATTTCAGGCTGGAACATTTTGAATGAACTAAGCAGGGAGATGCAAGCACTGGAGAGAAATGCAGCCGTCACCCACATGGGAGCTAACAAAAAGTAACAAGGAACCGGTTGAGGACAGGGTTGACACTGATTAATGAAACTCGTATAGAAAGCAAACTGTCAAGAAAGATGGAAAGAGACTGAAATTTGCCTAATGAAGCAGTAGATTTTCCAAAGTTAGACCCAAAAGGGATGCAAAACCTTTTTGTAGTCCCCCCCTCACACCCATCCTCTTCTATTTTTCATTAGGTTGACATTTTTGAGACCAGTAAATATTGTGTTATATATCTCTGTCTCATTGTTTTCTGTCACCTAAGTAACACCTCTTTTACGGCTGCCAAAATGGCTACTCTGCTGCTGGGTCAGACCAATTATTTCTTAAATGGTTTGTATTCACCTACACTTCAAATGTGTGGCTTTGAGACACAAAATAACAGCACCTCATTTTCCTTCTGTTCCCAAGATCCATTATGCTACCAACACATCCGTCTGCTCAATTAAAGACCCAATGACTACAAAGCAACTGTATATCATTTGTATTACCTTTCCGCGACAGACACTTTATTCACAAATATCTGACTCCAAAAGGTCTTTTTCTGCTTAGCTATGTACTTTGTCCCAGCTTGCATTTAAATTTCTTCTAAAGTCAACAATGTGCTTGAAGCAGGGATTTCCATGTCTTGCGCATATATATATATATATATATATATATATATATATATATATCACCTAAATGAAGGGGCTGTAAAAGGAGAAAGAGAAAGAAACCACTCTTGTGGTAAATAAATAAATAAATGGTTTTGGAATATATATATATATATATATATATATATATATATATATATATATATATATATATATATATATATATATATATATATATATAAATTTCTCTTTCTCCTTTTACAGCCCCTTCATTCAACCTTATTTGTCAGGTGCCTTCTTTCTAATGTCATGAGGACCCTTGAAATATGAGTTCTCGAGAGTGCTTAAGTATCTTTCCACTGGTCCTTTGTTGGATTCAGCATATTTTATAAGGATGAAATGTTACCCAATATACGGAAGAAATATAGTGCAATGTAGGCAAAGATCCTACAAGCACTTTGAAGGAAAGCTTTCATTTTTGGAGGACAAAATTATACCCAGCTTTGAATCTAGACTAGATGGCCCACAGAAACTCTTATTAGAAATCTGCAGCTCAAGGTATTTCTAATTTCAGATGTTTCTGGTGTCCTTACAATGTGTCTTTTGGTTTTGTGTGTTTTTGTGGAAGGGAATCAGATTAACTCTTGACACAGGGGAATCTGCTTTCACCATTTCTGCTGCAAAAAAACTTCTCTTAATTACCAAAATATTTCCATTCTAGTTTGAACAGAATGTTAAGTCATATTGAACACATCTGACCTATGCTTCAAACTAAAAGATGTACTAAATGGATCATTGGACACGGTGGGAGCACAAATTTGTGTCTACTCTGAGAAGGCTGCTTGTCTTTCCTTCATTCATTCTGTAACATTGATGGTAGAAAGTGTTACCAAGTCACAGCAAACATATGGTGATCACATAGGGATTTCAAAACAAGAAACTTCAGAGGTGGTTTGCCATTGCCTGCCTCTGCATAGTGACCTTAGTCTTCCTTAGTGATCTCCCACTCAAACAGTACACTCAGAATTACCCATTTTAACTTCCAAGATCAGGCTAGCCAAGATTTGGCTAGCCTGGGCTGTCCTGTTTAAAACTCAATTCAATTACCTTTGAGTAAAGTAACACCAAGTATTATCTATCTACCTAATTATCAACCTGGCACCAACTGCATATTAGGGCCAGGTGAAAAAAAGAACGATTTTCATGCAAACCTGAGGCACCTCCCAGGTATGGAAAAAAAATCTAAAAACCTTCCCAGAATTGGGGGGTCATCCCCCCTCCCCCAAAACAGACCTTTGGGAATTATCTGAGGGCAGAGGAGGGAAAGAGAAAATATGGGGGTTGACGGATGGAGGAGAAAGAGAAAGTTTGGGGGATTGTCTAAAACAGAGGAAAGAAAATAAAATGAGGAGATTGAAAGAGAGAGAAAGAAACAGAGGAGGAGTGGAGAAAAGAGGGCTGGGGGAAAGATTGAGGGAAGTCGTTGTCTGAGAAGGATTGGGTGTGAGAAGGGGAGGTTGACATACAAGGGGTGTGGAATGGGTAAGAAAAGTTTGATAGAGAAGGGAATGGGGGAGACTGACAGGCTGACATAGAGAAAGAAGGCAGTGAAGGAAGATTGTTAGATTAGGGTGGGGCACAAAGAAAGGGGGGATTTGACAAAGATGAAGGAAAGCGAGAAAGAAAGAAGCAAGTGTGAGGGAATGCCCCCCATAAGTTATTTGTAGGGTTCTCACTTATGATTAATAAACCAAAAGTCCCTTAGTGGCAGTGGGGGGTGGGGTGGGGGGAAGTCTGGTGTGTGCTTCTTCTTGGAATATCCCTCTGGGAAACAGAAATGTCAGCCCTTCATAGGGGAATGCTGTTCAACTACTTCATAACTAAGGCTGCCAACAGGCCTGGAGAAAAATAGAGGTAGAAATGGGCAGCTGGAGCTGGTCATGACTCAGCAATAAATAACACCTAATTAAGCGTAAATTAAAGAGGCAGGACATTTCTTCACTTGATTAACTGCCCACCCTAATCATAGTCCATGGGGCTTTCCCCACTCACCTTCTGCTGCGTGCCGCTCTCGCGCCCCCTCAGCGCGCGTCATTCCTGGCGCGCTCTAGGCGTTCTCCACGGGGTCATCAAAAGGTGCCGTTTCTTCAGCGCCAGGAATGACGTGCGCTGAGGTGGTGCAAGCTGACAGCCGTCGAGAGGCCGGCTACGTGGTTGCCATGCCACAAGTGGGGGCCGCCACTGGACTACACTTGTTTCCCAGAGTAGCTGGCGCAGCCTTGAAGGGTGAAGTGGGGAAAGCCCCAAAGTCTGCATCCACCACAGAATTTAAAGCTACCATCCTAGCTTTTTCAAAAACTGTTAGAGCAGAGGTGCTCCCTGAATAGCTGGACACAACCTTCCCATGTTCAACTTCACCATCACCCAGGCTGAACCAGGAAAAAGAGAGGGGAAGGGGCAGGATTGTCCTTTTTGCTATTCTGCTAATATTTCCCAGCATTTCTAAGAGCACTGGCAAAAGTTACTGCATATAGGGGCAGGGGTGGCTTTAAAAAAAGTTTTAAGTAACGCAAAACACAGCTGGCAAAGACCATAGGGAGGCAATGGGAGCATGAAGGAGTAGCTAGATGAAAACTCTTTGCTGGATATGTTTCATGTGCACTAATATACACAAGTGTGCCACTGGGAGAGTTGTTTTATATCTTGGAAAGCATGTCAAATTTACATTGGGTAAAATGGTGAATGGGAAAGGGTTAACCCACAAATACCATGCCCCCCCTTTTCACTCTATATGGCTGTTATTAATAGAAACGTAAAGATTGAGCAGTTCTGACTATGGATCTCCCATCTCATTTAGTTGCACCATATGCTTAAGCTACCCTGTTAAAATGCCCCTTGGAAAAAGAATGGGATTCAAATGTAATATATGTCATTGTTTCTGACAATGGTGTAGTAGTTAAAGTGTCAGACAATGATCTAGGTGACACAGGTTTGAATCCCCACTGCCATAGGAGCTTGCTGTGAGACAGTGGCATAGCTACCACGGGGCAGGGGTGTGTGCATCGCACTGGGCACACCTGGGGGGCAGCAAAATATATATATTGATATTTTTAGTGTTTTTACTTTGTTGGCTGGCAAGGGGGGCAGTTTTTAGGACAGTCAATGGCACCAAAATTTCAGGATATTGTCCGGTGACACTCCTGCTGATACCAGCCAAGTTTGGTGAAGTTTGGTTCAGGGGGTCCAAAGATATGGACCCTCAAATGGTAGATGGACCCTCAAATAGTAGATGGGGTAACCCCATCTACTATTAGCTCCCATTGGAAACAATGGGGGATGGGGCACCCCTTTGGGGGGTCCATAACTTTGGACCCTCTGAACCAAACTTCACTAAACTTAGGTGGTATCATCAGGATAGTTTCCTGCTGATACTGCTGTTTCCAATGGGAGCTAATAGTAGATGGGACTACCCTTTTGAGCGTCCATAACTTTGGACCCCCTTAACCAAACTTCACCAAACCTGGGAGGTATCATCAGGAGAGACTCCTAAAGATACCCTGACATTTTGATGCTGTTATTCTAAAAACTACATCCCCTGCAGGCTAAAAACTGAAAAAACACTAAAAAATACAAACAAACACAAACAAAAATGAGGAGGGGGGGGGGCAGCAAAACTCCGATTTTGCACCGGGCTCCATTTCCTCTGCTGTGAGACCTTGGACCAGGCAGATGCTCTCAGCCTAGACCTACTTCACAGGTTTGTTCTGAGGGGAAAATGGAGCTGAATAGAATAATGTAAGCCATTTGAGCCTTCATGTGAGAGAAAAGCAGGATATAAATGAAAAAAACAAACTGGACACTTTTACACCATGCAATTAGCAGAAATTATTTGACAGTGCATTATGGCTATGTCAACTAAACATTTGGTGCTTTTAATGCAAGTTGCTCTTTTTAAAAGTTGGCTGGCAAAATTATCAGTTATAGATCAGGAACAAACCATATAAGCCCCATTTGAACATGGATTTTAGCCAATTCACAGCTGAAAATCCAGAAGCCCAGATTTTTACATGTCCTTTACAGATCGTTGGGACTGTGTACATTCAAAGAGTTTTGTAGTTATGTCCTGTTACTGCTTTGACAGATACAAAATTTACATCACTAAAGCAAAGGAAAGAAAAGTGATTGTAGTCACTCCCTTATGGTAGAGAAAAGTAGGTTATAAAAACCAATTCTTCTTCTCCTAAACCAACTTTCACATTCCAAAACTTTAAATTTTGTACATTGGCAAGTGATATTGAGGTGTAAAAAAAAGTTAAGAAAAAGCCCCATAATTTTACTGAACCAACCTGTTATGAATAATCCATATTAGTTCCTTAAAGCAAAAAGGTTCGATTGAAGCCATGTTGCCACTGCTGATACAATTAATTATTCACAAAGAAATTGAGCTAGAAAAGAAAATATTTTAGAACTAATCTTATAGTGGGAAGAAACAATGGAACTGTGCAGACAGATTAAGGCTTAATGTCACAACAGCTTATGGTATGAACAAAATGTGCCCTTGCATGATTCTATTTAACAAGTGACATCCGAAAGGGAAGGCAAGAACTATGGGGCGTTTTGACATGAAAAATGTGAATTTGCTGTTCGAGTGTTTACTTGAGCTCACAACTAGCAGGAAATGAGGCATGAAATGCATTGTCAAACATACAGTCTTCAAAATATAATGCATTACTTTAAGTTGAGAGCCGCTTTTAGGGAACCTTAGAAAGGCGTTTCATCTAGGGTGAACTATGTCTGTGGAGAAAGGGCAACCTGAGCCTGTATTTCTCCCAAACCTTCTGTTTCTTTTGACTTCCTTTTTGACTTATCTCCAACTACAATATTTTACAGCTTTAGAAAGAACATATTAGCAGAAACCCTATTGCATCATATCAATACTTCCACCTTTTGTTCAACTGTATCACTTGCTAATAAGTACCAATGGTCAAGTGATGTTTTTAAAGGGCTATTTGTAGATGCTTGTGTAACCTCAGCTTGTGGGTTCTGTGGGGCAGTACTTGGAAGGAGTTGCAAAGAACCAAATTTAAACAACAAAACAGTTTACTTCTCTTTACAAATAACATTAAACATCAACATTTAACATTACAATTCAAGGTCCTGTTCAGGTTGCATTTCAAGTCCTTCTAGTTACAGTCTACTGATACTGCCAAGTCCAATTCTTCTTTGCAAGTGGGTTGGCTCCTGAAGACTCCAAGGGCTTGATGAACAGGATGCAACATGATGAAGGTTTCCAGGAGAACTCTCACCCATTACAACCACAAAAAGAAACCCTGAAACAATAAACTCCAACATTTACAACATAGCAAAACCAAACTACCTTCCCAGTAGTTCCCAACAATATTGCAGTTTACCTTAACAAGGTGTCAAGGGCTTATACAACCAAGGTCCGAGTCTGGTAGCCTTGTCTTCTCCAAAGAGCTCTGCAGCCTTTCTGCTGCTCTGAGTCTCCACCCCCTTACTGGTTCAACCCATTCTGGGCATGGGGGTTGCTCAGTGCCTTTTGACGGGTAGGAGGTAGTTTCTTGAATGACAGTAGAGGAGTCTGTGGTTAATATCTACTATATACCTCAGGGCCCATTTTGATGCTTTTCCATCAGCCAATTTAGCGGGAAGATTTCAAAAAATTCCACCGTCCAGGAGAGTTTGTGTTTGCAATTCAGAAGTGGACTCTATGTCACATATCCTACTGCACTGTGAGCCCTTTAAAGCGGAAAGGAAGTCGTTCATTCAACCATTGTTAACTCATTATATTAATCCAATCGCAGTTGACTCTGATTTAGCTCTTACAAGAATCTTATTGGAAGACCGGGTTTCTTTTATATCTCTGCAGGTAGCCAAATTTTGTATGTTAGCATACAAGAAGCACAGATCTATGTTAAGACTAGATGATGGTGACTATAATAATGTTGTAAGTTGATGTTTCTTTTGGGTATGGGTATTATACCATGGATTTCTGTATATATGTATAAATTGAATCTGTTCTCATTTTCTTTTTGCTGGCCTTGTGGCCGTAATAAAATCATATATATCTCATATATCTTTGTGAGGTACATATAATATGTGTGAGGTATATAATAAAATCATATATACCTCACACGCTTTGGTGTGTGCTAAAGAGAAATAGTCATCTATAGCCAGCAAAGGAAAAAGCCTTCTGAATTTTGTGGGTTGGTAGACAGGAAGGATGCATAGGGGATTTGTTTATTTATTTTCATTTATTACCCACCTTTCTAGCTTTTGGAGAAACTGATGTGGGTTTAAAGACTAGCATTGCCTTTCTAGATGCTAATTTATACATTTGTACATACACAGGGGGGAGAAGAAGAGCTGGGTTTTATACCCCACTTTTCTCTACCTTTAAAGAATCTCAAAGTGGCCCTCCCCAACAGACACCTTGTAAGGTAGGTATAGCTGAGAGAATGTGGAGAAGTGTGACTGGCCCAAGGTCACCCAGTAGGCTTCATGTGAAGGAGTGGGGAAACAAACCAGATTCACCATGTGGAGGCTGCCACTCATGTAGAGGAGTGGGGAATAAACCCAGTTCTCCAAGTTAGAGTCCTCTAATCTTATCCACTACAACATGCTGGCTCTCAGGAAGCATATTATAGCCTCATTAGTATGTGGATGGGAGAACCCACAAGGAGGACTTTGCAGGGGAAGGCATTGGCGAACTGCCTCTGATTCTTACTTGCCTTGGAATTCCCTTGCTAGGGTCTCCATAAAATTGGTTGCAACTTGATGGTAGTTTTATATGCATATCAACAGAGGCTTGCTTGGGATTCAAAGCAATGCCATGAGTCCCACACAATAGCTTGGGTCCATAGGATGGATGGATTTCCACCAACAATTTTGACATTGGGGCAGGACACTTCCCATCCCCTCAAGCAACATTTTGGAGTACATTTGGGGCTGTAGATGTAGGGGGAGGCAAAAAAGTCATGCTTCCCAGGTAGAAATGCTTCCTGTGACCCAAGACAGTACCAGCCCAGCCAAGACTGGTCCAGGTAGTAAAGTGGAGGAGGGCTCAGTAATGCCCTCTGGAATCCATCCTGCCTACATCAGAGGGCATATATCACACTCTCAATGGCGCCCCAATTTTGGCAAACAGAGTTACCAGTGTCCAGTCTAAGACTAGTTTTGCTTAAAACCTATTTCACCTGCAGCATGGTGAGTATAAATCAGTCTATTTTCCTATGCCCCCCATCCTCATTTCCTCAAATGTATTTCTGAGACTTCAGCTATTGGTATCAAGGAAGAAACAGGCAGATTCTCTGTTGCAAATTCAGCAGAGATATAGTGGTGCAGACATGGCAAAATTGTATGAGGGCTTCAGCCTACAGCCTAGGAAGGGCATTTAAATGAAATTGCAAGTGAACTTTACCAAGCCATATTCCCCATGATTAAACTCGGAAAAGGATGCATTGTCAGAGTGGAAGCCAATGACAAAAAATTTCATCTTGGTTATTACTTTGATCACCTTCAGCTATTATATAATTCTTTAGCCAAGGAGGAAATCCAAATATCAAAGTGCTTCAAATAGCTTCCAAGTTCTAATGTGCGAGTCCAGACTAACAATGAGTCTAGGGATGAAACGGCAACTATCTATTTTACGAGCCTCCAGGATGTCTCTGCATCTGTTCTAAAACTATCTATTATGACTCTTTTTTTTCAAACTGTTTTGTATATAAATAACCACACTAATAGTTGAAGAACAAGCATCATAAGAGATTAAATATATATTGAAAATAAGTAATTTTCTTCCTAGATAGCCTCTTCTAGCAGATTAATATTTTTGTATATGTTACAATAATGCCAGTCAGGATTTCTCCCCATCCCCATTTTCATTCCTTATTTGTCAGAAGGCCTGAATTACAAAGGCCTCTGGCAGTGGTCACCAGCTCTCCAGTCCAGACAAGAGCCATACACAAATCCCTCTGCTTCTTACATATCAAATCAAAGCTACAATTGCGACAACCTTCATTTTCAGCCAGCTCGTATTATTTCAGCTGGCAAAGCCTGTACTGAAATTAATAATAGCTTTCCCATCTGCAAATAAAAGTGTGGCACTTTAAATTTTTGGCAGCAAACTGGCATTTTGTCATTTAATCATTTCACATCATTACACTGCAATATGCAATGTAATGATATGACACTCCTAGATGACAAACACTGGGTACCTCCTGTACTGGAAGGAATAATGTAATAGGCAGGAAATTATATACTTAAGGCTGCCAGAGTTTCACTCCCACAAGTTAATATTAAGATAGGGCAGAAATAGTGGCAAGGAGAAAAAAAGGTGATTCTCACCTACAGATGCCCTCAATGACCCCTGCAGTGATCATGGCCTTCCGAATGGGATATAAGAAGCCAAGTCCACTTGACTGTTCAAGATGGTTGCCCGGGGAAGCATAACTCAATGGCAACATCTGCCATGGTTACCTCCCTGGATGTCATGGTTACAGAAATGTTACACACCAGGAGATCCATAACATCCCATCTGTACATGTTGACTGGGCTAACAGGCCTCCAGTTCAAAGGGCCAGCATTACAGGTAGGTGGATGGAAGAACATTGACAGTTTGTCCTGCCCAGTATCCTAAATACTGTAGCCTTCCTCGTTAATCTAGTCATCAGCTCAGTGCACAAAGCCAACAGGGTACGCACTGCATGGGAACTTGTTGCCAGGATCTTAGTTTTCCCTTTCATACACAGTTGTCTAAAAATGACTTTAATAGCTCAGAGCAATGAAATACAGTTAAGTGGGAAATGCAAATATCTTTATATTAGTCTTTACCCTGAACAGTAACTTCTTCAGCGTCTGGACAATAAAAATCCCAAGACAATAAAATCCTGGTTATCTCAGAACTAAAAGTGCTCTTTGGAATCCATAAAATGAATGAGCAGCTGAATAATAATAATAACCATGTTCCTTATTACTTGTTGGCAATCCTTATTAGGTCCCAGCAGAAAGTTGGGTTGAACCCCAAAATAAAATAAAAAATATTTGACAGAAGGTTTCTCATGCAAAAGTTATTGTTAGAATGTGTGAAGCTTTAAGGAATGTTAAGATGCTACAATTGTGAAGGGAATTGCTCTTTTAATATTGATTTACCTGCTCTTGGCATATTTTTCAAATACGTTTGAGAGATTATGGAGCTTGTCAAATCCCTATTACAAAGAAACACAGTGGTTAAGCAGGAAATGCAAATATCGTTATGTTAGCATTTACTCTAAACAGTAACTTCTTCAGTGTCAATGAAATCCAGTAGAAAATTCTGGAAGCTTCCCAGACAGTAAAGTGCAGGTGGCAGAGTATTTGTATACCGTGAATAGTCATCCAAGATCTAAGCTGACTTTTCTATTCACAAAAGTACAGCTCTATTAAATCTCTACTGTTCAAACAATTTCTTTTGTTCAGCAGTTGGACTGCTATTGTCAAGTGCACAATTGTAGAAACAACCCTTAAAAAACAAATTCCTGAAGTGACAAAGAATTTCTATCTGCCAGTATAGCATCAGTGAGTCCAACAGAGAGAGAAGGGGAAGCCATTGGCCACTTGTTAATGACTTCTTTATTATTCTGAGGAGGGAAAAAAGGAAACAGCTGTACCCAAGGGGTTCAAAAGATCTCTCAAGGATTTAAAGGAGGACTTCTCACAAGGAGGTTGTGTTGTTTTCTTCATGTAGGCATTTATTATAGATGGGCACTTTTGGAATTTGTTATACCACCACCAAATGATGCTGTAAGATGACATGGCCAACCACAAAATGGCTGCCACAGACAAAAATGTTGGGACGTTCCAAGACAAGTATCCTGTTAAAATGTTTCCAAATAGGTACTCCAAGCAGCCACACAGTGGTACCTTCAGAGCTTTCTAAACATCTCCTGCTCCAGTGAGATGGAGGAAAACCATGATTGTGCTTGGATAGAGAGATGTTAAGACACCAGGGAAGAAGGGACATAGGCATCAGTAAGCCAATTGGCAAGTGCCATGGCACCCACATGATCCATGTTAGGGAATAACTTTGGGGGAAACACATTTGTGTTTTCTTCCCCACATTAAGAATATTCACTCATGTATAACAATCTCAGAGGATGTTTAAAGGTGATTTTTAAAACCATAAACAGAAATATTCAAAGTGGGGGAAAGTTCAGCATGAATTACTTCCTGTTTTTTTAAATCCCTCCCCCCAGCTTTTTGGGAAGAGGGCGCTTGACAAGTAACTTGAGAAAGAGTATCTGAACAATTTCTCTGTTTCTTCAGTTTGTGCAGCTTTTTCAATGATCAGAGAAGCTGTTCATTTCTCAGAATGCTCTTTGCTGCAGAATTAAATCAAGAATAATTCTACCTCCTGAAAACTGACACACAATGCACTTTAATCCAGTGGTGTTCAATGAATACAGTGTCGATTAAGCCTACTAGATGTTAATGGGGTGTAGCCCTATAAATGTCTACTCAAATAACTGCTCCCAAAAATTGTCGCACCGAGGGGTCACAGTAACTTTCACTGTCATAAGTTTCTCAACAGTCACAATCTGCATTTTTAATTAATTTATTGAAATACTATTACCTTCCATTTATTAGCAAGAGACGGGGAGAAGTTGGGTTCAGAAGACGGGGAATTGAGAAAGAAGCTGATGATGGATATATTTTAAAGAGGAAGGCTGAAGAACAAAACATAGGAGGAAGGAAAGGATATCCTGATGGATATGCCTGCTAGTTTGTTCATTTTCTTCTTCTCCTGTAAATTGTATTGTCATGCAGCTTCAGTTAATGCATTCCTGTTAGCCGCCACAAATAATCATGTGAAATCTAATTGACCACTCCTGATTCAAAGGAAGAGCACATATCCATTCTGGATTACGATGGGGGTTGCGCATACATCATGAGATTGCATGGGAAACACTAATTAGTCCAAAAGACTGTATCTATAATATTTGAGTGTGTTTGTGTATTTATGTGTAAAGTGCCATCAAGTCGTTGCCAACGTAGGGTGACACAGTAGGGTTTTCAAGGCAGGTGACTAACAGAAGTAGTTTGTCAGTGCCTTCCCCTGTGTAGTAACCCTGATATTCTGTGGTGGTTTCCCATCCAAGCACTAGCCAGGGCTGACCCTGCTTAGCTTCTAAAATCTAATGAGATCAGGCTAGCCTGGGCCATCCAGGTCTGGGTTAGGTGTGTTTGTTTACATAAGGTGTGATAGATACTATGGCCTTTTCTGCTTGTGTAACCCCTGTGTAAGAATGGGATGACCCAGAAAGGGGTGGAGTCTGAAAAGAAGCAGAATGCTGCAGAACTCATGAGGTTGGAGGAAGCAAGGCTACCAGGCTGGGACCTTGATTGATTTTATTAAGCCCTTAACACCTTGTTTAAGGTAACTGCAATGTTGTGGGGAACTAGTGGGAATGGAGTTTATTTTTTTGCTATATTGTAAATGTTAGAATTTATTGTTTCAGGGTTTTTGTGCATGTAAATGGTGAGAGTTTTCTGGGAACCTTCATCCTCTTGAATCGCATTCACCAAGCCTCTGAAGTCTTCAAAAGCTGACCACCAGCAAAGAAGAATTGGACTTGGCAATATCAGTAGACGGTAAATAAGGACTCGAAAATGCAAACTTAACAGGACTGCAAAGTGTAAATGTTAAATGTTTTAAAAGTGTTATTTGTTAAGTGAAGTAAACTGTTTTGTTTAAATTTGGTTCTTTGCAACGCCTTCCAAGTACTGCCCCACAGAACCCACAGAAGGAGGTTACACTTGCACAAATTTTCTCAGTGGTCAAAACTTGTGTCTGGGAAACATTTTCTGGGAAATCATTCTGCACACACCCTTTCTCCTGTCATTCTGGGTTTTCCCCCTTGTACTTGCATTTATTCTACATGCTACTGCTGGAAACAGATTATGCCTGATGGTAGTGGGGGGATGTCATCTGTGAGGCAGAAGAACAGCCCTCCCTCCCTTTTTTTTTCTTTTATGCAGGTGCTCTAGTGTTACTGCGCAGTTACATTTTTATATAAATCTTTATTTAGTGAGTTTAATAAACAACAGAATTGAAATATTTGAAAACATTATATTACATTCATTTTCCATCAAGAGAAGAGCAAAAAGTTTAATAATAGAAAAAGAGTCAGATTCAAAGAAAAGAAAAGAAAGAATAAGACAGAGGACGATGATAGAGAATGCGCAGTTACATTTTGAAGCAGCAATTCAAAAATGTTTCAGCCTCTATTTCTGCTATTGAAGACTATTAATCCAAAATGGAAGCCAAAATAACTCCTGGAACAAGCACCATTACCTGAAGAAACAGAAATATGTAGCCCACCCTTCCTTCAAAGAACATATTCTGGCTAAGTTAGATCTGCGGTACCAACCAATCACTAGTGTGGGAGTTCCTTGTCAATTTCCTCCTGCAAAAGCAACCTCCCTTGTCACTGTCACTCGCTTCCAATTGCAGACACATTGGGTTGCTTTCCACTCAACCACAATAAAACGTTTTGAGGAAGGAAATCAAATGTTTCCTCTGAAGAGTTTTGCATAGTTTTTAGCCCAAAATGTTTTATTTCCAGCCTCAAAACATTTTACATGCTGTTACCCAAAGTGATGGGAAGTCTCTCTTTTAGTGTGGGGAAATTAGCTTGGCATTGCAAAAGGCTGGGCAACATGGGATCTTGAATGCCTGTTTATACGAGAGTCAGCTTTTATATTCAAACATGCAGGAGAGTTGATCAAAGTTTAACAATTTTTATTAAGGGATAAAAATGGGGATACATAGGCACACAATAAAACAGCAGCACGCACACACAGTCCTAGGCAAATGTATAGACAATTGTAAGGAGATACATCTGGAATGGATAAGGAATATAGATGTGGAGGAGCAAAAAAGGTAGTCACCTGATCCTGAAGTGGAATGGTCCGATTAACAGAATTGAGTGACCTGTGCTTAGCTCTGGAACAATATCACAGACAGATACTGAACACTCCCATGCTTAGCTCTGTGGAACAGTATCAGACAGTGAGAGGCATCCAGGGATGCTGAACACTGTCTATTGGGACAGAGAGATGCTTTACAGGAAGAAATGGACCCTCAGGGTTATGCATAGTGATCCTAAATCTCCCTAGACAAAAGGGATTTCCTGCCCTTCCTGGGAAGGACAAGAGAGAGACATCAACCTTAATGGTGGGTCATCAGTCGAATGGGCTGAGACATCAGCTTGATGTGTGCTCCCTGTTCTCCACAATGCCAACATCTTGAGGACAGTCCCTTAATCATATAGGCTAGCCAGGTTGGGGTTCTGTACCATTTAAGTATTACCTTTCTCTCCAGTTCCATATATTTTTCGATCTTTATCTTATTCATGCTATCTATAATACTTCCTATTTTTTCGTCCTCAAGGAGTTGTTCTTTCTCCCATTTTTGCTTCAACATTCGCACCATAAAATCCTTATCTTCAATCATGTATTTATCAACTGATCCCAATATCTTTCCTTTCAATAATTCATGGCTTTTCAGCCAATGTGCAATTATGCAATTACCTTTTATTCTGAATTTCTTTAATCTTTCCCAAATCCCTCTTAATACCAGCCAATTCTCTTTCCCTCCCAGTTCTAGTACACTTTGCAATAACATAACTTCCCCTTCTTGAACTAAATCAGCCACTTTCTGTATTCCTTTTTCCTTTAAATTCTGTATAGCTTTCCATCCCTCTTTTCCGACCATGCTTGCCACTGGAGCACTGTCCAGGATGCCAGGCATCCATTTAGTTCTCCATTTTCCCCATATTTCCATATTCACTTTTCTTGGTCTATAACTTTTTGTTTCACTTTTTTATCATCGTTTGTATAAATACCATATATACCTATTACTTCATTTACTTCATTTTCAAACTTTATCCATTTTTCTATATTATCTTTTTTAATTTCCATTAGACATTTTATCTGGAATGCCTCAAAATATTCCTGCATTTTCGGTATTCCCCATCCTGAGAGTTTGTCATATATACTACTTTATTCATTACTCCTGCATTTTTCTTATCAAACACCCATGCTTTCAATTTCCTATCCCATATCTCAAATTGTTTTTTAGTACTCGATAGGTAATGTTCTAAATAAGTAAAACATTTTAGGCATTATACACATCTTTACTGCTTTAATTTTTCCCATTATGGATAGGGTCTTTGACTCCCAATCTTTAATTTGTTTTTGTATTTTTTTCAATCTATCACCATAATTATAATTAAGCATCTTTTCTATTCTATGGTAAGTGTAATACCTAAATATTTAATCTTCTTCAATATCTTTTTATCAAACTGTTTTTTTTTCTATATTTACTCCCAATATTTCCATTTTGTCCATATTAACAGTTAGACATGAATATTTTTTAAAATCTTCCAAAATTATTTTCAACTCTTGCATTGTGTCAACTGGATTAGTTGTTATCATTAACACGTCATCTGCAAATAAATTTATTCTTACTTCTTCTTGATTTATTTTATATCCTTTTATTCGTCCGTTATTTCTAATTCTGTCAGCCCACAAGATACATTGCAAACAACTTGTACAGAAAAGGCCTATGAAAATTTTATCTGATGAAAAAGTCATCTTCCAGATGGTTCCAGGTACTTTTTGGATTGCGACGGTCATTGAATTTCCTGAAAAATAATTATGCCTGAATGTTCTCTGTTTACTCTCCCAGAACTCCATTTTCTGAATAGTTCAAAGCCAGCTCCTGCTCTACAGTCAGATGCATTTAACCCACTAACACTGGGCCAGTTTAAATAGGGGAGTATATGAACAATGAGGAAGGGAGGGGTGGCATGCAAGGGGTATCTGACACCTTATCAATCAACTGAAGCTGATATTTTGCTGGTAAGTACTAGCAGGAATCTAGCAGTGGACTGGATTGAGCATTCTTAAGATTCTTGCAATCACATGACCATTAAAACATGAACCTCATAGGTTTTTAGAAAATCATGCTAGTTTGGAACTAGTTTCTCAGTCCTAAATCCTCAGCATTAATAATAATGAAGTGCTGTCAAGACACAGTCTACTCATGGTGACCCATTATGGGGTTTTCAAGACAAGTGCTGAGCATAAGAACATGAGAACATAAGAACAAGCCAGCTGGATCAGACCAGAGTTCATCTAGTCCAGCTCTCTGCTACTCACAGTGGCCCACCAGGTGCCTTTGGGAGCTCACATGCAGGATGTGAAAGTTATGGCCTTCTGTGGCTGTTGCTCCCGATCACTTGGTCTGTTAAGGCATTTGCAATCTCAGATCAAAGAGGATCAAGATTGGTAGCCATAAATCGACTTCTCCTCCATAACAGTTTGCCATTATCTTCTTCTGGTTTGCCATTATCTTCCTCTGCAGATAATGGTTTGCCATTATCTTCTTCTGGTTTGCCATTATCTTCCTCTGCAGATAATGGTTTGCCATTATCTTCCTCTGCAGAGCAATCTTGGCCTTCCTTGGTGGTCTCCCATGCAAGTACTAACCATGGTGGAACCTTTTCAGCTTCTTGGGTTAGTCTGGACCAGGGGCCTGCAAACTGCGGCTCTCCAGATGTTCATGGACTACAAATTCCATCGGCCCCTGCCAGCATGGTCTTCTGGACTATTCAGACTGCTTCTGGATCATTGGCATCCCTGAAATCCATGCCCAGAATATAACATGCATGTGGAGATGTTTGCCATGTGGAATCCCACAAAGCGACAGCTTTGCAGTTACATTTAAAATCAGGCCTACATATCTCTACAAAGAGGCTGTGAATAGAACAAAGAGCAGAGGCACAAAGTACTTTCCATATTATGTGCATACACTGTATTAATAGTAATAGTACTAATTCTAATACGACTGATAAATTAATATTAGAACATATATTAAAGGAAAGTGGAGGCAGTGTGGAGGAAATCCATCCAGAGGTAGCATTTATATCTCATCTGCAGTCATTATGCACAGAGACTCTTTTGTGTAATGATAACCACTAAAAACGTTAAGCTAGTTCCTTTATTTAAAATGTAATGGAGCTTCATATCCATCATCATCATCATCATCATTGTAAAATTATATTAAATTAGACTGAAATCAGCAAGTGGAAAAAAAATAAGGGAAACATTGGAGGTGAGCAGAGCCATTGTTCTTTCTAGGCCACTTGGCATGGTTACAAATTAACTTCCACAAGAGTAGAACTATATCATGGGGTAAGGGAAGCCTCATTTTCTGTACTTCAGTTTTCACTCCCTGGATTACTTTTGCCACCTCCTTAGCCCATGTCTGCTGGCTCCAGATCAGTGGTGGGATCCAAAAATTTTAGTAACAGGTTCCCATGGTGGTGGGATTCAAACTGTGGCGTAGTAGTGGAGCTGGGTGGGGCACGACAGGGGCAGGGCGGGGCATTCGGGGGGCGGGGCATTCCTGGGTGGGGCTGTGGCAAGAACGCAGCCGCTGCGCCGGTCCTTGGGCAGGAAACGAATGCATGCAGGCGCAGGCTGCCACACACACCGGTGCACCTCCTGCTAGACTGCTTCAAGTTCTGCGTGCTACTGCTGAGAGGAGGGGCGTAACTAAGGCAAAAATCACGTGGCAAAATCACCAATTAGTAACCCCCTCTTGGCACACACAAATAATTAGTAACCTACTCTCGGGAACCTGTGAGAACCTGCTGGATCCCACCTCTTCTCCAGATCATCTCTGCTGAATCTGGTCTCTCCCTTTCCCTGTTTCTTCTTTCAGATGATTGCCCACCTCCTTTACATGAGCCATGTTGGGTAGCAACCCACAGATTGAAGCTGTGGCTCTGGGATATAGTATCTTCTTTGCATTCGGAAGGTCCCAGGTTCAATCCTTGCCCTCTCCAGTTAAGTAAATAAAATAAGATGTGAAGGATCTCTCTCCAAGTCCCTGGAGAAATATTGCCAGTTAGAGCAGGTAGTCCAGACTGGGAATATCAATGGATTGACCCAGGTTTGCAGGACATTCATGATGAGCCCTGTGGTGTGGATTTACCTGTCTACATGCATGGGACCCAAAATTGGTTAGCAAATATCGTATTCAATGTGCAGAAAATGGCAGATTTTCATGAGTGTAAGATTTTTCACCAGAAGATACCAAAATATCAGAGAACCTAATCCATCTTCTCTTCCACAGGCTTGTCAAACATTAAGACAACTGGAGAAAGGGAAACAATTTTACAGCCCCTTGAATAATGTGACCCCATCCTCTCTGTATTATTGGAAAAGTAGCAAAGAAAAGGCAACAAGAGAAAGCAAAATCCCTAATGAAAAACAAGAGTCAAACACCTCAAACACAAAAAGGAAGGGCAGAAGATCAAAACAAACCAAGGATTAAGCTGTACAGATCCCAAAATATCAACAAAATAATATCTCTCCTAAATTCCCTCCATGCCTAAACATGCCCCCCAACAAACCCACCCCCCCAGGAAGGGGATGGATGAAAGGCTAGCTTGTGGTATTAATAAAATAATCACATCATTTAGTTAAGAAGCAATACTGGCCAGTCAGTATTTGTCCAGCCAAGGCCTAGCATAATCGAAGAAAGGTGTCTTCCCAAGACAAAAGAAGTATGGTTTGTCTGATATAGTTTGCCTGATTCATTACTGGATAAATTGGATGACCTTTAGGGTCAGCAATGTACAATGACAACTAGATGGGTCACCAGATGGCCCCTTTCAGATTACTATCCTAAACTGGATGTCATCCATTATTGGCCCATTTTTGAGTAAAGAAATATAGAGATGAGCACTCATACAAACTGGTTGTGTGAATTGACATGAAAAATCTGAAAGCAACTGCTGCTTAACCAGATTATAAGGGCAGCTTGAAAGGAGCGACTATGTTGTAATGTAACTTGGTCAAACATATTATTATGCTACTTTCATTAGATCTATGACTATTAGACTTGGTAGCTATTTTCCATGTATATGCTCTACCTTAATCTTAAGTTCAGAAAGTAGGTAGTGATTCAACTACACCCCCAAAACTAGATCACTCATAGAAGTTAAGAATATACAGGCACATGGAAACTAAAGTAATTGGAAAGCTCTGCCCTTTGCACTTGCTCAGAGGCAGCCTTATTAAGGCACTGTTACATGACAATCTGAGTTTTGTAACTGGGGTGGTGGCAAATGGAGGGGGAACAAATTTTTACATAACTAAATTGACTACACAGGGAATAGATAACAAACTCCTCTATCTGATAAGGCAACTCTACACTGATACAAACTGTAGAGTTAAGTACTCGCGAGAGGGTCTAATTACAGATTCTATTCCAACTTATAATGGTGTTAGGCAAGGATGTGTACTAGCGCCAACCCTTTTCAACCTTTTCCTGAGCGACTTACCATCAGCCTTAACGGGAATCAATGGCCATGCTCCCAAACTAGGGACAAGGCATATTTCAATACTGCTATATGCCGACGACACTGTCCTTTTATCCCGTTCTAAGGTCGGACTTAATAGACTGCTGAATAGGTGTGGAGAATACTGTGTAGACAATGGCCTTGTTATCAACTACCAAAAAACCAAGATTTTAGTTTTTGCCAAATACTATAAAAAGCACAAATGGGCAATTAACACGGTGCCAGTAGAGCAGGTCAGTCAATATAGATATCTGGGAATAATTTTTTCCTACAATCACTCCTGGTTACCCCATAAAAAAGCTGCTATGGCAGCGGCTACTAACAGCTTTCATGCCATTGTGCACTTCTATTATGGAAAGGGCCATGCCCTTGTTCCAGCAGCAGTCAAAGTTTTTAACTCAAAAATAGAAGCTCAGTTGCTATATGGTGTTCCCATTTGGTTGAACGCAGTGGATGACTCTTTGAATATGGTTCAATCAACATTTTTACATTAAAATCATGGAGCCTTCTAAATTGCGTAGGTTATGCGTCTCTCTGCTTAGAACTGGGCCAAGATTGGTTAGTCTACAGGGCTTGGTCGAGAGACCTTTAAATTTTCAGCTGCACTTGCATTATACACATAATGAACTTTCTCTGGTTCACCTAATACTATCAGATACAAGAGTAATTCATGGTTCTCACTGATAGAGAGGAAAGATCGAGTCAATGGTGGTGTACCCCTTGACTCCCTTCTGACTTTAACTTGTTCAGAGTCGTATAGATTATTGAAACAAAGGTTGTTGGTGAGAGAATGGAACTATTTAACTCTGGCAGCGAGGAAGACTTGTTCACCTTTGCATCTATCGATCCCCTTGCAACATAACAGAATGGCCTCCTATCCTGTATCATCACAGCCAATCCAGATCAGAGAAGAAGTTTTTCACTATTCGCTTCCAATGTTTTTTCCCTTCTGCCATACTACTAGGTAGATATAACAACCTAGAAAGTAATGTGCAAAAGGGTGTGTTCGTAATGGTGCAAATCAATTAGAAACATTAGCTCACCAATTATTCCGTTGTCCTAAATTGGCAAGTATTAGAGCCAAATACTCCAGGTTGCTTTCTATGATACCTAGCGAGCTGGATGAACTAAGCAGACTATTGTTCTTATTAAATAATTCTGATGCTACATTCTGTGAAATGGCTGCGAACTTTCTGCTGGAAATATCCCACAAGCAACAGTATGTATGAATCAACTTAATTTGTTATATGTTGCAAGTTTGTATTTTGATGCGATTTAGATGTGATTTTATACTTTTTATACTGTTTATGCCAAATAAAGGCTAAATGAATGAAAAAAATTTTTTTACATGCACGCAAATAAAACAACATGCACGTAAGAACACATAAACCCAGGACAGTTTTGTGACATGGTTACTCTTATCCTGATCTGGACATTCCAGGCTAGCTCAATCTCACCATCTCTCAGAAGCTAAGCAGGGTAGCCCTGGTCAGTATTTTGATGGCAGACCACTGAGTGATACAAGGGTCACAATTCAGAGGCAGGCAATGGCAAACCACCTCTGAACATCTCTTGCCTTGAAAACCCTACAGGGTTGCCACAAGTCAGCTGTGACTTGATGCCAAAAGAAAAATCCAACTTCACATCTCTAATGCAGAGAAGTGCCTTATTTTTGTCCTTTTTTTCACACAGCCCAGTAGCACAACCGACCCCTTCCCATAAGTGCAAAGGTCTATTTGTGTGTGTCTGGGGGGATCATCTCCTTGGAGTTGAATTAGAACCTTCTTTTCCTCACGTTCCATGATAGATGAAAGTTTTCAAAGAGAATGACGAAAAATATGCATAAGTCCTCTTGACTAACCAGCTCTTCATTTTACTTGTCTTTTTATTGCAAATATGAATCAGAAGCTGGAAAGAGTTCCAGTTTATCCAGACCTACTTCATTAGAATGTCCAAAAATAAAAATGTTCAATTTAGTAAATCTCAAAAAGTTGGCTCCTTTAAGGCAACACAAATCTGCCTTGCATACACATTCATGGTACAAACACCAATGCATTTCTCTCCAATTTGGTATCAGTAATCCCACGTAGGAGAGAAATCATAACTCTTAACTATTATTTGAGCTGACATCCACCTTTTAACTTTAAGCTGCATTTTTTAAAACATTTCTAAACTTTTCCTCTCCTTTCCCTGTGCCTTGATATGAATTTGCCTGTCATCCGAGGCTGTACACAAAGAGAGAAACAGACGTTGAGCACAAAGATATCAGGAAGTGGTTTTCCTAGCAACAGTAATCATCAGAGAGATCCCAGAACATCTTCCCTATTCATGCTACATTTTGTGTTTTGAATAGCACTGACAGGTGAAGTGGATTCATAGTAGTTAATACAAAAAAATATTGTTGTGAATTGGTACTGCACAAAAGCAAAAATATCCACACTATTCATGAACAGATGGATTCATTGGCTCTTTCTTTCTTTCTCCTATAACGTTACGGATTATTCACTAAGGCTGATTCCGCATGGGCCAAAAACAGCAGTGTGAAAACCATGTGAAAATAGTGTAAAAGGGTTTAAAATGGTGTAAAAGGGTTTATGCTGTTTTCACACCTTTTTCACACCGCTGTTTTTGGCCCGTGCGGAATCAGCCTAAGACACAATAGTGAAGGCAAACACTCTACTTTCACCCATCAAATAAGCTAACTGTTGTGGTGGAAGAGATGCTAGCCAAACATGTTTTCCAATACATGCATGCTCTTTTTAGATGCTCAGTATGAGTGGAAGTCAATTTCCCTGTTCAGACAATAACGCACTTGATGGTTCAAGGATTATACTGAAGACATGAGAAGGACAGCAGAAGACAGTTCTGGCGAAAGGGCGCCAAAACTGTTGATAATATGTTGCAGCAAATCCCCACCCCCGCATGTGAACCAGGACAGTAGGAAGAGTCCAGTCTGAGAGCTCATCCCAGCTGTGGAGCTCCAAAGCCAGGGAAACAGATAAGTGGCACCTGTCCACAGTCACTGCCTCAAAAATGCTTCCTGCCTGTCATTTTGTTGTCATTCTGTTTTTTTTTTACAGATATGTAGATCAGATGCTATGAGGCTTCTCGCCCTCGTGCTTTGATTGTCTAGAGTCTATGTGGACAACCCCCGCTCCCAATTTTTTAAAAAGCAGCAATACAATGACTACCAGTGCAAATTCAGAAAATGGCGCCAACAAGGAAGTCCAGGAACTGTGGAGCGGCATGAGATCTGCTCAGCAAATGAAAACGGCTCCACGAAGGATACGCTTCCAGAAAACCATTTTTTTAAAAAGCATAGCTTGAGAACAGCATGCAAATAAAACGTTTTGAGGAAGGAAATAAAACATTTTGGGCTGCAAACCGTGCAGAACTCCACTGAGGAAACATTTTATTTCCTGCCTTAAAATGTTTTATTTGGTTTGTGTGGAAAAAGCCATGGTGATGTCGGGGACCGGTAGTATTAAACAATCTGGCCTGGACTATCTATCCCTTCCCTGACTGAGAGACTGAGTGGACAAGTATTCTCTCTGCTGATGAGAGGCCAGGTGCAGGTGCAACCAATAAGAGGGGAAAATGCTAACAGTATTGCAAGGAAACTTTCACAGGCACGTTCTGTACATGCTTTTAAATTACTGCTATATTTCTGCTGATTCTAACAGAACGTATTTATCTGGTCTCAGAGCTACTTGTGGCTTAAAGTGGTTAGGCCGAAACATGATACTCTATGGGGTTTTAATCTAGTATAAGATTATCTCATAAATGTAAAATTCACTGCTGCTCCCAAGACAATATCTGTGTTAAACTAGCAACATTTACTTTTTTATCTTTGGCTTTTGGAAAGGCAAAGTTGAAGTTCTATAGGATTAATAAGCTTTAGTTATAGCAAGCTCCCAATGGGAGATGAACTGGAAGTTAGAAACGATAAAGACTGCATCTGCTTGAATCCATTGGTTATATATGCTAAGACATATATAAGCCCAAGCTTCTATTTTTATCGATGGTCATAATCTTATTCCCTGTCCTACCTTCATGGCCTTGTCCCCAGCTCTCTCGTTCCTCATTTCCCAGTACATCACAACCTGTGACCTTTGGTTCATCAACTCTACCATTCTCCACCAATTGAATGTTTCCTGCTCCCTTAAACAGCTCTATATTTTTCCATTATTTATTTTATTTCTTTTGTATTCTGTAGTCCTGCTCAGATTCAAGGCAAATTGCATTATCAAAAACCAATGTCGTGGAAATATCTCCCTAAAGAGCCAAACTAAATGGGATGACCATGGCCACCAGTGCAATTTTAGAAACAGTGATAACTCTTTTAAAAATTGCCACAAGGCCCCTATCAGGATTGGGTGCTCATCATGATGGCCCCACAAGCTCTTGTTCCTCCCCCGTGCCTTTGCAGTTGCTGAAACAGCCCCTCATGATGTTTTGACACTTGAAAAGACATAGTGGGAGACAGGAGCTCTTGGGGTCTCTGCACCATGTGCCCAATCTAGATCTCATGACAATTCCACAAAACTACAACTATTTCTGAAATTGTGTCAATGGCTACAAGATGGGCCCATAGTCGCCATCATGTTTAGTTAGGTCCCAGTGGGCCGCCGCTTCACTTGGGGTAGGGACACAGAAGAGAACCTACTGTGATAATCTCAGCAACTTGGTAGGACAAAAAATGTGATTTCTAGATCACCTTCTGTTGTCAAACTGTAAGCTCCATGTAGACAGTAGCTCTTTTAGATTATGAACAGGGTCTTTCATTTTCTTTCTTGCTCTGTAACTACAATCTAGTGCTAGTCAATATGTAAACAAATTATCTTCAGAATCACTGAGAGTTATATAGATCCCATAGATCTACTCTGCCAGCTGTGGTCCTTCTCTTTGGTGCAGGGCCTCTTTGTAGACTTTTGCATCAGAAGGGCCAGTCAAGGATGCAGCTTTTCACCAACAGAATAAATACATGATTTTTTGTCGCATCCCTCCTCCACACTGTGAATTTATCATTCATGCTTCTACTGGAGGTCCCCTATCAACCAGGAACACCATTTCTGGGAGACCTTTTGACTGTAGCAAGATGGGAGTACAAAGAAGTTCTACTCACTTGATGGAAATTCCTTCCACTGGGTCCAACCCAATATCTCCCTGTTACTCTCAAGAGGATGGCAGGTGCATTCCATACATGTTGAAATTTTCATATACTTTTCAAATGCAGAACACGTTGCATTAGCCAATCCAGAAAGGTATACAGGCATGGATGACCATCTAAAAGACTCAAGGGAAGGTTATAGGTTGTAGATGACATGAAGTTGGTAAAATATGGATATATTTGATTTCATTCTTTGATAGCTCCATTTTATTTTAATATTTGTTACTGGGAAATGGATATTTGACATTTAATGGTACATAGTACTATTTAATAAAGAATATGAAGTGGTATCTGATTTTTCAAAATATTTCATATTGGAACCTTTCATCATAAAGAGCAATCAAGACATGCCAATAATTCTGAAGTGGTAGAAGTTCAGGGTGTTTTTGTTTTGTTTTTAATCTCATTCGGCAAGATGACTACGGTTTCCGAGGAACAGGAAGAACATGCCATGGACAGGAAGGTTGGGGGAATTAGGAGCAAATAGAAGGAAAACTCTTCATGATGAGCTCAAGTGGTAACACTTAAATTCTAATGTCAACTGAGTTTTATTTAGATCAACAAACCCCACACCCTTGCATACAAAAACAGAATAAAGTGAAAACACAAGCTGCCCTAATACAGCAATACTCAATAAATATTCTGCTACTCCAAGACACTGGCTGACTAATACACAGCTCGTTCTGCCAAAAGATGTCAGATAGCATCTTGCTGAAGACATCAGTGCTAATGTTCTTGCTTCCAAGTTCCTACAGCTGATATAATCCACTGTCCATTTCTTTTGTGTTTTCGCTATCACTAGACCTCCTGGGAGCCGCTCTGGAGAAAATTATTTGTGAATTCCTTCATGCCTTACTGTCCCCATATCCAGGCTTTTACACTGGTCTCTTTTCCCACTGTGAGGAAGTCAGAGACGCTAATTCCAGTCATTTACTCTTCCAATTCTGGGGACCAAAATCAATTGGGTTAAGAGAACATTTCAAATCAACCCAGTACAGCAAGATAAGGTGGCAAGATAGCAGATTTTAGGTCGCAGCATGATTTACTTTATTTTGAAAATAGATTCCCCCCCAAAACACACACACACACACACACACACACACATATCCTGGGAAAAGAGGAAAAACCCACATGCCAATGTTGCCGTGCCTCCCTTTGCTTGCTCTGCAACATCTAGAGATGTTTTCAGCCCAATGGAATGGGGAATTCAATTGTTAGGTATCAGTAGAAAACAAAAATGAAAAGTAATGGAGTAATAGGAAATCAAACAAAATGAGCGTTGTCCTCCACCACCACCCCCCTTCTGTGTTTTCTAATATTAATCAAAAAACCTGATGTGGCAATACTAGAGTAATATGTAAGCTTCAACTGTCCCCCCCCCCCCAGGTTTTTGGGACCTCTGCCCAGAAAAAACACTGTCCTCAGGACACTGTCCTCAGGACAAACTCAGGACACATACATTGTTTGAGGAGTTGGGCCTGGGTTCCTTGGCATCTTCAGAGTAATGAAATTGACTCCCTGCTGGGGCTATTTCTGCTCAGGAAAATGCAGGTCCAACTGAATCTAGCTCTCTGTCTTTTTTAACATGATCGACCCCACCAATGTTGTGTGGCTGTGGAAAAAGTGAGTCGGGTCTAGAGAACACAACTTGCCCCCCAAAACCCCATATTGTGCAGTCTGGTCTATAATTTGCCTCTTGGTGAGGGGGAGTGACAGATATTTTTGTACATTGGGGGGGGAATGCATATGTTGGGGTTGCCAGCTCCAGATTGGGAAATACCTGGATATTTGGGGTGGGGTGGGGGTGGAGCATGACAGGGGAGGGGTTTGAGGAGGGGAGGGATTTCAATGGGTTAAAATGCCATACAGACCACCTTCCAAAGCAGCCATTTTCTCCAAGTGAAGTGATCTCTGTCAGCTGGACATCAGTTGTAATCCCAAGAGATCCTCAGCCACCACTTGGAGGCTGGCAAACCTAATGGAGCATGTAGGTTTTCAGTTTTGATCTCCCTCTTTTGGGACTGTAGAAAATGCCATTAAATATCTGTGGGGAGGCAGGAGGCAGGATGCATCCTTTCTTCAGCATAGCACCCAAGTACATAAAGACAGATTCATGCAGGCCCAATGTCTGTGAACCAGTTCTTTTCCACCATCGTCTGTCTGGGCAGACAACATTTCTGATTTGCCCCCAGATGTGCAGAGGTTCCTTCTGGTGAATAACCACAGGACACGTATTGGAATTAAATTGGGCCGCAGCCCTTTTTATTGAAGCAGAAGCTGGGTAAGCAAGAGGAGTGCATCTGTTTTGTGGCCGGTCAGCACCCCTGGCTAACCCCAGCACCACACCCCAATCCATATTGGGGAGGACAGGAGGTACTGGGCCACCTGGGCACCCGCCCGCTGTAGCCCCCTTCCTGCTGGGGTGTCAGGCTCGAATTGCACAGGCCTCCGCAGCATGCGCCATGAGCCCGCCCTACCCCAAGCCTCTTATGGAGGCCCCCAACCATGGTGAGGACCGGCGCGCAAGCTTGGCCTCCCCTAAAGATGCGCTCCTCTGCCCAAACAGCCAAGGCTGCAACAAAGTGAGCAGCACAAACCCCTGCCCAAATAGGGATGGAGGATGGGTCAGTTTGCTCGAGGCGTCGAAGAAGGCTGGAGCAACCATGTGCTGCCTAATATATAGGGAGCATGCTCCACCCCCAACACTCGTGTGCATCACACGATTAGGCCAGGTATGGCTCAGCCCCACAGCCAGCCCAGGGCATGCATGCTCACTGCTCCGGAGCTCACCATTTGCCCTCCCCCCTGTCGCAAATATGGCCCAGTTGATTCTGGGGCCATTATTTCTAGCTATTTTATAATTGCAATAGGTATCACTGTGAGGTGGGGCATTCTCTTAAAAATGCTTGTGTTTTCCAAAAAGGAAACCGGGCTTGCTAGCACATTCAAAAGGCAGCGCAGGACAGGCAAAGGGAAGGTTGAAGTAGTAATGCATGGCTTGATGTAAGAACGAACAAGTGCCAACTGCTGGAAGGAATGGAAAAATATTCATGATTATGATAGTTGGTAGAGGGAGAGTCAGGCTACTAAAGAGCCCAGAGGCACAATGTGCTGTGATGCTCCTATGAGACATATAGTTACTGCTATGTGCTTCTCACATACAGATAACAAATCTTTGCTGTCAGCTGCAGGATGATACCCTCTTCCCAAATTCTAACAGGTACCCTTTTCAAGAGCTACCAGGTGGTCATCTTCCAATAATTCTCACTGAGGAAACATCTACAGTGTTGTGTAGCGGTTAAGACCAGGTGGATTCTAATCTGGAGAACCAGGTTTAATTCCCCACTCCTCTACCTGGGTGGCGGAGGCTTATCTGGTGGACAAGATGTGTTTCCACACTCCTACATTCCTGCTGGGTGACCTTGGGCTAGTCACAGTTCTTCAGAACTCTCTCAGCCCCACCTACCTCACAAGATGTCTTTTGTGGGGAGAGGAAGGAAAAGGAGCTTATAAGCCCTCTTGAGTCTCCTTACGGGAGAGAAAGGTGGGGTATAAATCTAATTCTTCTACCCCTAGGTTTGCCAATCTCCAGGGTGCACTAGGAGATCTCCTGCTATTACAGTTTATCTCCAAATGATCAAAAGGGTGGAGTGCTTTAAATTACATCCTGCTGACGTCCCTCCTTTCTTCAGTCCCTGTCCTTAAAAGACTCCACCCCACAAATCTCCAAGTGTTTCCTCTGAATTTGCAGAAAACGGAGAGGAAAACAGTTCTCTCAGGTGGTCCTCCATGGCTGCTAACTTGCTGCCAGCAAGCCAGCAGGATTGACATTTCATTCCTTTAAATATTATGAAATCAGTGGTGGGGCAATAGGCGCCCTTTGGAGATACAGCCATGCACAACAGGAATAAATCTCCAATTTGTGAGGCCAACTTTGAAGTTAAAAAATACTGAAGATTCATCAATAGGGTTGCCAGCTCTGGGTGGGAAATACCTGTATATTTTGGGAGGGGAGGCATGGTTTGGGGAGGGGAGGGACCACAGCAGAGTATAATGCCATACAGTCAGAGGTGGGATCCAGCAGGTTCTCACAGGTTCCTGAGAGCAGGTTACTAATTATTTGTGTGTGCCGAGAGGGGGTTACTAATTGGTGATTTTGCCATGTGATTTTTGCCTTAGTTACGCCCCTCCTCTCAGCAGTAGCGCACAGAACTTGAAGCAGTCTAGCAGGAGGTGCACCGGCGTGCGTGGCAGCCTGCGCCTGCGTGCATTCGTTTCCCGCCCAAGGACCGGTGCAGCGACTGCATCCTTGCCACAGCCCCGCCCAGGAATGCCCCGCCCCCGGAATGCCAGGCCACACCCCCGTTGTGCCCTGCCCAGCCCCATTGGCACTATGCCACAGTTTGAATCCCACCACCATGGGAACCTGTTACTAAAATGTTTGGATCCCACCACTGCATACAGTCCACCGTGCAAAGTAGCCATTTTATCCAGGGGAACTGATCTTGGTCATCTGGAGATCAATTGTAATAGTGGGAGATTTGTAGGTGCTATCTGGAGGTTGGCAACTCCAGTTATCCAACATCAAGAAGGCCACAATGCATGGGTAAAGGACTGAAGTGCATATGTGTCACAGCTTTTCCCAGAGCACTCATTTGGAAAAAAAAACCAGTCATGATTTATTGTGAATGATTAATGTTGTGTGGTGCTTCCTGCAGTTAAATCTGTTTCCCGTACTCTTCCTGTTTGAGACCCGCTCATCACCTCTTTGATACCTCAACCCATCCTTTCTTTCTTCCATCATTTATCATCCCCCCCTTCCCCAGCCTTCCCCTTTCGAAGAGCTGCTCTGTATTTCATGTCCTATTTGGTTGTCTTATTAAGCGTGTAAGCATTATGTAGTAGAGGAAGGCATTGGCGCTTATGCTTTTGAAAGATGATGTGTAATTGAATCGCATTAAAGATATTAATTTATGACAGGCCAGTCACATAGGAGACTGGAACACTCAAAGGCATTTAAAGAAGTGAAATGGCTGGAAGTCTCCTTTGCCTCACACCTGGGAACTATCTATCTCACACATGAGAACATCAGGAGCTTCTACATTGCTGTCAGTGAAGCTGGGAGCGAAGGCGCCGTGGTGTAGCCTGATATTGTCAGATCTCAAAAGCTAATGAGGGTGTGAGACCACCAAGGAAAACTCTGTGGAGGAAGGGTATGGGAAACCTGTTTTGTTTCTCACTTGCCTTGAAGCCCCTTGCTGGGGTTACCATGAGTCAGTTTTTTTTTTAACAAAAAGTTTTATTGTTACATTATTGCATTAAACATTACATATTAGACATTCCAATAATAAACATTCAAACATAAACAAATCACATATCACATTGCACATTATACATTACACCCTACTAATTCGACAATAAATCACCATGGACATTCAAAATTACCCCACAAATATACCCCCTCTTAAAATATACCCTGTCCCCCTTATCATCTATACCTTCTCTCCACCCTTACCAACTCTTTGGCCTATTTTCTATAACACTTAATCTTTTATCACTAATCCCCTTCCTTATTTCCCCAGTCCTTTACCCCCAGTATAATTCCCTTTATTTCACTCTTATGTTCTTATTCTAACTTACCCTTTGTTTATACTTGTACTATTATTGATTTTCTCTGAATATTTCACCTACCTCTTTTGTGCTTGGTTTCCCCTAAATATTTCACCTACCCCTTTTGTGCTTGGTTTGGGCTTCCCCCTGATTCTTCCCTTATCTGATATGTAATTAAGGGAAGAATCAGGGGGAAGCCCAAACCAATTATATATCTGATATATAATTATACAAAATGAAGGTATGTCTTTATTCTGGGGTTACCATGAGTCAGTTGAGACATGAATCACACACATACACAGCAGCAAAGCTTGGGGTTCTCCACGCTGGATTTGGAAATACCTGAAGATTTTGGGGTGGAGCCTGAGGAGAGCAGGGTTTGGATAAGGGAAGGAACTTCAGTGAGGTATAATGCCATAGAGTCCACTTCCCAAAGCAGCCATTTTGTGAAGAAGGGATTGGAATGTTGTTCAATTACTGATTAACACCTGCTGTGAAGTTGTGCTGTCTGTGTTATCGGTATGTGTTGGCGCTTTTCCCAGACTGGCCTGGTCCGGCGTGTGAAGGTTTCTGTGGCGGTTGGGCAAAAGGTCTCTTGGACACTTTCCTGTAGCTTTTATCTCATTGCTTGCAAATCCTGGAATGGAATCTAAGCCTTTCAATAAAGATCCTATTCTTCTATAGAGATTCTGATTGCCTGGTCCAAGTTCATTACACATTTTCTCCAGGCTAACTGATCTTTGTCACCTAAAGATCAGTTGTAATAGAAGGACATCTCTAACAGTCATCAACCAGTTGTTAAACCTAGTGGAACTAAAGATGACACTTACTTACCTTGAGGGTCTGCTTGGGGCAGACCGAGAGGCTACCCACTGCAAATCTAGCAAAATTTCAGGGATGTTTTCTTTTTGCCTTGTATTTTTTCACAAGGTTTTCCTGAGTTTCAGCTTGGCTTCTGGTGGAGACAGACCAAAAGACATCAAGGGGAGACCTTTCTCCATCTGGCAGCTGACCTCCTGAGTGTTCATCATCATTCCACCTGCCTAAGCTGTCTGCCATGTTAGGCCCACCGAATTCAGCAGCGGAATCTTTTTTACTTCTTCTGTTCCCAGCCTACTTGCATTTATACCCTATAACTCACCGCCTGAGTTATAAATCTTTTCCTTACTGAAGGTCAGCTTCAATCTTGTATGAAAATGAACGTCATAATTACTGCCACTCACTTAAAACAAGTCCTGGCTTTTTTTCCCAAAGACCTAGCTAACTTTTATCCCATCTATAACCTCCCTTGTATTTCAAGCATTTTGGCTGTCAGAGTGGTAAATGACTTTCCTCCCATTTACGCCACCACCCAGAATATATAATGGAAATGTCAACTAACGCTTTTTCTTTTCCAGGAGATGGAAAGCATTATGTGGTCATTTTGCTGCTGGTTCGCTTCCTTTATTGTTTAAATAGTACTGAAAATAAAACTCAATTAGTTCAAAACAAGGAACACACGACAGATACCACCAAGAGTTCTGCAGGGGGTGCAGGTCTGCCAGGCAAGTGTGTCTTCTCTGCACACGACCGATGCCATACTATGGCCTCAGTTGAGCATTTATTGCACAGTGATGCTTCATTGAATGGTGAGAATGCACACTGCAGTTTAGTAAGCCCTTCTGAAATGGCTGGAGACCAAACTTAGCTTGGAGCACTGTCCATATCGGGCCATTATTCACAAAGTTGACCTGGCAAGTGTTGCATCAGAAAAGGACACATGAAAGAGGTGATCGAAACAACAAGTTAGAGGAAGAGGGGAATGTTACAGTACTGCTGAAAGTAAACTGCAAAGGGTAGAGTGTAGCATAGTGGTTGGGAAGGGGGGCAAATTGCAACCACCACAGGCCACCCCAGTGCTGAGATGCAGCACCGAACACGGTGCCGAGGTGGGGTGGGGGGCAAATTGCAACCACCGCAGGCACCCCTGTTCTGGGATGCTGCACCGAGCACAGTGCCAGTGTCCCAGTGCCTCTGCCACCCCTGGCATGGTGGGGGTACGGTGGGGGCATGGCATGTGGAGGCACGAACAGTAGTTGGCTTCCTCCCAGCCATTCACCATCTTACACAGGTGGTTGGGACTTTAGCCTTACGGCACCAAAAATGGTGCCATAAGTCTGTTAAGCCCTGTGGGGGCTTTTCAATGGTGGAAAAGCTTTTTTTTTTATTTTGCAAGCCTCCCCACACTGCCAGGAAGTCCCTATGGGAGCAACAGGGCAGTGCTGCTGTGATGCCACAGCTGCAGCCCTGCGGCCAGCCTCCTGGCCTCTAAGATGGGGCTGCCCTTTGGGAACCAGGGAGTCTCTGATGTCAGCATGGCCTAGGGATGCCAGCCTCCAAGTGGTACCCGGGAATCCCCGGGAATTACCACTCATCTTCAGACTGCAGAGATAAGTTCCCCTGGAGAATATGGATGGACTTTACCCTCTTTGGAGATTGGACTCTATGGCATTGCGCCTTACTGAGATCTCTGTCCTTTCCAGGCTCCATCCCCAAAGCTCTAGGACAGTGGTGGCGAACCTTTGGCATCCAGATGTTACGGACTACAATTCCCATCAGCCCCTGCCAGTTGGCCATGCTGGCAGGGGCTGATGGGAATTGTAGTCCATAACGTCTGGAGTGCCAAAGGTTTGCCACCACGGCTCTAGGAGTTTCCCAACCTGGATCTGGCAGTCCTACCCTCCCACCCAATCCACTGTCCAGCGGGCCTGGCAATTCTAGCACGACCTGTTCCAACAACCAACTAAACGAATTAGTAACAACTTACTCAGGCAATTACCTTTCAGACTAAGCCCTGTGTCACCTGTAACACTACCAATGCAATGTCAGAATATCTGAAGGACCATCTTCGCCCACATGTTCCCATTCATCTCCCACATCTGCTGGTTCCCACCTTTATTTATATATTCTTTAAAATACTTACATCCCACCTTTCTTCTTGGCTCAAGGTGGCTTACCAATCATTTAAAACCAATTACAGTTTAAAATAAACAGTTTAAAATAAAATTACAGTTTAAAATAAACCCAAAATAAACCCTAACCCCCCACAGTATCCCCTGCAACATGTGAAATGCTTGCAACACCACAAACACCAAATACACTGGGGTATTGGTTGTTTTTTTGCTACATTCTAGTCCTTCAGTATTACGTTGGGCTGAGTAGAAACTGTTCTCTTATTATTATTTTTTCAGATTTTTTGGCTTGGGGAGGAGTCTTGAAATTGTTGGCTGAAATTGTTAGGCACCAACCGGCAGTTGTACAGCACCTGTTTTGCATGAAGAAGGTCTTAGGTGAAATCTCTGGCATCACCTATTAAACGAAGTCAGTTAACAGGTGTTTTCTCTCTCAGAAACTCCAGATAGCTGCTTCCAGTCAGAGTTGACAACACTGAGCTAGAGAAACCAATGAGCACCTTCCTTATGAGGAGAGGCTGCAGCGTTTGGGACTCTTTAGTTTGGAGAGGAGACGACTGAGAGGGGATATGATTGAAGTCTATAAAATTATGCATGGGGTAGAAAATGTTGACAGAGAGAAATTTTTCTCTCTTTCCCACAATACTAGAACCAGGGGGCATACATTGAAAATGCTGGGGGGAAGAATTAGGACTAATAAAAGGAAACACTTCTTCACACAACGTGTGATTGGTGTTTGGAATATGCTGCCACAGGAGGTGGTGATAGCCACTCACCTGGATAGCTTTAAAAGGGGCTTGGACAGATTTATGGAGGAGAAGTCGATCTATGGCTACCAATCTTGATCCTCCTTGATCTGAGATTGCAAATGCCTTAACAGTCCAGGTGATCGGGAGCAAAAGCCACAGAAGGCCATTGCTCTCACATCCTGCATGTGAGCTCCCAAAGGCACCTGGTGGGCCACTGCGAGTAGCAGAGAGTTGGACTTGATGGACTCTGGTCTGATCCAGCTGGCTTGTTCTTATGTTCTTATGATCTGAAACAATGGAAATGCACCTTCATATGCTATAAGTACAGAGCACAAAACCTTTTTCTTCCCCTGGGAGTAGAAGGATTAAACCCTTTGGAAAAGGGATTTTAATATTACCTATCAAAAATGGATTTTTACCAAAAAAAATGAAACGAAACAAAGCCTGACATAACCTGACTTCTAGTTTCTCACCTTCATCATCATAGAACCCAAAAGGTTTTATACAATTGCTGAGCAGAAAGTTGGAACAAAAAGTCTCATATCCTGAACTATTTCAGTCCCGGCATGGCTAATAGTTCCCCGTATTCTTAACATGAAGAAGGAATGCTTCTGTGCATAAGAAGATGGTTGCTCAGCTTCTCAGCTGCAATAAAATACCTGACTCCATGTGTGGCAGACATTTTATTTGGATCCTCAAGAAATGAGCATTTCAGTTGGGGGTTTGAAGCAAAATAAGAGATGAGGTTTTGAAGAGAAAGGAAATTTGAATACAGCCATCCACACACTTTCATCCCAAGATGAATGGTAGACGGCTTCTATTATTCACATCCAGAGGAGACAGGCCTACCAAGAATGATTTGGCAAGGGCTGAAGATAAATCATAACACAGATCGCGGCCGTCATGATCCCATTGTGAACGTGATTCTTTTCTTTAAAAATCTGTGATGAACAAGTTGAAGATGAAACAGGGCAGGCGGCGTATATTCTGAAAGTATTCCCCATGAAACCATCCACTATCGTGTCTACCCTGCTATGAGGTCCTTTCAAGCAAAAGGTCTCGGGTAAGAAATGTCACCAGCTTGCAGGGCATCATGAATGTGTGTATTAATGAATATGCAAGGAATATGGAGAGTGGTAGTGCAGGACACGTATGAATGAATCCAACAGAATTAAACTGTCTCTGTGTGTGCGTGCATGTGTGTGTGAAGTGGCATAGGAGGTTAAGAGCTCGTGTGTCTAATCTGGAGGAACCGGGTTTGATTCCCCGCTCTGCCGCCTGAGCTGTGGAGCTTATCTGGGGAATTCAGATTAGCCTGTACACTCCCACACACGCCAGCTGGGTGACCTTGGACGAGTCACAGCTTCTCGGAGCTCTCTCAGCCCCACCTACCTCACAGGGTGTTTGTTGTGAGGGGGAAGGGCAAGGAGATTGTAAGCCCCTTTGAGTCTCCTGCAGGAGAGAAAGGAGGGATATAAATCCAAACTCTTCTCCTTCTTCTTCTTAACGGTGACCAAAAAAATTAATGTCCTTAAAAAACCCCTATAATTCACTGCCTTGCTCAGGTCTTATAAACTAAGGGTCGTGGCTTCCTTTATAAAGTCAACTCTTGTCATAAGTAAACCATACACACAAGCGTATATGTTCAGAGATAATTCAGTGGGCAGGAAGGCTCTTTTGCTTCTGAAAGGGTGAGGGGAGAGTATTGGGGGGTCCCCCCCAAAAAACTTCTTCATTTATTCATTTGTGCATCGCCTACCCTTCTCACAGAGACTTGAGGAGGATTGCTCAGTACAATCAAATAGCATGAGACACCCAACAAACAATGCAATAGGGCCGTGGTGGCGAACCTTTGGCACTCCAGATGTTGTGGACTACAATTCCCATCAGTCCCTGCCAGCATGGCCAATTGGCCATGATTAGATACATGAGCTCTTAACCTCCTACGCCACTGCTGCTCTCCTTAGTTTACAAGACCTGAGCAAGGCAGTGAATTATAGGGGTTTTTTAAGGACATTAATTTTTTGGGTCACCATTAAGTCGAAAGCAACTAGATGGCACTTCACACACACATGCACGCACGCACGCACAAAGACAGTTTAATTCTGTTGGATTCATTCATACGTGTCCTGTACTACCACTCTCAATATTCCTTGCATATTCATTAATACAATTGGCCATGCTGGCAGGGGCTGATGGGAATTGTAGTCCATAACATCTGGAGTGCCAAAGGTTCACCACCACTGCAGTAGGGCAAGGCTTACAAAATTTTGAAAGAGTGCCCCCCCTCCCAAAATGTACATGAAAGCTCTAACCTGGCTAGCCAGATCTCACCAGATTTCAGAAGCTAAGCAGGGTTGACCCTAGCAAGTATTTGGATGGGAGACCTCCAGGGAATCCCTGGGTCTTGAGGCGAAGGCAGGTAACAGCAAACTACCTCTCAATGTCTCTTGCTTAGAAAACTCCACCAGGGGTCACCAAAAGTCAGATTTATTTATTGGATTCGATGGTCAAGATGTGACTTGATGGCAAAAAAGTGATGGAAATATCACTGATGGTCATAAGAATGAAGCTCAGCAGATATGGCAACAGGGTGCACATCCTCCAGGCCCACTTCTGTCCCCTTTGCCATTCTACCATTTGAACACCTCTCTGAGGACTTATGAATGCATGCTGTACTCTGCTTTAGAGATATTCCCCTGGCAGCAAGACGGCATTCGACTCATATGGCTTCTGTGGTTTGATCCTGTGGGGTTTTTTGCTCGATCTCACCCAATTCTCCTCCCAACTGCAGTTCCCGTGCCATATTTTGTCCACACAAATCCTATGATACCCAGAATCGCCATTTGGATGGTCTTTATTTTCCACCGGGGCAAAAGGGTTGGTGGTCTTCATTTTTTACCAGGGGAAAGGGTGGGGTTCAATCTGTGTATTGTATTGAGTTGGGCATGAAATGATGGTTGCTCAGCTTTCCAAGAGCAATAAAATACCCGACTCCACATGTGGCAGCCATTTGATTTGGATCTTCAAGAAATGAGCCTTTCAATTGGAGCCCAAATAAGAGATGAGATTTTTGGAAAGAAAGGAAATTTGAATACTGCCACCCACACACTTTCATGCCAAGAAGACTGGTTCATCGCTTCTATTATTATTATTATTCAGACCACCAGCACTAGTCTAACATTTTTTTTGAAAGGGTAAGAACTCCAGAGTATTCACATGTGGCATGCCCTGTTATACACTGGATAGTCCATTTTCTACTGAAAATCACAGGGATAAAATCCATTACCAAACCAATAAAGTATAAACATGTTATAAAACCATGTGCTAAAAACAGAACAGCTGCTAAGATACAAACAGTATTAAGAGCCGAGGCAGGCTCTTGAACACAGAAAAAAAAATCTTTATATGTCAGAGGAGAAGCAGTACGAGATAAACTAACAAATATCGCTAGGAAAGAACTTCCTTAGCAGGGCATCAAAAACCGAACACCTTACCTATTACTCCCATGTATCATTTGATACTGTTGTTACCAGTAACTTCTTTGTTTTTGGCCCAGCTCCATGTATACTGGCACAGATCTGAGCTAAATGAAAAAAGCGTGAGCACTTATCTATAGTTTGCCCTGTCAGACAGAAGAGACAGAGAAATAATGACTAGCGCATGAGTCAAGCTTAAATGTGAGCCTTCATTTTCCATCATATACATGAAGATTCTTGCCTGTGCATCCCATATGATTTTACAAAGCCCTGTTAACCTGGCATTTCAATAAACAGACATCATTTCATGGACTCGTCTAGCCTAGCATGTGAGATTCTTAAATGGGCTATACTGTACAGAGCCACACCCTTCTAAGCCCAGTGTCTTCAATTCACTTAGAGGGTTACACTGGGGGTGATGCTTTTGGATTTGCCTCTAAGTCCTGTGGTTAAATCATAGAATTTGGGTGAATCTAGACCAGTGATGGCGAACCTTTTCGAGACCGAGTGCCCAAATTGCAACCCAAAACCCATTTATTTATCGTGAAGTGCCAACATAGCAATTTAACCTGAATACTGGGGTTTTAGCTTAGAAAAACGGTTGGCTCTGAGGCGTGCGTTACTCAGGAGTAAGCTTGGTGGTAGTCGGTTGCTTTGCTTTGAACTCTTCCAACGTGCAACTCTTCCAACGGGTGAATCACGACCCTAAGAGGGTTTACTCAGAAGCAAGCCCCATTGCCAGCAACCGAGCTTATTCCCAGGTAAAGGATCGCGCTTTAGTTCTTCACATGAAAATCAGTGGGGTTTAACAGCGCTTAACAGGGTTACCTATTAGGTATTAGGTTTAATGCTAATAATCGAGCCCAGTGGCCCAGGCCAGCCTAGATGTATGGGGGGGGGCATTCTGTTTGCGCGTGCCCACAGAGAGGGCTCTGAGTGTCACCTCTGGCACCCGTGCCATAAGTTTGCCACCACTGACTTAGAGGGTTACACTGGGAGTGATGCTTTTGGATTTGCCTCTAAGTCCTGTAGTTAAATCATAGAATTTGGGTGAATCTAGACCATGATTGGGTTAAAAGGTGACATAAAAATGTTTTAAATAAATAAAGTAAATAATTTCTCGTTTTCACCTGAAATGATGTCATGCACCAGTGAATCCCTTATTTCTCCTCAATTTTCTCCTGCCAGCCTTGGAAGCTCCTGCAAGCAACAGGGATAAATAGTTGTAGTGACGTACCTCGGTGCTTGCCACACCTAGTAGCATGTTGCTGACCCAGTTGTGTGGGTCAGTGAGTCTCCAGTGGTCACTGTCCCAGGAGAGCTGCTCATCAGGGTCCATGACAGGAGGTATCAGGACCTCTGCAGGGTTGTTTTGGCCTCCAAGTGCTCTCTCTTGGAGTTTGCTTTATAGAAAGCTTAGTAACCTCAGCAGTGTTGCTGTAGTTTCTTAGCAATTTCCAAAGTTGCCACTGAGAGGTCAGTGGGAGTTCTTTTCTTAAAGCTACAGGTATTGTTCTTATTTGGCAGGGTTTTAATTGACTGATGGCATGTCTAAGATCTCAGATTTTTTTGAAAATCTGGGACGTTTGTACAGAAATACTCCAGCATCTGTCCCCAGCTCCATTATGCAGATTTTGTGGTTCACACTCTATGACCTAGTTTACAATTACGGTAGATACATGGCTTTGAGATCACTTTCTTATCTAATAGATACCAACCAAGCAGAATTTTACAGGCCTGGGGCCAATGTTACACATATACGCTGCTAGAAGACATGTCTGAATTTAATGTATTTTGCATTTCCTTTTTGGCAACAGATCTTGGAGTTATGTACATGTATTTGCATTTAATATTTGAAATAAATTATTTTTATTCCATATTTGATGAAATAGTTTAATGCAATATTGGGAGGGGAGTATTAGAATTACTCAGGCATAAGTGACTTGCCCAAACCTGTTTTACTGTCCTTTGGCTGAATCAAACTTGATCTACTGTCTACGAAGGAATCTTCCATATTTCTTTCTACTCTAGTACATGTAGTCATGGTCATCAATCAAGGAGCTGAAGCAACATACAGGGTACCCCTTTCCTTGGCTGTCTAGGAGCAAGATCTCTACTGATCTATGTACTGAGTGATACTTTTCATCCAAGGAATTCTAGGTGGTTAAATGATTCTCCTCTGTGTCTTATCCCCACAACAACCTTGGTTAGACTGATAAAGGTCGTTTCCGCACAGCATAATAATGAGTTATGTTCAGTATTTTAGAATCCGGGTTTATTTTATCCTGGTTTCTCCCTGCACATGGGTGCCCGTTTGTTTCCATGAAGGAATCAAGTTAAGGCTGGGAGGAAATATTCCCATTTCTTTCACACAAGACAGTCAATATGGCCCGAGTGATGCTGCTCCATTGCCAGTCCTAGCTAGATGGAAGTGTGGTGTTAGTCCGCAGGTGCATGTCACATCTCATGGCCTCACTGTATAAGGATCTGAATCTGGGCCTGCCCAGACCTAGTCCAACTTCCCCGCCTCCACTCAATAAAAACATAAAAAGAACCCTGCTGGATTGGACCAGGGGTCCATCTATTCCAGAACCCTGTTTCACATAGTGCCCAACCAGTTATTCTGTAGGACCAGCAACAAGATAGAGGCTGAAGCCTTCAGAGCATGAGTGCTTCTAGATGCAGAGATTCCCTTTAGTCACCAGGGCTAGTAGCCAGTGATAGACCTATCTTCCATGAGGACATATGGCTACCCCATAAACCTACCCTCAGATTGCAGATCACATCCATGCTTTGCTGCAATGCAAGCCCTGAAACGTCAGCAGACGAACTGCTAAAAAGGCTGCTATCTTCTAGATGGACTGCCCATCTCCCCTTCTGCCATTTGAGTCCTAAGCCTCGTCTCTATCGAAACAGCAGGCTACAAAGAACCCTCCGAAACCGATTGCCGAGCCTGCTGCCATCGGAACCTCCCTCGGCAGAAAATGATTGCCGTGTCCTGAAAATGTCAATCAGATATCAAAGATAAATGAAAGGTGGAGAAATACGACTTATTTTAAAAGAAAAGGGGAACAAGTGAAGGAAGGCTTCGGGAGACACATTTAGGAGCGCTTTGAAACGAGGGAGAGAAATGTGTCGCTGAAAACAAATACACGCTCAGCTGTCCAACTTTAATTTTTCACTGATAAGCCCTCCCTTCCCCAAAAGCATTTCCAAGCCAATGCAATAAATAAAACCACAAAATCCTTGCCAGGATCCAATTTCCATTCCTTGTGACTAAGTGTTTCTAGAGCTGATATCAGCCCATACACCTCCCACTAGCCAGGTGCCTCATGTGTCATTGGGGAGGGGGAAAAAAAACTATGACGGAGGCTGTCAAAGCCAAGGACATCCTGCTTGTCCTGTAACTGAAGCGGCACCGGGCTCCCTGGCCGAGCCGCCCTGACAACACTCGCCTATTGAGTTTTCTGTTGTTTGGGTTTTAATTCACTTTACTAAGATTGCTTTTCACTCACTTAAGTGACAGGTAGTTATTTGTTTTGCAGGGTTCCATTTGACATTTTTTTGTTAGTGTAAAAATGCTAATAATAATAATTAGCGCTTTTTTAGAGTTGTCTGAGGTTTTAGTGCTGGCACGTATTGTTAATTGCAAACGTCCCCAACACTTGGCTGTGTACAGGATAGTATGGTAGCATTGAACAATAACATAAAAGGAGCTCATTATATTAAGACCAGATTGCAGTATCTTTCAGCCTCTCACTTGCAACCGAAGACTTAATACCCTCTGCATTTGTTTGCAATATTAATGCTTTCTAGAAGAGCAGCGAAAACACAGCGGTGTGATTTGGGGTCCTTCAGTCAATTTTTGTACCTCTTTCTTCAAAACAGAAATGAATGAAAACTTGCATCAGGACAGCCATGTATGGATAGATGAAGTGGTGGGATTCAAATGATTTAACAACCGGTTCTGGTGGCAGAATTTAAATATTTTAACAGCTGGTTGTTTACAAGCACCATTTTAACAACCGGTTCTGCTGAAGTGATGCGAACCGGCTGAATCCCACCGCTGGATAGATGGATAAATGAGCAACATTTTCTTTGGGTTGCTCATGCTGGAAAGTCATTAAACCATCTTTGAAATGGAAGCTGTATGTATGTGGGCAGTCATGTCACAGCTGACTTATGGCAACCCTCTAGGAAGCCATATGTAACTTAACTTTCTTTACTTTTCAGGAAGAGCCAGAAAAAACCACCAAATTAACTCTGCTAATCACTCTTGCTCTGACCGGGATGGTCCAGGTTTGCCTGGTCTCATTGGTTCTCAGAAGCTAAGCAGGGTTGGCCCTGCTTAGTACAGCAAAGAGGTAGGCTAAGGCAAACCCACCTCTGAATGTCTTTTGCCTTGAAAACCCTACAGAGTCATCATAAATCAGCTGCAACTTGATGACACTTCCCATCATCAATCGTTTCAAATGTTACAGGGTTGTTGTTTTTAAAGACAAGAGTTAACATCCATAAGGAAGAAGCAAGCACCCAAATCCATTTGGGTAAACAGTGGTCATTTGACTACACTATTTACCATGTGAATAATTCATTCAAGAGGACCAGTGTGATCTGCATCCATTCCATTTAGGTTCTACGTGATCTTTTTCAACCACTGGAACAACCACCATAAAAAGAACAAAGTATCTATTTTGGGAACATTTTGTTCCAAGCCTCTGTTGAGTTGGAGAGGAGGGTGAAACTGTATACTCTACCTGTTACACATGTTCCCATCCTTGTGGTTAAGCTTGCTTTATTATTTTGTGGAGAAGCCAGTGGAGACTACATGTGGTTTCATCCTAAGGCCTGTAATTCCTGCCAAAAAAAGCTTAATCAAGATATATGAGAAATACAGCATGTAATCCAGATGCCTACACAAACACCCTATGATGTGATCCCAGGCACACCAATCACAAATAACAGCACTAGAGTCAACTAGGCCCGTAACTGCGACAAGGGGCAGGGCACCTGGTAAGGGCTTCAGTAAAGGAGCATGCGTGTCCCTGGGTTGCCTGATGACTTGCCTTACCACCCGGCAATATGCATGCTGACGCACATGGGCTTTAGGGTGGAGCAAGCTACCTTTATAAGGCAGCACACGGTGGCCTCGGCCTCTTTTGACGCCTTGAGGCAAACTGACCCCCCACCCTCCCAGAAGGGTTGGGATATTTTAGTTTTCTCATTGCAGTCCTGTGGGGGCGGTTTTGGCAGAGGAGCACATCAATTTTGGGGGAGACTGAGCTTGCATGCCGGACCTCCCTGCCTTTGGGGGCCTCCATAAGAGGAGAGGGGTGGGCTCAGGGAGCTTGGAGAGGGGTGGGCTCAGGGAGCATTCTCCTAAGGACCTCTGTAGGTGAGCCTGACACTTCAGATGGGTGGGCCACAAAAGGAGGGGCGGATGCCCTGTGGCCCAGGAATTCTGTCCTCCCCAACAAATTGGGGTGCAGCCGAAATCAGCCTGGGAGACTGATCGTCTGTGAAGATGCGCTCCTCTTGTTCGCCCAGCTTCGTTGTTAATAATTATGTAAATAAAGAGGGCTGCAGCCCTACTTCAATCCAAGCCATGTCTGTGTTACTTGAGTAGCCTCTGCACATCTGGCCACAGTTCTCAAAGCTGTGACAATACCGTGTTTCTTGGAAATAAGACAGTGTCTTATATTAATTTTTGCTCCCAAAGATGTGCTATGTCTTATTTTCAGGGGATGTCTTATTTTTTCACTCCACAGCTGCATGCTCTGGTGTTCTGTTCGACGGGCACGCTTCCAAACAAAAACTTTGCTACGTCTTACTTTAGGGGGATGTTTTATATTTAGCACTTCAGCAAAACCTCTACTACGTCTTATTCTCAACCGTTTGCAAGTGGATTTTGCCATTCCGCACAGCTTCAAAGAGCACTGAAAGCAGTTTCAAAGTGCATTATTCTGCATGTGCGAACTCTGTTACTAAAGAAACTGCCAAATTAACGTTTTGAATCCTTGGGCCTTTATCTGGTCTTTAACTTTTGGACTATAGGACTTTGGTTTCAGTCTGTCTGCGGGCTGTTGCCTATCTTCCTCTTGGCCTAGGTATTTGGTTGTCTCGATGTTTAAGAGGCTGATCCTCTGTGTCCATTTCCACACAAATCTCCTAAAACGTTTGTAAAACATTTTCAGTCCTCCCTTTTGTCCACATTCACCCCCTGCTAACGTTACCTGGCCACCATTTTGTGATTTTTTTTAGTTCTGTGTTGAATTGATGCTTCAGTGATGCATCGTCATGCTGCATTCTGCACTCCATGTATACGCGATGCTTTGAAGATCGGCTTCCCAAAAATAAAAGAACAAACATAAAAATAAAGAAACAGGCAAGGGGGAATTGAGATCAGAAAATGGCACTGAATAGAAAGTTCAGGGAAGCAGAGAAGCAGGGAAAATATAGTAAATAGATTGCACAGCGAATGAAGACATTTTCAAAATGTTTCAGACAGAAGCGGATTCCGCATGGGCCAAAAACAGCGGTGTGAAAACGGTGTAAACCTTTCCACACCATTTAAAACACTTTTACACCATTTTCACACCGCTGTTATTGGCCCATGTGGAATCGGTTTAAAAGGGGGTTCATTTAAAATGTTTTGAGGCTGGAAATAAAACGTTTAGGAGTAAAAACAATGTGAATTCCATTGAGGAAATGTTTTATTTCCTGCCTCAAAACATTTTAAATGAATTGTATGGAAAGGGCCATAATTAATCATTCCACTTTCTAGAGGTTTGTAATAAAACTTTACAGAGGATAATAAAAATTCAAAGTTCAATAAGTTTTAACAAATTGGGGGCTACGGCATTAAATCTCCCTGGAAACTCACTTAGAATTACCTTCAATCTGCAAAACAGCTAGATTTGATTCCAGCAGCACCATGGAGACCAACAAGATTTTCAGGAAACAAGGGGCGTTTCCCCACTTGCCACGACCCTCCTATGCTGCGAGCTGCTGTCAGCACGCGTCATTTCTGGTGCGCGCCCGGGCTTCCCCACGACCCCGTGCTCTGCGCGGGGTCATCAAAAGGCGCCGTTTGGAAGAGCACCAGGAATGATGCGCACTGAGGGAGCGCGACAGTGGCAGCATCGGGGCGGCTGTGTTGTCACCACCCCTCTCGTGGGGAGTGCCGGGGGACCCCGTGCTACTTGCCTACAGTAGTGCGCAGCTACTGGTAAGTGGGAAAACGCCCAAGGTTATGAGAATTAAAGCTCCCGGGAGCTTTGACTCTTGAACTCTTACACCTTAAAAATAGGGTTGTCAGATTCCCTATGGCCACCAGTGGAGTAGGGATTGCTAGATACAGGTTGGGAAACACATGGAGAATTGCGGATGGGGCCTAGAGAGGACAGGGGTCTCAGTGGGGTACAATGCCATACAGTCCACCCTCCAAAGGAACTGTTTTTTCCAGGGAAACTGATCTCTGTGGCCAGGAAATGAGTTGTAATTCCAGGGAATCCCTGGTCCCAAACAGAGGCTGGCATCCCTACCTGAAAATCTTGCAAGTCTCTATGGTACTACTGGACTGCTGCTGACCAATACAGCTACCTCCTTCACTGTGTATTCTCATTGAACCGGACTCCTAAAACATGGAGGTACCTTGGTTTACAGATTATTATTATTATTATTATTATTATTATTATTATTATTATTATTATTATTATTATTATTATTATTATTATTATTGATACAAAACAGTTATACACAGCAAACAAGATCAATATGCTGGATTTTGTATTACATCACACGTCGGACACTTCCCAAGCATCTAGGACTGTGTGATGTATCGACGAATAATGCGTGCAGAGCCGAGTAGGTTGGCCTTTTGCAGCTGACATATGGTGATTTTGTCAGCGCCAATTGTTTTTATTATTATTGTTGTTGTTGTTGTTGTTGTTGTTGTTGTTGTTGTTGTTGTTATTATTATTATTATTATTATTATTATTATTATTATTATTATTATTATTATTACTATTATTATTATTATTAATTGGGTTTATAGACCGCCCTCCCCCGGAGGGCTCAGGGCGGTGTACAGTACAGATAGAGCACAATCAATTTAAAATACAATAAATATGAATTAAGATGGCTCTAATAAAAATAAACCCTACCCCATTAAAATGCAGCTTATAAAATTAATATTAATGTTAGCTCAAGATGGCGCCTGCTATCAATTCCCTCTCACACATACATCAGAAAAGAAGGGCAGTAGGGGCCACATGATGTTACAGCAGCAAACAAAGGGAGGAAGGGGCCCCTATCAACGGCTAGTCTCCCCAAATTACAACAGCTTTCAGATTGACAACAGCTTTCAGATTGATAACAGCACTTTTGAATGGATGCTTCATTCATTAGAGGCAAAAAATCAGACATATGGAGAAATGTGTTTGCCTTACATTAGCTGCATAGCTGCAATTATGGATGGTTGTAGTGTCCAAATTCTACTTTATATTTTGAGCTATGCCCATCTAACTTGGTATTTTCAAACTTAAGGAACAACACGATTTTATGGACAGCATTCTCAGGAATGAAAAGGAAAGCCTGAATAGATTAGGGGAAAAACAACTTTAAATGAGGTGACAGAATTCTGATGCAGTAGATTGGGATGTGTGGCTATGTACCAATCATTACAATCCATTAAAACAGAGCACAAACAGAGGTTTCAAATTGCCCCTTCATATGTAGAGTAGAAAAATTTATAGAAAATTCTGAAACAGTAAAAATATCTGACCCACACATTTTAGTTCTCTAACAACATAAACTGTCTCACTTGTAATTCAACAGATAAAGCTGAATTTTTGATATGTGTAGTGACCCTACTGTCAATCTACATCTTTTTATTGCAATAAGGCAGATACTGCCTTGGGGTGGGGCGGGGGAGGGCATCCCTTAGGCCTGAATGGCCTTTTTAGTAGTATGTGATGAATTCAGGCTACAGTTTTATTGTCCCACCCTAAGTTGTAGAATGCCTTCAATTTTCTCAACAGCTGCACCTCAGTTGACTGTACTAACATCTTTATCTCAGACAGAATATAGATATCTTAATTTTTTAGATATTAATGAAGGTGTAGTTTTGTCTCAGTTACTCTTAAATGTTACTGACTTTTTGATTCAAAAAGCCTTTGGGTTCTATCAGGCTGCTATCCTTTCTCACAGTTCACATAGCCTCTCCACAATTAGATTCCCACTCTACAGAAATCTCCCCCATGAAATAAGTAGCTCACTAATACACCACACAGAGAATCCTCCTTTGAGTATAATTCCCCTCCTAACTGGCTTAGGAATTCTCCCTCTATCTTTCAGAATATATATTCCCCTCACCCTTTATTTATGGTAACTGTGGAAAGTCTCTCTCTACTATTCCACCTCTGCCTTGACCAATAAATAAACTTCCAGTTCTTTTATCTGTGTATTTCTGCTCTCAGCATACACTGCCACATACCATATTTCAGATCAGATTCACTTTCTGACTAAAATCCTTTTAGGGTAGATTTTTCACACACAGCTAAGAGACTTAATTTTAACACAGAAATCCCAAATTCCAAAGGTGTTCAAAATCCAAATGGTGTTCAGTCCTTTCCCTCTCAGAGAGATTTTCCCTCTGTTAGCTGGTTGCTCTAGCAGTCAAAGGTCAGCTCACCCAATTACAGTGCTGTCCAGTTCCTAGGAAGTCCCCCCCCCCCCCCGTACTCTGTTTGTCTCTGCACTTTGGTTTTGGGTGAATTTCCAAACCTTATTGACCTGTGCAGTCCACACGGCATGTTTATGAAATTCACATGTATAAATGCTTTCATGGTCTACAAGCAAAATTGAGAATATACCCAACACAAGATAAAGATCTGCCACATGCTACATCCTAGGTTATCTAAGCACCTGTATCTTAGCATTTACCATAGGGGAGCGCCGGGTTTTGAAAATAGAAAACTCAAATGTTACAGTTAACATAAGGAACTGTATTATTTCACCAGCATCAGTCTCAATGGGACTAACAGCATATCTAGATATAGATCTAAACTTCACATTAAAAACATTAATTCTTCAATAGTGTGTTATCAGCATATACATTATAGCAATCTGTGGATAAAAATCATGTTTAAACAATAAATATATCATTGAAAATACAGTGTATGTGTCTATAATGCACACCAGGTTATTTTTATCTACATAAATACATAAATGATCTACATACATTTTACATTAAAATCTTCAGAGTACACATTCTCAGTGAGTAAAACATCTTTTTAAAAGTATTTCATCCATTTCAGAGGAGAAAATATTTCATAGGAGGGGTTTTTTTCCAGCACTGCCCCCAAACCACATGGGAGAAAGTTTTCAGAGAACAGTGGGGAAAAAACACAATCCCCTCTGAGTCCCCTCTCCCCAAGGATTCACATTTCTTCATGTGAAGAAAACGTCTTTCACTTACAGGGAATTATTTGGGTGGGGATAGGGCGGCTTTGAAGAAAGTTATTTCTCTCCTGTTCTCTAAAGTCATGCAATCCAGTCTATCATGTTAGTATTCTGCCAGTTCACTGTGCTATATGAATGGACACTGGAATCACAGGGTTGCCAACTCTGGCTTGGAAAATTGCTGAAGATTTGGGAGTGGTACCTAGACAAGACTGATCTCAGGGAAAAAAGAGAAGTTGTGGTGATATGATGTCACATAGAGGTCAAAAGTCAGCTTGAACTTCTCCCTTTCCTGGGACACCACTTGATCCCACATACATTTTACATTTAAATTCCTTGCCTCTTATTACTTCTGCCCCAGCTTTCTCTACCACCTAGCATGGCCACTAACCTGGATAGCTTTAAAAGGGGCTTGGACAGATTTATGGAGGAGAAGTCGATTTATGGCTACCAATCTTGATCCTCCTTGATCTGAGATTGCAAATATCTTAGCAGACCAGGTGCTCGGGAGCAACAGCCGCAGAAGGCCATTGCTTTCACATCCTGCATGTGAGCTCCCAAAGGCACCTGGTGGGCCACTGCGAGTAGCAGAGAGCTGGACTAGATGGACTCTGATCTGATCCAGCTGGCTTGTTCTTATGTTCTTATGTTCTTATGTTCTTATCGCTTGTAGGCTTCGGTATATACGTGTCCTATATGTCATGTGAACCCTTTTATCCTAAATATTTGTGCTGTTGTAATGGGCCACTATCCAGTTATGTTCCGCTAACCTTAAAAAACTGTGTTTTTCTGAAGACCCATAGGAGAACACAGGCCAACATCATTCCAATCTATCTCTTTGTACCAATCTGGTCTCTGGTCTTTATAGACAACAAGAAATCAATTTCTTCTCAACTCTATGGTATACCAGTCGGCCCTATGAAGTTGCCATAGTCACTCTGGGGGTCTGGAGAACACACCCACACTGCCCTTTGACCTCCAGGGATTGGAGGCAGCATGGGTGTGTTCAGCCCTCCAGACAAGCGCTGGATGGGACAGTGAATGGAGGGGACCAACGGAGAAACAGGTCCATGCGGAGCCACCTCTCCATCTGGGGAGAAAGTCGGGGCACTGTGCTGCTGTGCGAGCAGTCCTTGAGCCTCCACTGGCACAATTCATGCCACTGGAGGGGCATTTCCGTGTGTGTGCGGAAACAGCCCAGGTCTCACCTTGAGGTTGATAACCTTAATTATAAATCAAAAAGGCTATATTTGGCCATGACTCCAGCCTTGATCTATCATGTACTTTCTTACTGGAAAACCAACAATATTTCCTTCTTCTTAATTGTTTGTAGTCATCACATTAAAAAGTGAGAAAAATACTACTCAATTACTACGCTGCTGGTTACTGGACCATTCTGTACTCTTGGGTTCCTTTCTCACTGCTTCCCTGGTTAAGCAGAACGTAATACTGAGTTATTTGCATTAAAGAGATTTTTATCCCAATCAATTCACATTCCTTATCATATGAAGCTGCCGTCTACTTAGTCAGACAACTGATACTTCTAGCTCTGAATTGTCAGTTTTGACTGACAGCAGTTCTCCAAAGACTCAAACAAGAGTTTTCCCCTAACCTGATACTAGAAATCTTTTAAACCTCAGCTGTATGCCATGGATATGTTCTGGATATGTTCTGCCTCTGAGCTATAGACCTTATATTTGAGGAAATAAACGATTACCTTTTATATAATTCAAAAATGAAAGAAAAGAAAGTAAACTGTGTACATGTACTAATTTCAGGGATATGGATTGCAAGGAATTTTTTTTTAAAAAAGAAAATACTATTAACTTTTGTATCAGTCTAAATAGTCCTAATGATCCCAAGCTTGTCAGACCTGAGAAGTGAGAAGGGTTAGCCATGGTCAAGCCCATCCAAAAGGGCCAGGTGCCCAGATGCAATGCCATAGCCGTGCCACCCTGCCATTCCCAAGGGGGCTTTCTGGCGGTGTGGGGAGGCAAAGGACACAAAAAAAGCCTCCCCACTGCTGGAATGTATGCTACCCAAAAGGTAGTGTTAAGTCCAAATCCCCACCTGCTGGTGCAATGGGGCAACAGCATGGTGGATGCCGACTAGTATTGGCTCCTCCCCAATCCTGGACAGCCCCTCTACACTGACAGTGGCGGGGATGCATGGATGCTGACACATGGTTCAGTGCTGTGTTCCACCACTATTGACAGCCACAGTGTCCACTGGTTGGCAGATCTGTCCCTCTGCCGGGGCAAGTACCCCTGGGAAAGCAAATCCACCCTCATTGCCCCATGCCACTTCTAGCAATGGATTTGTGCCCCCCCCCTTTGAATAGGGCTGCAGGAGTTGCTATGCAGAGGAAGGCAATGAGAAACCACATTTGTTCATCTCTTGCTCTGAAAACCCCATGAAGGGTCACTCTAAGTTGGTTGTGACTTGATGTCACTTTATTATTATGTGGTCTGATGTGGCACTGAGCTTCCCATTCTGGCAAGTTATTTAAAATTATTAATACTGGGCAGTACCATTGACCAAATTAAGGGGGAATGGTCAAATAGCTGAGTGCAAGTTGACACACTCAAGGGACTCAGAACAGTTTCAGATGATAACTCTGTTAGTCTGCAGTAGACCAGCGAGAGTTGAGTCCAGTAACGCCTTAGAGACCAACACGATTTTCAGGGTATAAGCTTTCAAGAGCCAAAGTTCTCTTTGTCAGATACAACTCAGAACAGGGTTTTTTGTCCTCTTCCACCTTGGCTTTGCTTGTCAGGCAATTGCCTGAGGTGATAACCCTGCAATGAGTCATCGCAGCAATGCCTTGCAAGTTGGAAGTTGACATGTTTAGGCTATTAAAAGATAACAACCATTTTAAATAATTCTCCATAATGGGAACGTTTGTGCCAAATCTGACCGGAGCAGTCATAGAAATTAATAATTAAACGTCTATTTTCTTTGGTGGCCTTCTGTGAAATCTGCACGGGCAAGACAGGGCCACTGGAGAAAATTAAAATCCTATACATTTTAGATACAGAACCAAGACAATGGTCTATAATCAGCACTGCTCTGCAGTACTTTCCCCCTGTCCTAGTTTTCTCACAGACCAAAGATTTTACAGGAAGAAAAAAAACAACCTGATTCAGCCAGAGAAATGCCGATATCCCCAGAAATGCAGAGACCACACGAGAATATTGACAGGATGCTACCTGTCTCCCATACACAGGCAAACTGTAATGTCTGCAGGCAGTGCCAGGAAGTCTCCAAGAGATCAAAAACCATACTATTAAAAATGTATTTCAGAAATAAACAGTGTAAATCACAGCAATGAAGCATAAATTAGAAATGAGTTGGTGTCGGAAATATCCACATCTCCCTAGGAAGAAAAAAAGAAGACAAAGAAGTATCCTTTGAAGACACTCGTTTGCATAATGAGTTGGCTAACCAGGATTTTGTCCGGACTCTTAAAACAAAATATCTGCACATGTAAAACCAAAGGTCTCACAAACAGGGGCTCTAGGAGAAGGTGACAGTGTTCACTATTACATTATCAGTGAACCGGAGGCTATCCATAGGGGGGGAGGACAGAAGACAGCTCTATGCTCTAAGTCTAAGGAGTTTACAGTCCAGATTTCAGCAATTGGAGGAAAGCAATAATAAGATAGGAAAGAGAAGAAGCAAGAATAACTGTGATTGGAAGAGGCCTGTGTAACAGGGAAGAGCAAATTAGGGGCACCCAGGAACACAAAGTAGAGATGACCAATTGGGAAACATCCCCTGTTCCAAATTTCACCTTCCAGGGTACTAAATTTCTTCATTTCCCTTGGTATTTTCCTCCTTTAATTGACTTTCAATATTCTGCAGATGGCTGGCATGGTCAGCCCTTCCCAGGCCGCTGGGAAGGATAGTTTGTATAAATAATAAACCCATGGCTTGTGCTACCATAGTAAATGCAAAGGCTAACCGATTCAGCTGCCTCCATGTGAGGCGTTTGGCCACCAGTTGCTTTTCGGAGGAACAAGTGAAGTTAGGGACCCACAGGGTTATAGATAAATAGAGGGCAGAAAGATTTGGAAATTTCCCACTTCCAGAACTCCCGCTCCAGAATTTAATAGGATCTTGAATAGGCTGCTTTCTCTTTTTCTTGTTCATTCCTCATCAGTTTGCACTTTTTCTGTTAAATTACACAGTCATAATTTCTCAGCATGCCTGAGTAGTTCCCTGAACATCTAGAAGCTTGTGCCTCATATCTGGGTGGCCTGGTTTTTTTGATTTCATGGTTGGCATGGTCATTTACTTCACTATTCAGTCTTAGCTGTTTTCACACAACATATCTTTGGATAACAACTGAGGAAGTAGCATCAGGCCAGGCAAACTCCAGTTCCAACATATTCATTTCAAAGTGTTCAAATATGCTAAATGTGTACAGGTGAGCATGAGAAGACAACTCTTCATGGAACCCTAAATCCTAAAAAATAGAATTCCCTTGATAATTATTACTTTTGTGCGGGTCCAGCTGCATGCCAGGAGTTACCTATGATCATCCGAATAGGAACAGTGGCCATTTTGTCTGTATATGATATATTCATGCTAATTTTCAGTTTCAGAATGTACTATATGAAACCCTATCATAGTTCTGTAGCATGTACTGAAGCAAAAAACACATGCAGCATTCCTTGTTTCAATGAAAGGGTGACTGGTTATATTGAAAGGATCACAGTAGTGGCGAAGCTACAAGGGGATGGGGTGTGTGCCGTACACCTGGCGCATGCCTGGGGGGCAGAAAATCACCCCCAGCCCCCTCCCCACGCCCCCCACGGTGCCCCCCTTCCCCTCTTCCCACACTTACCTTAGTTCCTTTCCTTTTAGAAAACTTTTTCAGGCTGCAAAAGGCCTGTTTGCAGTAAAAATGCCCTGAGGAATTACAGTTCCCAGGAGACCTTGGGGCTCACAAGGTCTCCTGGGAAGTATAGTTCCCATCAGGTTGTTTTTACTGAGAACAGGCCTTTTGGAGCCTGAAAAAGTTCTGAAAAAGGAAAGGAACTAAGGTAAGTGTGGGAAGGGGGATAGAGGATGCACCATGGGGGGGGGGGCGCCGCAGTGGGGTGCAGGGGCGGAAAATATAGTATGCACACTGGGCGCAGTTTGGCCCAGCTATGCCCCTGGATCACAGGTAGTACATACTCCTGCTGTGAATGAATATCCCAAAGGTAACAACTGAGCCAGCATGGTGTAATGCTTAAGAGATTATGGACTCTAGTCTGGAGAACCGGGTTTGATTCCTTTCTCCTCCACATGAAGCCTGCTGGGTGACCCCATACAATGTGCTCCATCTCCATGGATATGCTGCATGAAAATGATGACAGTTTTAAGTACTTAAGCTTTGTTTGGTGGGTATATTCTTGATCCAAGTGAGACTGCTGGCATTCCATTGAAGTATGTGAGGTTTTAAGCTAGACCCTGAGGAAGATCAGTCCTCTCTAGGAATTGCCAAAAACGGTATAGTTTTACCCTATAATTACTGATTATTCCTAGAGATTATAGCTATAATCTTTTGGAAAATCTTGAGCTTTACCACTGGCTCATGCCTAAAAGTATCTGGACTCATGTATCAAATGAAACAATCTAGAACACTCCTTGAATTTAATGAATGCTGTTTACCAAGAGCAAATCACCCAAGGACACTGCCTGAACTATTAGAACTCCTGAAATGTTTTCTTGAAATATTTGATTCTTACGTGCAATTTAAAACTGAAGACAGACAGATGTCTTCTCAGGAAAGTTATCACATAAAAATCAGTTTGAACCCACTTCTGATTAGACATGCTTTAACACATACCCAGTTTGGCTAATCTGACTGATTGGCAAGTTGTTTAGATGCATCCCAATGAATTTGGATGTGTCCATTTTCCTGTTTATTATTGTTTTTGTGAACAATTAGACTTTCTCACAGCTGTACCCTGCCACCTAGAAGTCTCTTATTCCAATTTTTAAAACAGCTCTTAACAAAACAAAAACACTTTGAGTATTTTGAGTTGAGACATCTCACTTGGTGTCTTATTGTACCTTTGGTGTCTGCCCATGAAGGTTGCTAATCTGGTGATGAGTTCCTATAATCATTTCTCAAACAGACACCATTCACTGCACAGCTGTCATCTAACCAATATCAGTTATTTAAGTGATGCATCTGATGGTACAAATACAAAGAGACTGCAGACTTTCTCACGTTTTGTACAAGTCAATCAGCGCAATGCCCAGAATGGCTATGACACCAGGACATATTGTAAATGAGATTATTTAGTTCTTGAACTGGACAAAGGTAGCAGCAAGCTATGATGCCCAAAGGGCTAATGCAATGCCAAGGCCTTATCCAGAGAACATTAATGCAAACAGATCTGGAGTTTACCTCAGTTGCCAATATTGACCATAGTTTAGGAGCTGTTAGTTTTCAGAGTAGGGTCTATGATGTGAATATTCTAATTCAAGCTAAGCAGATGGTAAAGTGTCTCTGTATAAAGCAATTTAGAGAGCTTGTTTACACAATTGGTTGTTATAACAACCCTTTAGCTCACTCTCTGATTTGTTTGTATAAGTAAATTGAATGTGAAAAAAAATCTTTATTTTTATTTATTTTATTTTATTAAATGCATATTTTGCCTTTTCCTGGCTAGTGTCCGGCTCAAGGCATCTTATGCTTAAAAATACAGTCAGTTAAAATATATAATATATGTAATACAATTTAAAACATTATCAGATTTTAAAATTCCAACTGGCGCCCTATCAAACTTAACATCACAAGGGATAACCAATCAATGATCAAGGGAATGCCCCCACCATGCCCCCTCGACGGCCTGGCCATGCCTCCTCCACTGCTCTGCCTGAGGCATCACGCCCCCCCATCCCGTGGGTGCTATACCACTGCACCACTGTATCAGATTTGTATCACAAGGGCTAAAAAGAGGAGATGTTTTTGGTCACTGGTTCACCAAGGAACTCCTTTTCATTGGAGACTCATCAAAGACCTGGATATTCTTCTGATAATGATATGGATCATCATAGGTTGGATGCAATGACAAGTTTCCACTAGTGCTAGAGCTCTTGCGCAAGCAGAAACACAAGAAAAAGTCAACAGGAGTTGCTTACACTAAATTGAGCTTGTTGAACACATATCTATGTTTCTGTTTGCCCCATAACATGTGCAAACAATTTTTGTGCAGTATAACATATAGGGAGAAGGGCCCAATGTGATTTCAGAAGGACTCATGCAAGTGTGGCTGCGCTAAGTCCATTTATGTTTCTTCGTGTGCATCTCTGGATCCAAGCCCTCCTAGTAGGTGGTGTTAAAGACAGACTTGAGATCATTCTAATTCAGTATTGGTTGTTGTGGGTTTTCCAGGCTGTGTGACCATGATCTGGTAGATCTTGTTCCTAACATTTCGCCAGGTGAAACATTCAGTATTGTTTTACTGTATTTAAGGGTTATTTTGCTGATGGTTTTACAGAATTTTTATTTTAATGTAGATTCTTGACCTGGGTCCATAGGGATGGCGGAATTTAGAACCACAACAAAATGAACAAGTAAAAAATAAATACACCAAGAACCTGCTTGTAGAATATGGCACAGAAGATATCGCTGCTGGACTGTGCTCCAAATAGGCAATGTTGATTTTGCATTTGGCCAGAGTCTGTCATGGCAGGCAGTACTATGAGAAAAGCCAATAAAACCCCCCAGTTTTTCCTCTCTGTGGAAGTTTTCTTTCTTATGGCTGCTGTTAAGGAATACGTTCCGACAGTCCACGGATATTCATTTGTTTTCCCTCCAAGTTTTGCTGAAACAAAGTACTCTGATGAAAAATTTGACTACCTGAAACCATTTATTTTGGTAGCTTTCCGCCATTAACCTTAGATCATCCTATAAAGACAGCTGGAAAAGAAACAAATAAACACATCTCATTCATCATGAAGTGTGATAATAGAATGTTTTACGAACAGACAAAGTGCTTTTCTCCTGGAAGGAAACCATGCAATTTTAACACTGCATATGAGGATATTCCCCAGGCAAGTGGGGGAAAGCAAAACTGTGTATAGATAGCAAGGTGTTTTCATGACATCCCATTAATGACAGGGACAATGCCTGAAGGGCTGTTGCTGTCATCACAATACTGCGCAGTTCAAGATGGAACCCAGGAGAGATTTGGCAGGGATCTGGATTTTGGCACTGAGCTTCCTTGTCCCAATATTTTTGAAAGGCAGTTCAACATAAGATCAATAATACGTTTTAAATGTCCACACAAATGGCAACACATACCCCAGAACTTTGGGTTGGTTTTTTTTTTAAAAAAAGAAAACAGTCATAGATACCATGTATTGATCCTACAATTAATGACAAGTGGTGGCAGTATAGTGCTCCCCTATTCTAAAAAATTAATAGCTCATGCACAGCACCTATAGTTTTAAAAAGTTCCAGGTCAATTGAAAGGAAAGAAAGGGGGAAAAGGAGGAGTCTGGATGAAAAGGTGAGGGAGGATGAAGGAGGGATTCATTACAACATTATATGTCAGATAATTCTGCCAATGGAGAAGGGAAAGGAATCTGCCGATTTCCCAGCCGCCGCCGCCGCCGCCACCACCGCCGCCGCCGCCACCATCACCACCACCACCACCATCACCACCACCTCTTCTGCAAGCGCCACGCTGTGTCAAGTGCTGTTCCTAGAATCCCAAGACAGTATTTCAGAAGGCCCAATGAGTTGCAGTGGAAAACCATAGGAAAGCCCCCTCCTGTGACCACCACTCATGGTTCTGGTTTGACACCACATGTGTTTTTATGCTTCAGGGTTTGTTGGATGGATGGCTTTTAATGGTTATTGTTTTCAAGAAGACCAGAGTCCTGGAAAAGACAGTTATGCTCAGATATGTTGAAGGCAGTAGCAAAAGAGGAAAATCCAGCATGAGATGGATTGGCTCAATCAAGGCAACCATAGCCCTCCATTTGCAGGACATGAGCAATGATGAGACATTTAACGATGAGACGTTTTGGAGGTCATTAATTCGTAGGATCGCCATAGGCACTGAACACACACACACACACACACAGACACACTTTTAATGGTTTTATGAGTTTATTTTTCATGCTGCAAGCCACCTTGAGCAGGTCTTTGAAGCGGTCTTATGTAAGCGTTAGAGAAGAAAAGAGATTAACACATTTTACATCATTGAAATCTGGCATTTATTTCACCCCTATTGTCATAAGTTGCCTGTTCATGAAAAACTAGCTTTGAAACAGCATGTAAGTGTTGCCTTGTTTAAATTTTCAGCTGCTTCCCACTTTAATAACATAATTCTCTCTTTTTTTTTTGCAATTAGTATTGCATGTTCAAGCCATACTACGCATTCCTTGTTAAAGACTGTTATTCAGGAAAGAATCTTATAATGTCTTTTAATTCCATAATATCTAGTTAAAGCCTACAGTTGGAACACACAAAGAAAGAAAGGTGGGGGGAGCATTCGTTAAGTGATTCTTGCCTTCAGTTGCCGGTATATTAGCTTTAACTGTGTCGTCTGTTGTAAAGAACTACTAGCACACTAAAAAGATCTACTTCATTTCTCAACTACACAGTCCTTTGCTCAATCCACCAGCCAGTTCTGATTAAACTAAGCCATTGTTACAGCACTGATCGTTCTTAAATGGAGTATCATTGCCACGGAAGTGGGAGAGATGAGCTAGATTCAGAACTTGGACCTTATGTTATTGGATAAGCAAAGCTGTGTTTGCGGGAAACAAACTACAGCCTTGAACAGGGTGTCTGTACAGTTCTCCATAAGGAAGAATCTTACTGCTCATCTAACAGTAGCCAACTCTACTGCTGAACTGGTGTCCAGAGACAGTGTTGGATAGAATGGGTGTAAATAAATTAAAACTTATTAGTGGTGAAATGCTCTGGATGGAGAGAAAGACTTATTTTCTGGATATGGATGCACGATTCCTGAACGATCTGGTACACTGCCTAGGGACACTTCTAGGTATTAGTTTATCTTTGGAGAAATGGGTGTGAAGTTCTCCAAAGTGTATTTTACCACTCAAGGCTAAGCTGCCTGCCACAATCACACTGGCACTCAGGAGGCTCTGCAAGACCTTCCTGTTTGCCAGGGCTTTCAAGGGGCTTCTTACAAGGGGAAGAGACTTGGAACTGACAATTCTGGTTTTTGGTTTTGTGTTGTTAAAGGCTTTCATGGCCAGATTCAACTGGTTCTGGTGGGTTTTCCGGGCTGGGTGGCCGTGGTCTGGTAGATTTTGTTCCTAACATTTCACCTACATCTGTGGCTGGCATCTTCAGAGGTGTATCACAGAAGGAAGTCTACAGGATGTATTTTAGCATGAGTTGAGGAAGCAAATAACACCCAGACAAGGAGGACTCAGGCTGAAGTGGTACAGCAGTGACTCACTACTGACCATAAATATAAGCAGGGATAGGAATAGAGTGGGATTATACACATTAAGTGGATCCCATTCGGTATATTAGGGTTTTGCTTTCAGCTTTACCTCAGAAGTTAGATTTATGTTTGAGTTGGGTAGCTAACAAAGTCAAGGGTGTGTGTGTGTGTTCTGTGGAAGGGTACCAGTCTGTTAGGACCCAAGTTCTGTGTTAATCCATTAGCCAGTAACATCAGAAATAGCAAACTGTACACTCTGAAGAAAAAACCTCTAGAACATCTAAGCAAGTGAAACTTATAAAGCCTAATGAAGATCTGTGCCAATGACTGAAAATTGAAATCTGCAATATAAGCTGAAGTTGTATGTATTTATCTCCTGCCTGCTTTCCATCCATTTAAGTTTTCTCCTATCCCATCTCATTTGTTTAATACATTTTATTTCTGTTCATTAAGCCTGCATTATTTTTGGTGCCTTGATAATAGGATTCACCATAGGTTTAATAACAGGTTTCTTTCACCTTCCATGGAGTTATAGAGCTAAATAATAGAGTTATAAACCACCTCACACTATCATCACAAGGAGCTGAGTCACTGAGAAATGAGGGGAAATCTGACCAGCTCCATCAGAGTGTGTCTAGCCTGCCTCAAAAGTTATTTAAAGTAATATCTCCAGAGATTGAGGTGGCTTGGAGAGTGTGTGCCTGACACCTGGAAGTAGGGTTGGCAGGTCAGTTTGGCAACCAGTGGGAGAATAAAGTGTGGGGAAATTGGGACATAGCTTTAAGCCATTATGTTGTTTCCTGGGAAACTTGAAAGTGACATCAGGAAGCTCTAGGAATTGCTGAGTACTCTATGATTTTACCAGGAAGTGATGTCATGGCACACACCTTTCTAACTTAAAAAAAATTATACGACCACCGCCCTATCTGGAAGCATTTTCAGCCTCTTCACTGAGCTACAGCAAATATGACTAGATAAAGAACAGTCCAGGCCTTCACAAATTCTTTAAGAAAGTATCAAACTAAGACCTGAGGGATGGGAGGACAGAGTACCTTGTATTTATGGAAACTGATCTCTCTTTTTTTGAAACATCTCAATGAGTTTTTCCACTCTGGATTTTTGACACAGCTCAGTTTCCTGACTACATTGGTATTCTTCCTCCCTTACATACAGTATCATTTGCCGGTTTGCTTCTCTGTGTTTTTTTTTTCATTCCTGGTTGGGTAAAAACTCCCTGGGGAAGGGAATTAGGAGAGCAATGACCAACAAACAACAGAGGGGGGAGATGCTGTTTAGAAGCCAACCTCCACAAAAGCCCAGCTCAGAAAATCCAACTGTTGTCTGTGTGTGTGTGTGTGTGTGTTCTTTTTTCCGCAGAAGCTTCCCCATTTTAAATGGTAACTGTTAGCAGTATCTGACATTTCTAGTATGTCCAGGGTGTTACTACTACATGACAGGGCAAGTCTGTCACCTTCATAAAAGCACAGACCATCTATCCTGGCAACAGTACATTGTAGAGTCCCTCTGAGTATTACCAATGTCATACCAAATATCGTCAGCGGTATTCATCTGCTCTTCATCTCTGCAATTTATAGGAATGCCTAAAAAATAAAAAAGTGGGAGAGAGAGAGAGAGAGAGAGAGAGAGAGAGAGAGTTCTGATTATTTTTGCATGAAGATTGCTTTTCCTTGCTCCCCATGATGTTTCAAGCTGCAAAGCAGTTCTTAAAAAATCCAGGAGTGTTAATTTATCCTCATGGCAACTATAATTAAAGTACAACACTCCTGGCGGTGGTGGTTGTGGTGGGGGAATGGGGGAGGGGAATACCTGTAAAAGGAGGCTTATTGTTGTCTCTGTTATTAATTAATTATTATCAGATGCTGTGATTTAAAAGGAATGATCAGTCTTTATGATTTTGATGCTCCCGATTATCCTCATTAGGTAAATGGTGGAATAAAAATGAATGAATTAACAAGCGGATGAATTAATGATTAAAGCAGCCCAGCATACTTTAGATTAAGCTCCATTAAGAACTGAACTTCAGCATGAAGCGCCCGCAGTTCAAGGAGATGCTCAAATGCTAATCAAGATTAGACTCGAAAATTTCAAGCACATACAAACACAGTAATACACGTACATACACAAATACAAATAATCCCCAAAAGGTAGGGTCATTAAAACATAAATGGTATGATTACTGACGTACCATTGGGTTGGATCCCGTGGTATGTCAATGGGAACACAAACTGATTTCATGGAGTTATGTTAACACAAACAATAGCCCTAGATCAGGATCCCCAACCTTTTTGAGCCTGCAGGCACATGTGAAATTCTGACACAGGAAAGTGGGCACAAAAATAAAATGGCTGCCACAAAATGGCTGCCACAGGAGGCAGAGCCAGTCACAAAATGATTGCCACAGATTAACTTCAGTAACACAGGTCCATTCCACACAGCCTAAATAAGACACACTAGGGACACTAAAAAGACATCATGGGAAGGCACGCTGCACCGCTTTCTTCTCATGACGTCCTCAGGATGCCTTGTTTTAGTTCAAAGCATCTTTTTTGGATAATGCTTCAAAGTGCAACTTTTCCCCCTAAGTCACCTGCAAGCATCTCCTGGCCCGCTATGTGGAATGCTGAGCTCAGGAGGCATCTTATTTTTCCCACCCGACTATTTTGCTTTCTGGTCAGCTTCACTGGTCAGCTTTCTGGTCAGCTTGTGCCCCACATTTTGAGTGCAGCTGAGGGGATTCTCCCTGCCACCATTTGTTGAAGGTTGCCCCAGGACATTTGCTCTGCAGGCTCCAATCATGGGCACCTTTTCAGCCCCAAAAGTACATAGTTGTACTCAGCTGGTCCTGCTAATTCCAGCAATATATAATTTTCCTTTTTTAAAAAAATTGATGAGCTATCTCTGTAGCTACGCATACACAAATTCAAGAATCGTAGCTGCTTGAGACACTGATCTACCTCCCATTGAGAAGCACTGGGATGACCTGCTCTCCATGAACTGAGGAGAAAAATTGATCCATGGAATACAGGTCAAACCAATGGGATGAACAAAAGGAAGACAGGACAAAAAGGGGGGGGTTGATGTGGTGCAGGGGCTCAAGCTTGCAGGATTCTCATTTATTTCTCTGACATCCAGATGTTGTTGTAGATCCTGGAGAAGGATGGTATCTCCTAGTGAGGATGCAGTCGCAGGAATGCAGTTGCAGGAGTGCTGTTAACTACCTGATGCAAGTAAAGAGCTTATGAACTAAAGCTGGAGTCATGTCTTGTTTGTTCTACAAGAGTGGCTGAGTTCCTCCTACCCTGCAGGGGTGACTGGCAGGGGAGCACTCACAAACTTTGCCACACATTATGTTGTCACACCATACTGCATACTGAGATGGAGAAAAGAAGCAAAATGGAAGCCCGAAGAGAATCATTGGTTCAGCTGGAGAGAATGTTGAATCAGGTCGTCAGGGAATGGAAACAGAACAGACTTTGTTGCTAGTTCTAGCCTAAGTAGATATAATGGTCTATTTAGTAGTAGAATGAGAAACCAGAAAGTAGATGTAGCTGGGGAAAAGTGGTTAAAACCAGGAATAAGAGGAACCAGGGAGAAGGAAGGACCACTTTGGTGGAATGGCATGTGGTGTAGAAGAAGGGCAGCAACCAAGCCCTGGACGCTTTTCATCCTCAGAAGATCAGATCCTCTCACAGCCAAGGCTGATGACATCTCTACCTAGGGAGAAGAGACATAAGAACTTAAGAACATAAGAACATAAGAACAAGTCAGCTGGATCAGACCAGAGTCCAGCTAGTCCAGCTCTCTGCTACTCGCAGTGGCCCACCAGGTGCCTTTGGGAGCTCACATGCAGGATGTGAAAGCAATGGCCTTCTGCGGCTGTTGCTCCCGATCACCTGGTCTGTTAAGGCATTTGCAATCTCAGATCAAAGAGGATCAAGATTGGTAGCCATAAATCGATTTCTCCTCCATAAATCTGTCCAAGCCCCTTTTAAAGCTATCCAGGTTAGTGGCCATCACCACCTCCTGTGGCAGCATATTCCAAACACCAATCACACGTTGCATGAAGAAGTGTTTCCTTTTATTAGTCCTAATTCTTCCCCCCAGCATTTTCAATGAATGCCCCCTGGTTCTAGTATTGTGAGAAAGAGAGAAAAATTTCTCTCTGTTAACATTTTCTACCCCATGCATAATTTTATAGACTTCAATCATATCCCCCCTCATAGGGAAGGTGCTCCAGTCCCTCAATCATCCTTGTTGCCCTTCTCTGCACTTTTTCTATCTCCTCAATATCCTTTTTGAGATGCAGCGCCCAGAACTGGACACAGTACTCCAAGTGCGGTCGCACCACTGCTTTATATAAGGGCATGACAATCTTTGCAGTTTTATTATCAATTCCTTTCCTAATGATCCCCAGCATAGAGACAATCACAGGCTGATGCAGGACAATGGCAGCAGCAACAAAAGGTGGCAGCTAAGAGGACTCTGGAAGAGACACCTCTTCCAGTAGCAGATTCTCAGGCAAACAACACAAGTGGTCATATATTGCTACTGCAAGAAGGCTCAGGTTAGCCATGGGCCCTGGTGACTTATTCCATTAAAAGGGATTCTCATTTATTTCTCTGACATCCAGATGTTGTTGTAGATCCTGGAGAGGGATGGTATCTCCTGGTGAGGATGCAGTCGCAGGAATTTGTGGAGTTTCACACCTGTATACAAAGCTGATAGTTATAAATGAATTTAGCACACAATTTCCGGGGGGGGGGGGGGGTTGGTTGTTGAATTCACCAGATGCAGACAGCATCAAGAGGCAGCAGTGAGTAACAACTTAGTGTTATGAAATACTTTATACTAGTATTTCAGCTCATCAAGTGTTGCTCACCAGTGTTTTGCTCATCTAAGTTCAAGGTGCTGTTTATAATTTCCATGTAGTACTTTAATCCTAGAAAACAGGTCTTCATGTCTGCCAAGAAACAAGAATCTGGACAACCTGACGGTGGAGCAAAGGAACTGCTCATGGCGTGGGAAATGCACTTTCACCCATCCTTATTTAAACTGTTCTAGAGTTCAGCACTTATCTTAAAAGCAAATGCTGTTTCCAAACCTCGTGAAATCTAGCATAATACCAAGGATGCCAAGATTTGCACAAAACAGAAATTAAAACCCTACAGGTGCTTTCATGGTGTTGCTACCGGAACACCCTTAAACTGGATGATTAATGTCAAATCCTATATGTCGTTATTACTAGCTATAGAGAAAGAAGAAAGGAGTCTGGTGGTGTTTGTTCTGCTATTTTTCCTATTATTGTTTCAATGGGCATGAAGATAAAAGAGTTACTGTGTGACTCAAGCAGTGCCATTGAGTGGTTTTGTTTACTCTATCCATGTTGCATTGTCTGACTGGCCTCGTTCTGCTCCAACGATTGTATCTGGAACATTTATAAAACAGACGCTATTCCCCTCCTTTCAAATATAATCTTTGAAGCCTGGAACAAGCCTGGAAAGGAAGCTGGAGATTCTTCTGATGGGAGTCTGAAGTCCAACTTCTATTTTGATGGTGGACAACTTAACTGATTTGAAATGTACTCCGCACTAGAATACACACTAATGCACCAGATATGAGAGGTCTCTGATGGAGAAATGCATTTCAGAGTTCAAAAGGGACATATCTATATACTTTAAAGAACAGACATTCTGTGTGATTGAAAAGTCTGGTGTACATTATTTCTCCCTTGGCGCAGATGCAAGTATCATCGCACTTTCTCAATCCACTTACGCAATTGTTTGCAAGTGGATTTTGCTATTCCACACAGCTGCAAAGCGCACTGAAAGTGGATTGAAAGTGCATTTTTGTGCATGTGCAGAAGGCGCTGTTGTATTACCATACCTGCCATGCTGAACTTCAAGCCTTATCAAATGTAACGGTTTACTTTTCAAAAAGAGGCAGAGATATAAGGAGATCGCCATATCTTCTTACATTCAGATCCAGCAAACAGAAAATGGTACTGATATCAGAAGATACTCGGCATCCCTAAGTCAGCATGGAACCCTCTATTACTTCTTTGAAGAGCCATTTCAGAGATTCATGTTCATCCTTTGATTTCTTTACACTTGGTAACTGTGCACTCGATGATGATCAGATACATTGTGCAAACCCATATCATTGAAATCATTGTGCTCAAGGTGATGGGAGAATTTCCACCTGAGGTGTGTCACGGACTAGTCACTTTATAATTTAATAACAGGATGTTGCAGCCATCAAGCAAGGAATATGTAGAAGAGAACCAGCTTTGACACCTTGCCTGAAAGGCAAGTTGTTTTTATAGTTTATAACCGGGACTGAAGACGAGCTGAGAATCCTCATGTAGACTGAGGAGGTGGTTCCGGAAGAAAATAAAATGACACGTATTACAAAAACGTAATTATCTACAAATGCACCCTTAAAATATGCTGTATTTGCTATCTCAGGAGAAGAATCTCAAGCAAAACATCACAAGCTTCCTTTCATTCATTACAATTCATGTTGCAGTAAGAATCTGATTCTGATGCATCCGTGATGCGACATGATACACAGTGATCCATGAAATGGCCACCTCAAGGCTGGACTACTGCAACTCACTCTATGCAAGTCTGCTCTTGGGTCTTCTCCAGAAACCCCTCCAAAATATAGCAGTGCAGGTCCTTACTGGTACTCTGTAGCAGACACGCGTCCAACAAGTGCTCTGCCAGATGCATTGGCTCCAGGTGGAGTACTGAATCAGGGTCAGTGTTGATGTAGTAGTGCACTGCCGACCCAGCAGTGCCGTAGGTAGAACGCTGGGACCAGCTAACGACTCCGGCGCCTTGCCGGTCGTGATCGCGACTCCCCACTCCCTCATCCCCCCCATGAGTCAATGGTCATGAACTGTCTGAAGCTCAATCACCGGGCGCAGGGACAATGGTCTTGCCCCCCAGGTGAGGATTTCAGGCTCAGACAGCGTGCACGCCTTCCTCAAGCGTAGCCAGATGAGATCATGCATCATGCATGTATATGATCTCCCGAACTCCAGCTCTCCGGAACTTACGGTCGTCCTCCCTCCTACACTTCCCCAATAGGATAACAATAAAAGGTGCCAGAACCGCAGACGGGAGATTCGCTTAGGGGAACACCGGACTCTCCGGTCTCCCCGCTGCTGGCTTATCTCCACCGCCAGATGTTATCTCCGCGTCTTCGCTCGTTTCTTACCCGGCTTTGACCGTAGCGGTCACTACCATGCTGGTGCCGAAACCCGGAATCTCGAACCTCCACCTCCTGCTCACCGTCGCTTACAGGGAAGGGGTCGCTGGCGATACCCGAAGTCGCTGGCTGGGATGCGGGCGCATCCAGGGGACCACTGCTTCCCGGTATCGCTTCTGTCCTCATGGATCGGCGATCCAGAGACACGCGTGCCCTAGGACACTCTCGTCCGGACGGAACACCGTGAGTATGGGAGCTTGCAAAAAAGCAGGGCTTATGACAAGCACGCTGATCTAACTGGAAAGCCGCTTAACTTAAACGCCGCAGAGGTCCTCGTAAAGAGGAGGGAGCTAAGGCGCAAATTGGTTGAGGAGATTTGAAGCTCAGTGTCCATGGTACCCAGAGGGGGGGGGACATTATTGAATCTTTAAGGACTGGGAAAACATCGGGCGTAACGACTCTTCGCGACAGAGCTGGCCGCTACCGATAATCAACGCTGCTTTACTGACGTGGAGACAATGTTTTGTCGCCATCAGCCTGCAGACCTAATGCTCCCTTGCTGTAGTGCGTCATTCTTCGACGATCTTTCACCTTCAATTTCAAACTCCCTTTGAATTTCTTCTATCCACTAAATTGGAGCGCCTACGTCCTCCTTCTGCCCCTCGGGCCTCTTCGCTTCACCCATTTTCAAATCTCCTCCAGCGGCTCAGTCACTTCTCTGTTCAGCCTTCCTTTTCTCCGGCCACTGCATCCTCCGTCACAGCGCCATGCGTGAATGGCGCTGCGGGTGTTCAAACTCGCGAGAACGTATTAGCTACGACATCTGCAGAAGAAAGAAACCCTGACGGAAGACGATGCCGATTCTTGCATTGTGCCCCGCCCACTTCACAGATACTGAGGGGAGGACTGACGCCATCCCGGGCGCGGTTGTCGAAAGTACCGCCCCCTAAGCTATAACATTATCCTTACCGAGAGCTCAAGAAAGCAATGCGATCGGGCGAGTCACTAGCCCTGCACGTGGAGAGGCATGCTGGAGGCCGCCGCAAGGAACCACCTAATGGTTCCAGGATGACTGGAAGACCACCCTTCGTGATGCCCCTGAGCCCCTGCACAATTTGTGGTCTGGGGAAAGTGAGTTCCGCATTTCAGCAGTGCTTCAACAGAGCAGTGCCCACCTCTGGCGGCGCTCTACACCGGGCTCAGCTTTACGGTTTTACGACATGCTTTTGCCAATCCCAACGATCAGATTGAAACCTGCCTGAGGCCACCTCTACGTCGCCGCCTTCTGGAGTGCGCTCTATAAGGCATTTGTCAAAGTCCCTCAATGCCTGACCTAGCCAACCCAGAGTTTCTCCCTCCATCCCGCAAAAACCCCAAGAGCCTCTATGTTGAATTTGTGAACAGGCTCCAGGAAGCTCAAGGAGGCAGGTGGTAGATAGCGAGGCAGGAGGCCCAAAGCGAAGCTCTCATGCGCCAAGAAGCAGAACGCTTCCACCCGGAGTGCCGTGAGCAATGCACGGCCTGGGCAAAAATCCTGGAACTGGCCGACATGCTTTAAGGCTTTGCCAGGACACTCGGGTCCTCCTCGCTTCACCAAGCTAGCCTTCTCGCCATGGCTGCACTCTCAATCGGGCGGGAGAGACAGTCTCAGGATGACTGCTTTAACTCGCGGCAGACCCGACACACTTCCGGCGTGTAGAGCAGCCCGGTGGGGGGGCCTACAACCCGGCATGGAGTGGAGGTGCGGTCCTCCCCAGGAAGAGAAGGCCACCTAAAACCCGGTGATTGTGTCCACGCGCCAGTAGAAGGGCTTCCAGCATTGGAGCAACGCGAAACGACGTGCCCTGCCGGGAAAACTCCCCGCCCGGCGCGCTCTCCCTCAGCTCCAGGACCAAGGAGGAGAGTACTACAGAGCAGACCTAAACGCCGAAAGGCCTGGCTGCCAAAACCACCCTCTGGAAGTGGTGGCATCTCGCATTTCGCATGCACTCCAGCCCATCTCCTTTTAAAGTTCCCCACGCGAGGTTCTTGGCCATCCCCAACTCAGTATGATTTGCAGAGCCCATCCCTTACCGACAATTGGGCTAAAGATGCTGCCAAGTGCTGCCTCTGCCGCTGAACAGGGACTGTTCATCGCCCCCGGAGTGATCGACACTCCACGCACTGCTAGGACCCATCCACCTCCAGGTCTGGACAAACATCCCACAGGAGCGTCTCCGCTGGAGCCAAAGGCGCCAGCTGATTCTTCTTCTTGCCCCATACGCTGCCCGCTGCCGCCCAATAAAGGCTACGAGCCCCAGCAGCCAACATGGCGCAGCCTACACCACCATCGCCCAGCCCGGTGGAGACGCTTACTATCGGGAGCCTCCCGGCCCGCTATCTGAGCTTCGCCATAGAAAGGATGTAAGTTCAAGGGCCTGGTGGACACCGGGCGCTGATGTTACTGTCATCAGAGCAGCCGAAAGTGGTCTTGACCAGTGGGCCCGACACCGGAGGCTTTGCTTTCCGCACATCTGGGGGGGTGGAAGACAAGAGCCACCGAGATCGGAGCATCCAGCCTACACGGTCAACAAGCCCAGGACTTCCGGCGGCGGCAGTTTCACCGTGCTCTTATCATTTTGAAGCATCCATGTCAAATCTCTGGGGAAGGGACCTCATGAGTCAGGTCAAAACGACTCTGGTTTGGGACGGGTAGAGCCGCCACAGGTCGCTGATCCCAATCTTGCCCTCCGAAATTATTTTCTAATTTCCGCAGGAAATCTGTTTTTTTCCTCTCCCTCCCTTCTTTCCCTCCTTCTGTTTTTCAAATAGCAGCTAAAGGCGGGAGGGCCAATTGGCTGACTGGCTCCTCCCTGGATTAAAAATCTGGGCCGGCCCTGGATACCGGGTGAAAGGCACTGTCAGGACGCAGGCCTCCCAAGTTTAAAAGGGCTTGCCGCCATTTATGCCCCTAATACCCACAAGGGGTTGCTGCAAACACCAAGATCCTCTCCTTTGATGATTTGGGTGGTGGTGTTTGCCACGCCGTCAATGGCCGCCTCTATGAGCGGTCTCGGCATGCGGCAAACCCCCCGGATAATTCGGATCACAAAAATTCTGGCACCATCCCGCCTCCTGCATTAGCCACCAAGGTCACGGTAGTGGCCCCTTTGCACAAAGAACCTCCCCTTCCTTTCCTTTTAGGTGGGCGAGAAATTCTGTTCTAATTGTCGATTGCTTCATTCCCCGATGCACCTATCCTGCTAAAAGGTGCTTCCAAAGCCCTTTAGCATGGATGCATACCATAACCCATCCTTCCCAGTTCCCCTGGTGCCCTGACCTTGTTCTGTTCTTGCTATTCTCTGTGCTTTCTGGCCCTTCTGCCTCCTGCCTCCTGCCGCCACCAAAGCAGCAGGAGCAGTGCCCCAGGAGGCCGTGGCCCAGTGCCCCAGCCTTCCTCCTGCCAGCCTGTCCTGCCCAATCTCCTCCGCCATCCGGCTTAGAACTGAGCTCGGCGTGGGACTGGCCCCCCCCGTAACCTGGGGAAGGGGGGTGTGTTTCAGTCCCTCTTCCTACAGGTTCCCTGCGGGACTCCGACATTCTCCGCCATGACAGGGCTAACCCATGGAATGGCGCCAGGAGGAAACCAACCCTATACCCGGAGATGGAACGCATCTCTCTAGAGGATCCCGCTTCTGAAGTATCTCAACAGGAACGCTGGCCGCCAACGCCCAAAGACCCGGGAATGACCTGGGAGACGCTGCCACCACCAGCCAGGCTCCCATGCTGCTGGGCGCCAGCAAGACCACCCCAGACACCTCGGCGAGAACCTCTGTGTCACTTTATGCATCATCACCACCAACTCAGCGACTCACCATCCTTTTGCCTGCTCTGTTGCCTCCTGCCGATGGCGACCGCTACCCCTGGCGGTGTAGCCACCAGACCAACATCTGGGAGCAGTTCCGCCGCCGCTGCCAACGCCTCACCTTTCTGCCTGGGCCAGTACCCAGGGAGTCGGGAGCCTGCTGCTCCTGCTCGCTCCCCCGCCCAGCACTCCGAGATTCCTAGCGAGTCTGGGCTGAGCCCCTTCATGAATGCCTCATCCATCAGATTTGCGAGCTCGACTGGGACCTGCCAGTCTAAAACCCCGCTGGCTTCCCCTTGTCACCAAGACTGCTAACCACGAAGTCTAACACCTGCTTCACCAACGGGAACCTAATTCGGCCCATTCGTCGCTTGGCTAGTTGGACAAAAATATGAGGACATTCCCAGCTCGAAAACATCCTGCTCCCCAGGGGTTGGTTCTGGGACTCAAGTGGGAGAGGACGTTTAACTACATTCCCGGGCCTCCCACTCCCTGCCGGAACTCCTTGCTGCCTCAGTCGCCACCATTGTCCTCCCACCCCAGGCTCCACCTGAGCCCGGACGCTGCCTGGGCTTGCTCTTTCAATTCTCCTGTCGGAGCGACATGTCGCCTCTCCGGGCGGAGTCGCCTCCCTCGCAACTTCCCAGTGGGAGTCCCCGACTCGCCTCTACAATGCTAAGACTATTGGCCGCTGGCTGTGCCCTTAAGTGAAGTCTCATCAATCCTCTACTTCCACCGCCTGATGCCCTGGCCTCCCAGCAGCAGGAATCCCGCTTTACCCTAGACAATCGCGTCAGCTTATTGATTACTTGTTGTTGTTACACCACCAAGGTTGTGAGAATGTACATAATATGCTGTTTTAATCTTCTGATAATTCCCAGTTGATTCACACATGAAAGCGCGAGCTGCAAGAAGCTGTATCTAATCTGAAGCATGATTTTGCCCCATTGGTGGTCAGCCCTCCGGGAGCTGGCTGCCGGAGGATGGCTTTGAGTGCCATTGTACAGCTCTGCATTGGTTTAATTCAGTGCCTTATTATCGGACTTTGTTTCGCTCAACGCGGTCTAATATTGCCTGTAACGTGTAGCTCTAATTTCCTTACCCCGCAACCAAGTTCTAATGTTACACAAGCAGCTTGGTCAACTTGACAAACGGCGGAGGGAGACAAGCGCCCCTTTAAATCGCCTTCTTGAAGGCTTTCGCCCCCCCCGTTTCTAAAATGTGTGCGAGGAGATGTAGTGCACTGCCGCACTGTGCAGTGCCGTAGTAGAACGTTGGGGACGCTTAACGGACCTGCCTTGCCGTCGACGCACTCTACCTCATCCCCCCCATGAGTCACGGGTCATGAACTGTTTGCCCACTACCGGGCGCAGGGACAATGGTCTTGCCTCAGGTGAGGCCATTAGGCTCGTGACGCCAGACGCCCTCTCCTCAAGACGTAGCCAGATGAGATCATGCATCACATGATGATCTCCCCGGCTCTCCGCCTGAACTCCCCGGTCCTCCCTCCTACACTTCAATAGATAACAATAAAGGTGCTGTGGAACCGCAGACGGGAGATTCGCGAACACGGACTCCTCCGTCTCCGCTGCTGGCTTTATCTCCACCAGATGTTATCTCCGTCTTCGCCTGCTTCACGCTGACCGCTGCGGGGTCGACTACAGTTTTGGATACTGCTTCGTCTCTAAACAGTCTGGGGACTTTGTAGCTATAGGACTGCCTCTCCCAATAAATTTCTCAAAGAGCACTATGCTCAGCTAATAACAACTTGCTGGTGGTCTGTGTCCCGAAAGAGAATCGGCTGGCCTCAACCAAGGCCAGGGCCTTTTCAGACCTGGCACCAGCCTGGCGGAGTACTCTGTCAGATGAGGGCCAGCCTCTGTGGGACTTAATGCAGTTCCACAGGACCTGTCAGATAGAGCTGTTCCACCACGTCTATGGTTGAGGCAGTAATGGTTTTTTCCAGCTGAAGACATAAGAACATAAGAACATAAGAACTAGCCTGCTGGATCAGACCAGAGTCCATCTAGTCCAGCACTCTGCTACTCGCAGTGGCCCACCAGGTGCCTTTGGGAGCTCACACGCAGGATGTGAAAGCAATAGCCTGCTGCTGCTGCTGCTCCCGAGCACCTGGTCTGCTGAGGCATTTGCAATCTCAGATCAAGGAGGATCAAGATTGGTAGCCATAGATGGACTTCCATAAATCTGTCCAAGCCCTTTTTAAAGCTATCCAGGTTAGTGGCCATCACCACCTCCTGGGGCAGCATATTCCAGATGACCTCCTCCTTCCTCTTCCTCTCCTTCATTTTTCCATGTTCTGGTTTTATGTAAGGTCAGGGATTTGTTAGGCTTAATTTGTTAGTTTTAGTACCATCTGGGTGACTACACATTTTAACTCTATTATATTTTTAAAATTGTATTGTATTACTTTTTATTGTATTATGCTGTATATTGGAAGCCCCCCTCAGGAGCAGAATTCTAACTAAAGGCCGAAACCCAGATCTTTGCATAGGGCTACCACCCAAAGAGCTCCAAAATAAGGAAACTCTGATGACACTGGAAATAAATGATGAATTACCTGTCAGAACATCAACAATATTTTGTTAGAATATACTTAGACTTAGTTCCACCTGTGCAACTGGGCACATTGTGCAATAAACATTCTCCAGTGGCGTACTGCTAATGGGAACATGGGGGATACCATGTCCCCGGGTGCATACCATTTTATCATGTGGGGAAATGCCGGGCACCTGCTGGGTCCCTGTGCCCGGCCTCTCCAGCAGTGCAGCGACCTGGCCAGTGCCCAGCAGCTTCCCCAGTGCCAGAGCACTGCTTGCTGGCTGAGTTGTGCGCCATGACTGCAGGCCGGCTCCAGCCCCCTCAGGGATTGCGGGGAGGGCAGGAGCTGGCCTGCCACCGCAGCATCTGCCTGAGCCTCCCGCCTGGGCCTCTGAGCCCCCCCTCCCAGCCTCCCTGCAGGCCAGCTTCTGCCCTACCTCCCCGCTCCCAGGCCCTAGGGAGGGCAGGAGCTGGCCTGCAGGGAGGCTGCCGGGGAGCAGGGCTCAGCAGCAGGTGGCCACACTGTAGCCCTTTCCAAGCATCGCATTGCTCCTCCCAACTGTGCATAGATTTGTGTGGCCACTGTGTCATCTGAATGCACATATTCTGCATGTGTATTGCCCAGTTCTGATCGGCATGCGCCATCCATGCAAAATTCACTTTTTGCTCCTGTTCAGAAAACATGGTGACAAAATATATCAGGAGCATCACAGGTAGAATGCACTCTTGATGCACATAGAGGCCAGATTTCTGGGACACATGGATCTGAAAAAGCATAGAGAAAGAAGATGTATGTATAGCCTGCACACGCAGAAGTTTCATTTTCACCTTTGACTGAATGCACGGAGATCAGAGGTGTAGATACCATCCATGTTCAGTCCTGGTTACCTTTCTACACTTTTACCAAACATGTAAAAAGGCTTAAGGCAATCACACCTTTAAGGATTTCCTTTCTGTGAGGATGGTGATATAGGGGAAAGTTAATGTTCATCAAATACTCAATCCTCCTTCTGAAATGTCCAGTGAATCAGATATAATTGACAAGGTGCAATTTAGTCATTGACAAGATGTGATTCCTGCCTGTTCATTTGGCATATGCAGTGGAAAGTAGCAGGATTTTGTTGTGTCCCTTATAAGTCAATCAAAGTCACTTGCATCCATTGGCAGAAGCATTGGAAGGCTGCTTGGCACCTGTTCCTTATTTCAGGGAACAGTTGTTTTCAGAAAGAATAGAAATATGGATGAAAAAGAACTTATTTTCTGTATGTCTCACAGTAGCACAGTACATAAGTTAGAGAGAATCCACATACAGTCTTTGTACGGAATATATTTGACTTTCCTTATACATGCATTGAGTAATTTTTGTGTTATGTTCAATGTATGTACTACTGAAATGTACGCTACAAACCTCACACTGATCCAGACACTGGTCTTTAGTTTCAAATGCAAAGTGAACACGCATTGACTCATTCTTACAAATAGTCGTAAGCATGTACAAGCAGGAAGCATGTGCGTTTATTGGTACATGTGAGCCAGACTAGTGTGCCATTCAGGTAGTGGCCCTATGCATACTTGTTTCTGAACTGCATACTGCAATTTGCATCTCTGACAGAGAAAGAGAAGAAAAAGAAAGAACATAAGAACAAGCCAGCTGGATCAGACCAGAGTCCATCTAGTCCAGCTGTCTGCTACTCGCAGTGGCCCACCAGGTGCCTTTGGGAGCTCACATGCAGGATGTGAAAGCAAGGGCCTTCTGCGGCTGTTGCTCCCGAGCACCTGGACTGTTAAGGCATTTGCAATCTCAGATCAAAGAGGATCAAGATTGGTAGCCATAAATCGACTTTTCCTCCATAAATCTGTCCAAGCCCCTTTTAAAGCTATCCAGGTTAGTGGCCATTACCACCTCCTGTGGCAAGTTTTCTGGAAACAGCAGGACAAAGAAGGAAGAGGAGGAGGAGGGAGGAGGAGGAGGAGGAGGAGGAGGAGGAGGAATAGAGTTGGTTTTAACATCCTGCTTTCCTCAACCATAAGAAGTCTAAGTGGTTTACAATCTCCTTCCCCTCCCCACAACAGACACCTTGTGGGATAGGTGGAGCAGTGTGTAGGCAGCCCCCAGTAAGGGTGCTAAAAGTGCCACACCACACTCCTTTGTAGGCCCATTTTTTTCACCCACATAAGGAGACACAAAGTGGCTTAAAAACTCCTTCCCTTCCTCTACCCCAACAGACATCCTTTAAGCAGGTGGGGCTGAGAGAGTTCTGAGAGAACTGTGATTAGTCCAAGATCACCCAGCAGGCTTCATGTGCAGGAGTGGGGAACCAATTATGGTTCATCAGATAAGAGTCCGTCATCATGTGGAGGAGAGGGGTATCAAACACGGTTCTCCAGGTTAGAACCAGGCTTTTCTCCCCCAAAGTGAACATTAGCCTCCAAAATTCCTGAAAACTCAGACAGCCATTGGCCTATCCTGAACCAGTTTCATGGTTCAAAGCTATTCTCCTCTTGCAGATTTCCTAAACTGGCAACACACTTGTTGCATTAGGTCTTTGCTTGACTTAACCTATCAATATTTCTAGTCTGGGCAAACCCTTCTGCTCTTTCCCCGTGTATATTGCTATACGAGCTATGATTTCAGATGCTGTGTTATAAATATTCCAGCAGCACCCACAAGCATTACAGAGTTCCAGTGAGAAACCCCCATGCAGGAAGGATTTACAGCTTGGCTGTAAGAGTGGCGTCTGGATGCAACTTGGCACGGCAAGGTCTCACCATAAGAGCCCATCCGTTGGACAATAAATCAATCCAGTTATTTTTAAAAGAGAGAACTGCAAAGCACGAGGTTTTATCATTCACTGACACTTCCTTGATCTCAACATGCACCTGAATTCCAGGGGCCAGCAGAAAGTCATTGCCTCCGTGGACCTGCAGTCATTTCAAAATAAATGTTAATGTTTGAATAGTGTTGGCCCACCTTCTTGCCTTTTCAGAGGATGAAGGCAGGATCGTTATTCAAAGCAAGGCTCACCATAAACAGGTTGGGATACCAGGACTCAGCCCTTGAATCTCGGAAGAAAGGAAAAGAAAAATCAAGAATGTGGATCCCAATTCCAGATAATTATACTTTCACCCCACTGATATCAATGAGGTTTAATGAGGGTGAACATTTTTTTTCTGGACTGTAATGAGTATCCCTGTCTGGTCGGCTAGACCATGGCAGATAGTGCTGAGACAGCATATATGTATCAATTTTTCTCATTCTCAATGTGGTCCCACTTGTGGATACTTAAATTCGGAGACTGGCCAGGCAGGGCAAGTATTTCTAGAACCCTGAGAAAAGCCCTACTTTGCAGAAAATTCTGAACTAAAAAAAATTGTGAGGGGGTATGTAGTGACTCATTATCTTCACAATTACCCTTTGAGGTAATAGAAGAGGAGGAGGAGTTTGGACTTATATCCTGCCCTTCTCTCAAGGAGGCTTACAAACTCCTTCCCCTTCCTCTCCCTACAACAGACACCTTGTGAGGTAGGTTGGGCTGAGAGAATTCTGAAGAGCTATTAACAAGCCCAGGGTCACCCAGCAGGCATCATGTGTAGGAGCAAGGAAACAAATCCAGTTCACCACATAAATCAGACCCAGTTCTCCAGATTGTAGTCCATTGCTCTTAACCACTACGCCACACTGGCAGAGGGATGTTTCCAATGTCACCTGTACAGGTTTAAGATGAGCAGGAACTTGATCCCCAACTCCCCAGTCCAGGGGTAGGCAGCCTTTATTACCCAAAGAGCCATTTGGACCCATTTTCCACGGCCCCGAAGATCTGCCGAGCCGGACAGCCTCCGGTTCAGCCCCGCCACTCACCTTTCCTTCCAGTGCTGGGAGGCAGAGGCACCGGGCAGCCACCTGCTCCGTGGGGCAGAGGGCGGATGACGGCCATGGCCTGGCCGGTGTCACCGCCTCTCGTGCTGCAAGAGGCAGCAGTGCCGGGTATGGAAACCCCCTCTGCCCGACAGAGCAGGCAGCCACCTGCTCCATGGGGCAGAGGGGAGATACCGTCTGTGGCCTGCCCAGTGCTGCTGCCTCTCACGCTGCGGGAGGCAGCAGCGCCTGCTACATGAGGCAGAGGGGGGATGGCGGCTGCTCTGGAGGGACACGCCCACGCTATCCTCTGACCTCCAGGGGTTGGAGGACAGCGTGGGCATGTCCCTCCAGCCCTCCAGAGCAGTGCTGGAAGGAGAGGTGAGTGGAGGGGACGTGAAAAGTGACGCCCTCATGCATGGTGCTGCCTCCGGTTCGGCCCCTCCACTCACCTTTCCTTCCAGCGCTGCTCTGGAGGGCTGGAGGGACACGCCCACACTACCCTCCGACCTCCAGGCCATGCAGAGCCACAGTATAAGGCTGAAAGAGCCGCATGCGGCTCTGCAGCCACAGGTTGCAGACCCCTGCCCCAGTCCATATCCTACCTACTTATACCTTGCTGACATTTATACTTTGATTCTTGTCACTTTGCGCGCACGAAGAAAAAGGCAGTTTTTCATTGGTTTCTGATGCATGCACTGTGCAAAACCAATGCTAAAAAAGAAAAGCAAGGTTAATTTTCCAAAAGCCATCCCAACCTAGAACAGGTGCATGATAATAAGGGTGCACAAATTTAAGTCTGAGCTATCTAGATTATACCACGCATCCTGTGTATCTCCTTTTTAATGCTGCCCTGTGTAAAAAGCAGACTCATTTATTCGAATAAAGATTGTGCAGACATTGTTAACGTCTTTAGATACACATAGCTAACACTTGGTTTGCAGTGCAGGGAGGCAAGTGAGAAAAGTGTCAGAACCAACAGATTTTAGATCCAGTAACGGTTTCCTGTTAGAAAGGGTCATTTCACCCACCTAATCCTTGGCTTGATATCTAATCAACGACAAAAATAACTAACTTTACTGGACAAGTTTTCCAGATTTATTTTTTTTAAGTGAATTAAATTTTTGATTATTTTCTTTTCAGTTTATATTTTAGGGATTTCAACCCCCTTCATACATTATACATAGGTTGTGGCATTTCAGTATGCTGGTCATCCAACAATTTGCTCTGAAGCTTTGAGATATTCATCTATGTAATAAAAGAAATGGCAAAGCAATAAAAGAATTAACAAAAATAGAAAATGAATTGGATTGTTCTCAGAGGCTCATTCCGCACATGCAGAATAATGCACTTTCAAACTACTTTCAGTGCTCTTTGAAGCTGTGCGGAATAGCAAAATCCACTTGCAAACAGTTGTGAAAGTGGTTTGAAAATGCATTATTTTGCGTGTGCAGAAGGGGCCAGAGATTGCTATGACAATGGCAAAAGTGTTGAGGAAGGAAGCTGTGAGAAAAAGCGGCATAGTATTGCCCACTCTCATTAGATCTCAGAAGCTAACCAGGGTCAGTACTTGGAAGAGAGACCACCAAGGAAGGCTCTGCAGAGGGAGGCAATGACAAACCACCTTGGTTGTGACTTGTTAGCACTTTGCATATATACACACACACATTAAAGAATCATAGGCCTGGCTCCACAATAGACCGCCACAAGAAATACACGTTCAGAGAATAATATTGCTTGTGTATTTTTCAGGACACGATTGCTTTAAAATTTTCTTGAATAGACACTAACATTTTGAGATGTTTTCCCTGCCTCCAGCTGCTTTTTGTCCCAATATTACAAATGTTTTTTTTTAAAAAAAACGTTTATTTGGATTTATCCTCTTCCCCAGATATTATAAACCTCTAAAAATAACACTTAATTTCATTTCTACAACAAAAAGAATAGTATATTTGTTTTTTAATGTGAGCATCCTACAAGAAGGTAAAAAAAATAGAATGGCCATCTTTCAAAATGGCAGCTGCAGGTAAAATTATTTATTTTATTAGTTTTATATCATAAGAACATAAGAACAAGCCAGCTGGATCAGACCAGAGTCCAACTAGTCCAGCTCTCTGCTACTCGCAGAGGCCCACCAGGTGCCTTTGGGAGCTCACATGCAGGAGGTGAAAGCAATGGTCTTCTGCGGCTGTTGCTCCCAAGCACCTGGACTGTTAAGGCATTTGCAATCTCAGATCAAAGAGGATCAAGATTGGTAGCCATAAATCGACTTCTCCTCCATAAATCTGTCCAAGCCCCTTTTAAAGCTATCCAGGTTAGTGGCCATCACCACCTCCTGTGGCAGCATATTCCAAACACCAATCACACGTTGCGTGAAGAAGTGTTTCCTTTTATTAGTCCTTATTCTTCCCCACAGCATTTTCAATGTATGCCCCCAGGTTCTAGTATTGTGAGAAAGAGAGAAAAATGTCTCTCTGTCAACATTTTCTACACCATGCATAATTTTATAGACTTCAGTCATATCCCCCCTCAGACGTCTCCTCTCCAAACGAAAGAGTCCCAAACGCTGCAGCCTCTCCTCATAAGGAAGGTGCTCCAGTCCCTCAATCATCCTCGTTGCCCTTCTCTGCAAATATCCCACCCTTACCTGACCATAGTGGGCTCAGGGTGACTTACATCAAAATTTGTACAAGCAGTTTAAGAAGACATATCATAATTAAAAACCTTATACATTTTAAAGTTCTGGTTTTTAAATTTTGGTTTGGCACCCATAATAAATTATAAACAGGGAGGGAAGAAAAAGGAAGAAGGAAAGGAAACAAAAAAAATTAGCTAAGCAACTGAGAAATGCAAACAACAGTAGAAATGGGAAGACCAGCAAAGATGTATCCATTGCTGTCTCAACCATAGACCTGGTGGAACATTTCGGTCTTTCAGGCTCCATGGAATTGAGCCAAATCCCTCCATCTCTACCTGTGATAAATAGTGTTTTTGGCTTTATCAACCTCAAAAAAATATTTTGACACCATGATGAGCCTCCTATGTTAATCAGAAATAACTACATGCAACATCTTGAAAAATGATGGCTATAGAAAAAATATCCCAAAATTGGAATGTTTACCCAAGAAATTTTAAAGCAATGGTGTTCCGAAACATTCACACGTAATAAAATTATCCGTACATATATATAAATTTGCAAGGTCTGCTGTGGATTCAGAGCTAGCATTGCCTTCAGTCAGAATAAGCTTTCTTTGCCCTCAGTGACCCTTGATTGGCTAGAATTGCCCATGTGACTGTTTCACAGGAGCATTGCCTTCATTCTAAATCAGCTTTGTTTGCCTCAGTGACATCCACACACAGCCCAATCTGATTGACCATATAGCATGTTGAGTTTATCACATTCTCTATGTGATCCCTAATTGGGTGGACTCACTCTGCTAAGGAGAAATAAGGCCTAACCAGAAAATATGGTAAAAATCACTAGCAGATGGGGAACATGATAACAGTTATACACTACGGGAAAAGGTTAAAGTTCACAAATTTAAGTGGGCATTAGGAAACAGCTCTGCCCACCCAACCACTACTTCTGATTCAAAAAGCAAAATGGACAAAACATTCCACCCAGCTGTCATCAAATCCAAAGACCTCAATTTGGTTTAGCCTGACCTCACGCTGATAACCACGCGGGTGCTTTCTTGCCTGCATATGCAGCACGCCAAGCATATTCCACTGAATAACTTAAAAACACTTGAGATCACTGTTTCCCATGTTCACTTCGTAGTCAAAGTGACTTTTCTCAACAGTAACCATTGGGAGTTGCATACAAATGATGCGGACTGAGGTTGTGGATCTTCTGCTGGCTCCGCTGGTGGTTCAACAAATTGTGAACCTATGATTCTTGGAAAGCAACGACAGTTTTGTTGAGTTGAGAATTCAGCAGCTAATGAGGTGGATGTTGTGCCTTTACAATTCACTGTAGACTGTAATCAGATTTTTCTTATTCTATTCCAAATTACAGAACTTTGCCAAATGCATACCTCAAACATGCTGTACGCTGCTCACGCAGGCAGAATTTCATCACACACACACACACACACACACACACACACACACACACACACAAACACACACACCCCAAATTTGCAGTGTCTGTCTGTTAAGAGATCAACATCAGAGCTTAATTCTGGCTTCTTTTTTCGTTCAATCTTGCCCAGCCCCACTCCTTGCGGTACCCATGCAGTCTCATGATCCCCCACATAACTATTTTGGTGGTTCAAGGGATCTCCTTCTCCATTAGTTTCCAGTGGCCAAACTAGTTGGATCCAACCCATTTGCATATGTGAAATTAGCCAATAGCTGTCTGTACAAGTACATTGTCCCATGGGTTGGATCCAGGCTAATCTGGGCATTTCCAGTAATTCATTATTCTTCACGCAACACGTGATTGGTGTTTGGAATATGCTGCCACAGGAGGTGGTGATGGCCACTAACCTGGATAGCTTTAAAGGGGGCTTGGATAGATTTATGGGGGAGAAGTCGATTTATGGCTACCAATCTTGATCCTCTTTGATCTGAGTTTGCAAATGCCTTAACAGTCCAGGTGCTCGGGAGCAGCAGCAGCAGCAGAAGGCCATTGCTCTCACATCTTGCATGTGAGCTCCCAAAGGCACCTGGTGGGCCACTGTGAGTAGCAGAGAGCTGGACTAGATGGACTCTGGTCTGATCCAGCTGGCTTGTTCTTATGTTCTTATTATTTCTGATGCAGATCTCCTTCATGTGGTTCCTCGCAGTCCCCATCCCCTAATGACAGCATTTTGAGGAGATAAGCGTGTCACAGTGGAGGCAGTCATGGAAGTTGCATTCCAGTCCCTGAAAATTTAGTCTGGATCCAACCTCAAGCATTTGGAGAGCAATCTTTTGAATTCTAAAGCATTAATAATGTCAGATATAAACACTTCCCTGTTTCTCCCCGTATATTCCTCTTCTCCCCCCACCCCTCAATTCCTTTTGTTGAATAATTCAGCTTCTGTGCAGCTTAGCTGACCTTTGCTTGATAAAGTCATATTTCTGAGCATTCGCCTGCATTTGGTATTTTTAATCAGGTTCAAGTCCGCTGGCCACACATCAGAGCTGAGAATAATGATGCTACAGATATGTATTTTAGCCAAATGATGTTCTCTCTGCCACACGCACAGCCCCCAAATCACTGAGTTGTTAACTAAAGTGTAGGAGAATTTATGATGCTAAATAAAACCGAGGAGGGAGAAAAAAAGATGTTTTAATAAGATGAAAATCCAAATGTTAAAATAATGAGCCATCTGTATGGGTGGCCCTCTCCTGAGATATGCCAAGAGCTTTACCATCTGTGAAACATTTACCAGCTGTTTCCTTCCTTTTTCTGTAAGAACATAAGAAATCCTTGCACAACTGACACATCCTAGGGATAGAAGCGGGTTTGTTCAGTTTCAAGATGTTTCAGCAGAGCTAGACTTGCGAGGACAACCTTGCAAACACGTTTGGAAGGGCTACAGTTGCCTGCTTGTGAATTTCCTCCTCCTCCTCCTCTACCTAAAGTTCTGACAAATTGCTCTGGAGTGGAAGTCTGTTTTCATATCAGTATGCCTCCATTAAGAATATTTAGCATTTTGGTTTGCTTGTTAACACGTTGTTTCAGTGTAGGATTCATCTAGGATAATTCCAGGAACTCTACAAGTGGTGCACATTCAAGAGCAGAGCTTTCTATTATTAGGATGGATTTAGTACATAAAAAAAGGAAACCCTGTGTCAAGCTTTTTTGCATGCCCCCTTTACACATTGCAAACAGCTGCGCACCTATCAAAAAGAAAGAGAAAGCATGTTTTTAAAGGGAGACCCCTTGAACCACCAAAAGAGTTATACTGGAAATCATGAGAACTGCATGGGTATAGCAAGGAGTGGTGCTGGGCAAGACTGAACAAAGCATGCCCCACCTACCTCCCAGACTTCCACTCCACAGTAATTTGTCAGGAGCAGCAGTGGCGTAGTGGTTAAGAGCAGGTGTACTCTAATCTGGAGAAACTGGGTTTGATTCCCCGCTCTGCCGCTTGAGTTGTGGAGGATTATCTGGGGAACACGCCAGCTGGGTGACCTTGGGCTAGTCACAGTTCTTTGCAGCTCTCTCAGCCCCTCCTCCTACCTCACAGAGTTTTGTTGTGGGGGGGGGGGAGGGAAAGGAGATTGTAAGCTCCTTTGAGTCTCCTTACAGGAGAGAAAGGGGGGATATAAATCCAACTCTTCTTCATGTTGAAAAGTGGCCAGTGTTAGTGACTGTTGCTAAATTCTGAGCATTGAAGAGATAGAAAAAGTGCAGAGAAGGGTAACGAGGATGATTGTGGGACTGGAGCACCTTCCTTATGAGGAGAGGCTGCAGCGTTTGGGACGCTTTAGTTTGGAGAGGAGACGTCTGAGGGGGGATATGATTGAAGTCTATAAAATTATGCATGGGGTAGAAAATGTTGACAGAGAGAAATTTTTCTCTCTTTCTCACAATACTAGAACCAGGGGGGCATACATTGAAAATGCTGGGGGGAAGAATTAGGACAAATAAAAGGAAACACTTCTTCACGCAACGTGTCATTGGTGTTTGGCATATGTTGCCACAGGAGGTGATGATGGCCACTAACCTGGATAGCTTTAAAAGGGGCTTGGACAGATTTATGGAGGAGAAGTCGATCTATGGCAGGGGTAGGGAACCTGCGGCTCTCCAGATGTTCAGGAACTACAATTCCCATCAGCCCCTACCAGCATGGCCAATTGGCCATGCTGACAGAGGCTGATGGGAATTGTAGTTCCTGAACATCTGGAGAGCCGCAGGTTCCCTACCCCTGATCTATGGCTACCAATCTTGATCCTCTTTGATCTGAGATTGCAAATGCCTTAACAGTCCAGGTGCTCGGGAGCAACAACCGCAGAAGGCCATTGCTTTCACATCCTGCATGTGAGCTCCCAAAGGCACCTGGTGGGCCACTGAGAGTAGCAGAGAGCTGGACTAGATGGACTCTGGTCTGATCCAGCTGGCTTGTTCTTATGTTCTTATTCTTTACCATGACCAAATTGGAGTTTAAAAATATAGGTGTCACTTACCCACTTGGGAGGCACAAGCCTCTTTCCATTGAACAGAAACTGAGCAAGAGAACCAGTAGGTCTTGCACCAGGACAGCTCATTTCCGTGAGCTAGCCGAGGACAAGTTTGCAAAGGACATTCAGTCTTTCAATCAAATTATCTATCTGTCTGTCTGCCTATCTGTCTGCCTGTCTGTCATCCTGATCTGGACGGCCCAAACTAGTCTAATCTCATCGGATCAGCAGAGCTGGCCCTGATAGTACTTGGATGGGAGACCACCAAGGAAGTCTAGTGCTGCTACTCAGAGGCAGGCAATGAAAAACTGCCTCCGTTTGTTTCTTGCCTTGACAACCCTACAGTGTTTCTTTAAGTTGGCTGTGACTTAATGGAACTTTGCACTGTGTCCTTCTATTTCTGGTCTGTCTTACTGTCTATCGGAGGCCCCTTCTGCACAGCAAAAGTACAGTGGGTTGCACTCAGGATAAAGCAACTTGCTGTCCAGTTGGCACGTTCGCACGCCTCCATGCAGGCAGCGAACGGAGCCCATGGAAGCAATGCGAGTTGCTGTCACACCTTCGCACAGAGGCACGTCTCTTTTTCCTTACCTCCCACCAATGCATAGCTCTGGAGGCATGCACGGCTGGACCGCCACAGCCATGCTGTCACAGGGTAGGACCCTGTGCACCTGTGTGGCTACACAGATGCCAGACTGGAAAGAAAAACAAAATGGGACACGCAGCCACATTACAAGCGCCTCCAGCCCAGCCATTCACTCGAAAGCGACTGCAACCCAGGCTATTTGAAGAGAATTGCCAATAGTGCTATCCTTGAAAAACCCGGTGGGGAGTCGGTGGGGGGTGGGGGTGGGGGCGGACGCAGGGCAGACTCATGTTAAGAGTGGGATCTGTGCTAAGCTCCCCACCCAACAGGTTTTATACCATCATTACCCGCGTTTATTGGCCCATGCGGAAGGGGCCAAAGTGTCTTAAAGCAAGTGGACATGTAGAATACCTGATTTCCAGACTCCATTTCTGAAAAGGGATACCACTGATTCTTACCGAAAGACCCATGTACGAGTAAAGTGCTGTCAAGTTGCAGCTGACTTATGGTGTCCCCAGCAAGGAGCTTTTAAGGCAAGACTCAGAGGTGGTTTGTCATTGCCTTCCTCTGCAGAGTCTTCTTTGGAGGTCTCCCTTCTAAGTACTGACCCTGCTTAGCTTCTGTGGTCAGGTGAGAATGGGTTACAGTATATCATGCTGCCTTCCCTCCTGAAAAGACTGATAAAGGTGGAAGAACATCCCTGGAGATCTACTTTCCAGCTCCTGACAATTCTTTCCAGCTATCTTACCCAACGCACAGCTCCAGGTGAGTATTATGCCAGGTATACTTAGTTAATATGGAATAATAGGCTCCCAAAAGACCATCCAGAGTGCTGTAAAAAACTGTGTGGGTTTCCTGCAGTGCAATCCAAAGGGGAGTCACACAATTTGAAGACATTTATCTTCAATCCCAACTTAGGAATGTACCACCCCACATCCTCAGCAACTCATAGCAGTTCTGTGTCACACACACAAGGGTTCCTATGAAAACAAAACAAGGTGGATTATCTGATGGTCGGAAAGCCTGAATGCCATCAGCATAAGGGTTGCCATCTTAAAGAGTTCCTCCCTGGGGCGTAACGAGGCAAACTGTAGCCCTGGGCAAAACCTGGGTTGGATGCCCCCCCCCCCCCGGGACGGCCATTCCACCACGACCAATTTTTTTTGCACCAGGACATTGGTGCCTGCAGGGGGTGCATCTTTATATATATCAGCACCAAAATTTCAGTGTATCATCAGGAGACTGTCCTTATGCTACCCCCCAAGTTTGGTGAGATTTGGTTCAAGGAATCCAAAGTTATGAACTTCCAAAGGGGGTGCCCCCATCCCCCATTGTTTCCAATGGGAGCTAATAGGAGATGGGGGCTACAGTTTTGAGGGTCCATAACTTTGGACCCCATGAACCAAACTGCACCAAACCTGGGGGTTATCATCAAGGCAGTCTCCTGATGAGACCCTGAAAGTTTTGAGACTGCGCCTTCAGAAATGTGCCCCTCCCCCAGCCTGCAACCCCCATTGACAGCAATACAGAAAACTCAATGCAGAACAAAGATTCTTGGGCAAATTTCTGGGATGTTCCAGCAGGGGGCACATTTTTGGATGTATTGGTACCAAAATTTCAGGGGATCATCTGGAAATCTGGGGGTAGCATAAGGGGGTGCCCCATCCCCCATTCTTTGCTAAGGAGATTTTGGGGGTCCAAAGTTCAAAGTTTGGGGGTCCAAAGTTAAACCAAACTGCACCAAACTTGGGAGGTACCATAAGGACAGTTTCCAGATGATACCCTGATTGAACCTGCAACGTTTTAATTAGTAGTTTTTTTTATATTATGCTATTAAATGGAGTTGAATAACCCATTTAGTTAAAACAATTATGCAGGTACATGCAGAGGTAGGATTCAGCGGGTTCTAGAGGGTTCTGTAGAACCCTTTATTACTCTGTCCTTAGTTCGGGGAACCCTTTATTAATCCCACCATTTGCACTCTTTTTTTGTTAAACCTTATATTTAAGTTTTATATAAACTACCTTTTGGTATATCACTTTTTAAATACTTTAAACTGTCATTATTTGGATCTACAGGTGGGGCGAAGGGGAACGGCACCTGGGGCGCACGCGCCCTGCGTCCTTGCCACAGCCCTGCCCAGGAATGCCCCACCCCCAGAATGCCCGTCCATGCCCCCGTCATGCCCCGCCCAGCCCCATTGGCGAATCCCACCACCATCGGAATCTGTTATTAAAATTTCTGAATCCCACCACTGAACAAACACCCTGTGAGACAGGCGGAGCTGTGAGACCTTCAAAGAACTGTGACTAGCCCAAGGTCACCCTGCTGGCCTCTGTTGGAAGTCACAACATACATAGATTAGTATGGGACCCCTAAGCTTATGGGGTTCCTGAGCAACTGCCCAGCAGGCACCTGCATTAAGATGATCCTGCCCATCCAGAATTCCATATTGTTCTGGGGAAAATGGTCTTTCTCCTATCATTGCATCTGATTATTTATTTATTTATTTATTTATTTATTTATTTATTTATTTATTTATTGTTTCGATTTATAAACCGCCCCATCCCCTGGGGGCTCTGGGCAGTGAACAACATTCACATATACAATTAATTAAATCGATAACAACAATATAATACTAAAATCCATTAAAAGCTACTTAAAAACAGCGGTTTGTATCATAATAGGTGCCCTATTATGGCCAATTCAATTAAGATCACCCCAGTAAAAAGAAAAGGGAGGGGTCAGGTTCCTCTCTGGGAGGGATAATAGGTGGTAGAAGTGGCATCAGATGGGTATGTGCAAAAAAAAAGATGCCCAGGGGGGGAAGGAGAGGGGGAGGGGGAAGGGGCCACTCAGCGACTGGACACTCCAAAGGCCCGTGGAACAACTTCGGTCTTACAGGCCCTCGCGGAACTCACCAAGGTCCCGCAGGAGCCCGGGACAACTGGAGGAAGAGTGTTCCACCAGGAAGCTGGGGAGCCAGGGCCGTAAAGCGTCCTGGGCCAACGTGTGGAGGCCAACCCGCGCATCATCGAGGGAGCCAGGAACCGCCAGCAAATTGGCCTCTGCTGATCGCAGAGGCCGCAGTAGGGAGCATATGCGGGAGTAATGCGGTCTCTCATGAATCTACGAGGGGTCCCAGGCCGCGTATTAAAGGCCTTAAAGGTTAAAACCCACACACCTTGAAGATGATTCGGAATTCCATCTGGAAGCCAGTGCAGCTGGCGCAGCACCAGGATTGAATATATGATCACAGCAGAAGCCCCCTGTGAGCAAACGCAGCGCATGCATGTTGGACCAGTTTCAGTTTCCGAATCAGGAAGCTAGCGGGAAGGCCCGCGTAGAGCCCGAAGATTACAATAGCCTTCAAGCCTGGAGGCTTTGACCGTTGCATGTATCACAGTGGCCAGGTCTGCCTGAAGAGAGGAAGGGGGCCAGCCGCCGGGCCTGCCGAAGATGGAAAAATGCAGTCCGGGTTACAAGGGCCACCTGGGTCTCCATTGAAAGAGACGAATCCAGGTGGACCCCCAGACTGCGGACAGAGGGGGCCGGTGCCAAAATGGTCCCCTCCCACTCCGGCGGCTGGAAATCCCCTGCCTCCCCCTTGCGGCCCAGCCAAAGGATCTCCGTCTTCGATGGATTCAGTTTCAGCCTGCTCTGCTGTAACCAACCAGCGACCGCCTCCAAACAATGCTGTAGAGCTGCAGGGGCCGTGACAGCTCCCCCCTCCATCAACAGAATGAGATAGGAGTGTCATCAAGCTGTACTGGTGACAAATCAGCCCAAAGACTCCGCACCATGCCCCAGAGCGAAGTGGTCGCGATATAGATGTTAAATAATGGCCAGGGGACAGGCTCCCTGAGGCACCCCACATTGGAAGTGGGCACCTCCGAGAGGCTTCTGGTCCCCGCATTCCACACTTGCTGGCAACTAGCGGTCCCGGAGAAACGAGGCAATCCATTGAAGGACAGTGCCCTCGTATCCCGGAAACGGCCAGGCGGTGGGTCAAAAGGTCGCGTGATCGACCACACATCCAAACGCTGCATGCGGTAAGATCTAACAAAACCAGCAGCGTCTGATCCGCTTAGGCCAGCTTGCATAATGGAGCGTATCTGTGACGGGCGACGAGAACAATGGGCTCCGTCCGCGCCTGCCTCAGCTGCGGAAGCCCGGACTGGAAGAGGGTCCAAAGAGCCGATTAGAATTTAAAACATTCTTTTCCTTTTTCATGACCTTTTCAAAGAGGACTTTTAAATCCCCAAACAGCCCCCTTTTAAGGGTCAGACCAGATAAGATGCTTGGCAGATTCTAGGAATCTTGTCTAAATTACCTTTTTTTTTTCTGCACAGTGACCCCCAACAGATCAAGATTTTGAAAGCCTGCAACGGCTTACTGAAACTTCTAATTTATGCATCAGTGCAAGAAATAAATATGTGCAAAAGAGCAGACATGTAGGTTTAACCTGATTCACAAAATTAGAAATTAGAGTGCCAGACATCTAATCTTCTTTGACTCTAAAACTGTGTTTTTCCCTAGGGCTTTTGAAGGGAAAGAAAAAGAAGACGAGTTGGATTTATATTCCCCCCCCCCCTTTCTCTCCTATAGGAGACTCAAAGGGGCTTACAAACTTCCTACCCTTCCCTGCTCACAACAAACACCCTGTGAGGTAGGAGGGGCTGAGAGAGCTTCAAAGAACTGTGACTAGCCCAAGGTCACCCAGCTGGCCTGTGCTGGAATGCACAGGCTAATCTGAATTCCCCAGATAAGCCTCCACGGCTCAGGCGGCAGAGTGGGGAATCAAACCCAGTTCCTCCAGATTAGAGTACACCTGCTCTTAACCACTACGCCACTGCTGCAGGTAAGTCTTGTAAATACATAATAAAATCAGTTACTGTTGCTAATCCCTGACTCGATCTTGAAAGCTAAGGAGGTTCAGCCCTAGTTGGTACTTGGATGGGAGACCACCAAGGTACTACAGGGTTGCTATGCAGAGACAGGCAGTGGCAAATCATATCTGGCTGTCTCTTGCCTTGATAGCCCTATGGGGTTAGCATAAGAATCTTATAAGATGCCTGCTACTTGATGCCATTTTCCACCATCACCATTGCTATGGCTTTGCTCATCCCCCCCTCCAAATCCCTTAAAGAAACAACCACATTTAGCACAGAATAAACTATAAAAACGTGATTTCTTTTTAATTTTTTTAAAAAATGCAATTAGGGTGATCCTTCCCTCTTTGCATTATTGATTTCCACGTTGGGTGGCAACAGAAGTGCTGTTCTGCCTTTTTGACCCTGCCTCCTCCTTATTGGTATAATATTTATGGTCTTGCAGATCTTGGCTCTTCTGTGCCATGTGTCTGCCTGATTTGCAGCACAGGTGTCATGTAGGTGGGTGCTATGTGGGTTTCCCCCTGCTCTGCCAGGATGCCTGAACTGTGCTAGCTGAGCACCAGGTGCTGGCAGGCCCGAGCATCCTTGCAGCCAAGACTGGCAATCTGTACCAACTTGTGGAAGCAGTTGGGGGTTCAGAAACCTTTTCTAAACTTGTCGGGTTGTATAAATAGCACAAATCTGTGCCTCAGAAGAAAAATAAAAGAAATAAATCTCCCCCCCCCCCAAAAAAAAAAAAAAAGATATCAGGCAAACAGACCTAGAAAGAGCAAAACACCATTTGTATTTGATTCGCTGTTTAAAGGACCTGATGCTGTGTCAGGGGCAGGATTAATCAGGGCAGATTCACTTCTCAGTTTCCAAATGATCTGTGTAGTGATCTGACAAAGGGAACATTGACTCTTAAAAGCTCATGCCCCAAGGATCTTGTGGGACTCCAATGTAGCTCTGTGTGGCGATTGTTTCTGCAAAATGTAGTGGTTTAGAGAAGGCTTCCAGACTTAATTCCTGGGAAATTCGGAGGGAAACTATGGAAGTGCAAAGTCTCCACAGCAAAGCAAAGCCTAGCTAATGAACGTTCAACTGGATTGCTTATGCTTCTCTCATTTGCTTGGAGTTCAGTGATCCTTCACTCACTCTGGATTTGGGTTTTCTGCAGTGAGCAAGAAATTGGGTCAGATGGTCTATAACAGCGATGGCGAACCTTTTTGAGACCGAGTGCCCAAATTGCAACCCAAAACCCACTTATTTATCGCAAAGTGCCAACCTGGCAATTTAACCTGAATACTGAGGTTTTAGTTTAGAAAAAACAGTTGGCTCCGAGGTGTGCGTTACTCGGGAATAAGCTTGGTGGTAGTTGGTGGCTTTGCTTTGAAGCAACCATGCAACTCTTCTGGGTGAATCACGACCCTAGGAGGGTTTACTCAGAAGCAAGCCCCATTGCCAGCAACCGAGCTTACTCCCAGGCAAAGGATCACACTTTAGTTCAGCACATGATAATCAGTGGGGTTTAACAGCGCTTAACAGGGTTACCTACACTGCTTCTCCAAAACTAGGTCTTAGGTTTAATGCTAATAATCAAGTCCAGTGGCTCAGGCCAGCCTAGATGTTTGGGGGGGAATTCTGTTTGCGCGTGCCCACAGAGAGGGCTCTGAGTGCCACCTCTGGCACCCATGCCATAGGTTCGCCACCACTGGTCTATAAGGTCCCCCTGCAGCTCACAGGCTCTAAGATCTCCTGGCTTCGTTGTGTTTCCCTGGAGTGGGAACTGCTGCAGGCTAGGAGGCAATATGAAGCCTTCTCGGAATGTCACAAATGCAATGGTCAGCATTACAGAATCGGAATGGATGCTCCCAGCAACACAAGCTCCTTGGCTCTTGATTCTCTTCTCTCTTGCAGTAATGAAGGAAAAATGTGGAATAGTCTTATGAGCGATGTGGAATAGTCTTATGAGCATAAGAAGATGAAGACCCCCCCACCCCCCATTGGATCAGAACAAGAGTCCATCTAGATTAGAAGATGAATTTGTATTTATGCCCCACTTTTCTCAATCATAAGAAGTATCAAAGCAGCTTACAAACCCTTCCTCTCCCCACAACAGATACCTTGTGAGGTAGGTGGGGCTGAGAGAGTTCTGAGAGAAATGTGACTGAGCTGGCCCAAGAAGAAGAAGAGTTTGGATTTATACCCCACCTTTCTGTCCTGTAAGGAGACTCAAGGTGACTTACAAGCTCCTTTCCCTTCCTTTCCCCATAACAGACATCTTGTGAGGTAGATGAGGCCGAGAGAGTTCCGAAGAACTGTGACTAGCCCAAGGTCACCCAGCAGCAATGTAGAAGTACAGAAACACATCTGCTTCACCAGATAAGCCTGTCACTCAGGTGGAGGAGTGGGGAACTAAACCCGGTTCTCCAGATTAGAATCCACCTGCTCTTAACCACTACACCACCCTGGCACTCATAGGTCACCCAGCAGGCTTCATATGGAGAATTGGGGAAAACAAATCTGGTTCTAGTGCAGTATCATATTTCCAAAAAGCTAGCTATGGGGAAACCCAATCTAGAAAGTGTGAACACAACAGTTTTTGCCAGCTGTCAATCTCTGGCAATTGGCATTCCTGATAATCTGCCTCAGACCCCTGAGAGTCTAGCTATCATGGCTAACAATTTTCCAGGGTGGTATCATTTCATCTTGCAGAACCAAAGTTCATGTTCTCTCTTGGCAAGCCCTTGTGTTGTTTCTTTGAGAATTTTTATACTGCCCTTCTCTCCATTGGAAACTCAGATGATGATGAGTTGAAGTATACTCTGACCTGATATTATCTTGGTTTTCAAGTTTCATCTCTTATTCTTGCCTCAACTAATTCTATCTCCTTGCCACGGTCCAATCCTTTCCTCTTGTCTAGCCTACGTAGTGATATTCCAGGGCTTTCTCTCATGAGTTAAAACATCACACAATATCTATTTGCCAGTGTTTATTATTAAGCAGTGCCATAAGTGTTTATAGATAGAAACAACAGGACAACCCATAATTAAATCATTGTTTCTGCTACATCTGCTATTTAGTAACTTGAAGGAAAATAATTTCCTCACAACAAAGAGGGAACGGTCAAGGAAGCTCTCTCAAGTTTGCACCCATTATTACCATATAAAATAACATATTAGTTGCTTAGCTACCGTACATAAAAAGAGGGCCAATTAAAAACGAGAGACTCTTAACTAAACTGTGTGGAATAGAAACGCGGAAAGTTAAAAGCTGTCAGGTGGTTTTGTGGAAAGAATAGTGAGGGGTGATTGACAAAGTGGGTTTTCCACTGCTTCAGATTTGGCTTTGATTCAATAAATGATTGACATGCTGATAACTGCTGAAAAAGTGGATTATGCTTCGGAGAGGTTATTTAGCCAGCCGCTGATTGATGGTTTACTAAAACTGTCCCATGGATAGAGGTAACCAAACAGAGCCATATTTTGATAGGTACATTTCTTTAATATCCATTTTGCTATAGCCCCTTTTCTTATTATCAGTAGGAACTCTGGAGTGCCAGTTAGTTGCCACACAGAAGTCTTTATATTTTTCATGGTCTTTCCCCAGCACCAGTTAAACTTACCCTGTACTTTGTAGGGAATATCTATTGATGTAAAAATGGTTGAGGTTTATTTTCCATGAAAACACCAAACCAAGTTAGGTAGTTTAACCTTTGGTTTCTACTAACTAGTTAAAGGTATTTTGTTGTGGAGCCTGGTTGGACAACACAAATGGCAAAGCAGTAAAGTCTAAACTTGGAACATCTTGATTTGAAGTTGGGATCTAGATTAGCAAATTATCTTGGCAGACCATGGCTATCTTCAGGTATGACATGTAAGCACAGTTATGGAACAATGTGTACAACTCAGCCTGTGGCTGGCCATGTTCATGCTGTACCATGTTACCTTCTCTCCAGCGGGATTCTTAGCCAGAGTTTAATCCAGGTTGGAATCCTCATGTGTGAAACAAAGGCTCAATAATGAGTACACTTCCAAAAATATCCAGGAATCTCTTAACCCATGGCAACCTTAGGTCTCTTACTTTTACAGATTATACGATGGGTAAAGTTTTCATTTGGGGAGGTATTTAAAAAATCAAACTTCTCTCAAATTGCTAAGCTCACTTCTTTGGTTAGAGAAAAGAACTTACCTAAATGTATTGCTAGTTGGAAACCCCTGATAGGCTTTTTCCATTAGGCAGAAACAAACAAATTGTGGATTTGAGGAGCAGAAGAACAAGAAAATAAATGTGATGAAGAAAAGTGTGAACCTCATTAGTAAGGATAGCATTTAGTGAACAAGTGGTAATTTTCAAAGTGTGTTTATATTTGGTGCAGATGAAATCAGGATCCTTCTTTTTCCTTCTGTAATGAGTTGTGTGTGTGTGAGTGTTTTATGTACTTCATGTACTTTTTCCTACTTAGGTTTTGGTTTATATTATTTTTTTGTTCTTTCTTTAGGTATGGCTTCAAAGTCTCAATAACCACATCAAGTCTGGGGTACCAAAAAAACCCCCCTTCTCTCCCTTAGCAAATATTATCAGCATCTCTTTCCACTAGTCAGTGGCTGCGAACAAAGCAACATCTTACAGCATTTTGGGGGGATATACTGGCATGTTGAACAAACATCCGACAGGCTACGGAAATAAAAGTGGCGTCCATTTGGCAGAGGTGTAGATAAGGTAGTTCTGATATAAGAGATGGGCTGGCTTTGCAAAGCAGAGCTTGAAGCTGCTGATTAATTTGCAAAAGGTCTTTGGCTTCTGTGGCCTGCGAGCTTTTCATAAGGGAGCTTCTCAACTCCTTCTTTGAAGAAATTGGCTTGGATGACAAAAGAAGCTCATTATCATGGATGTCAACAGGGCAGGCTTGGCAGGATTTGATGCTTCGTTTACACAGCAATTGGGAAAGAGAGACGAGGCCTTTCTAGCCCGCAATGAAATGGCTTCATCAAAACTTCCCCCAGAAAGAGGATAACAATTAAGAAATACGGGGAGCAGCATTAGACAGATCTTTGCAAGGCCCAGAGACAATGCAAGGCCTGGAGAGCCTAGAGTGGTTAAATTTTGGGCTAGGATCTGGGAGACCCAGGTTCAAATCCCCATAATGCCACGGAAGCTCGATGGGTGACCCTGGATCAGTCACTTACTCTCAGATGAACCTGCCTCACAGGGCTTTTGGTGAGGATGACATCGAAGAGAGATGGATGAGATAAACCACTGGCAGAAGATTGGGGGTAGAGTTGCCAGATCCAGCTGGGAAAACTTCTGGAGATTTGAGGATGGAGGACAGAGATCTCAGTGAGATACAATGCCACAGAGTCTACCCTCCAAAGCATCCATTTTCTCTGGGGAAACGGATCTGCGTAGTCTGGTGATGAGCTGTAATTTCAGGGGATCTCCAGGTCTCACCTAGAGGCTGGCATCTATAGGTATGAAGGGAGGCCTTCTTGAGGGTCTCTGTGGCATCCCTGGACCTTGGTACCTCACCTTCCTAAATCAGGCATTGTCTTGGCCTTGCTTGGCTAGGGGTGGGGCTCCAGCTTGTGGACTTAGGGCAGTGATGGCGAACCTTTTCGAGACACGAAAACGTTGCCCCAAATTGCAACCCAAACCCACTTATTTATCGCAAAGTGCCAACACAGCAATTTAACCTGAATACTGAGGTTTTAGATTTAGAAAAAGCGGCTTGAGTTGGCTCCGAGGTGTAAGCAAGCACTCGGGAATAAGCTTGGTGGTAGTCGGTGGCTTTGCTTTGAAGCAACCGTCCAACTCTTCCAACAGGTAAATCACAACCCTCGGAGGGTTTACTCAGAAGCAAGTCCCATTGCCAGCAACCAAGCTTGCTCCCAGGTAAAGGATTGTTCTCTTCTTCACGTGAAAATCAGTGGGGTTTAACAGCGCTTAACAGGGTTACCTACACTGCCTCACCAAATCTAGGTTTTAGGTTTAATGCTAATAATCAAGCCCAGCCGCCCAGGCCAGCCTAGATATGGGGGGGACTCTGTTTGTGCGTACCCACAGAGAGGGCTCTGAGTGCCACCTCTGCCACCCATGCCATAGGTTCACCACCACTGACTTAGGGAAAGAGTTTTCCTTCTGGTCTGCCCAGCCTGGATAAAAGGAGGCCTTATGTCCAGTTGGCTGCAGTCCACTGGTGTCTGGATCTGCTCCCTATGCTGTGCCAAGTCTCTGTAACCAATAGAGTACTGGCCATTTCAGATCCTTCAAGGTGCCTTGTGCAACTTGCCCCCTTCCCCCTTTGATTTAGATTGGAACCATTGCCAAATTTATCTATATCTTGGCAGGCCAAAGCCTAGGGCCTCAAAATCTAAGGGGCCTCTGGCCAAGGTGTATACTATTTTTGACACAGTCATAGGCCTTTCATCCACATTTATGCATGTTTTTAATCACTATAGTATTTAGCAATAACATCTTTGGAGGATGAATTGTGAATTTCAGCATTTTAAACACGCATCATCCTCGGCTTTACTCAATTTTGTTTAAAACACTCTTCCATTTTCCTCTAGTTGTGAGGGTGAGAGATTGGGAAGGGTCTCACAAGTGGAATATCCTGTAGCCTCTCTTCATCTAAATCCAACACTGTTTAGAACACCACCATGAGTAGATCAAGGCTTCCACCTCTGTGCTGAAGCAGTGATGGGAAGCGAGGTTTTTTTCCTTGTTTTAGCTGATCCACATACATTTGGAACCTGGACCAACTCTTTAAAAAAGCAAATATTTATTTTGGCTCAAGGATGGGGGGTTTTTTTTGCTTGCATTATTATTTCTGCTTGCCTTTTGCCTTCTTGGATGTGCATGGCATCTTTTATAGAGTGCTACAGCAGAACTCAAAAAGTTGCATTTCAATTAAAATTGCCTGAATTGCATTTGCTTCTTATATAGCTGGGCTTGATATTTCAGTTAAGCTTGCTCTGTGCTGTTTACTCTGCAAGCATTTGTGGTATGTGTAAACTACATTTGTCCATTTATCTTGCCTTGACATTTAAGGAAGAAAAAAAACACCCTGGAAAAAACCCTTCGTGCCTGAACAAGTGATATGGTTCTGTTATGAGTGGCAGTGTCAGGAATTCCAGATTCTTCAAGCATATACAAGCCTTTCTGTCTCTCCAAATGATCAGGGGCATTTCATCCATGTACAGGACATAAATCCAGATTTACCCTGCCCTCTACTTGGACTCCTCAAACTTTTTTTTTCATATATTATAATATTAACCCTTCCTTTTGCATCTCTTTCTCCTTAAGGTCTTGTTTCATTCAGAATTGTAAGAGGGCAGATAGGGTTCGGTCTTTCACGGTTGTATCAGGGCACAGTGTTTGCACTGTTGAGGGAGCTATAGAAATTGGGATGATAATTAGCAATGATAAAAAGAGGGGAAACTCATTGTATTGGTGTGATTTGAAGTGTTCCACAAACTTGCAAATCTTGTGAGAAGAACACAGTGATCTTAGAAGATCGTTGAGAAATGAATGGTATGCAACAAAAAGTTTATTTGACCAACTTCAAGTCTCCAGTGGGGAATTATCTTAAGCCTTGGAAATGGATTCAGGATAGGTGTGATATTCACAGTCATGATAAGGAGATTTAAAGCGTGCTGCCAGATTTCCTATCCCCCCCCCTTAACTCTTTCTCTTTTGTGCATGACTCAATCCCTTCTTTTTATGATTTAGTCATAGTGTTGCATGGTGTGTTCATGAACAATTACTATGCTTAATGCAAACCCGAGTTGTCTCAGACAAAACACATTGCAAACTCTCATGTCAAACTCTGGTCTTGAGGGGAATCCTTGTCAGAATTAACTATGGCTGCTTCCGCACGGCCCATTTATGACGGCCTGGGGGCGCCAAAAGCGTTTCAGGTCAGCCGCTTCAGGCGCCCGCTGCCGCAGCGCAGCAGTGGCGACCTGACTCTTCTTCCCTCCCCAGGGCTGCCGCCTAAACAACAACCCTTTAAAGGGTTGTTGTTGAGGAAGGCGTCGCCCTGCGGCGCAGTGCAAACCCAGCGCCGGAAGAAGACGCTATCTCCTTCGCCCACTCGGTAATTCTTCGCCTATGGGCGCTGCGAGTCTCTGCGGCCTACCCACACTGTCCTCCGACCTCCAGGGGTGGGAGGGGCAGCATGGGCGAACTCGCGACGCCCGCAGGCCATTTAGAGGACACCGAGTGGGCGGGTAGCGAGATGCCCGTCGCGAGCCGCCTGCTGTCTGTCGACCTCCCCTTAGCCTCGCTTTCGCAGTTTGCGGCGAAAGAGCTGCGCCGGCAGAACTCCTGCCGGCGTGGGGGCGCCTCCTGGCCGTGCAGAAACGGCCTATGTTTTTATTTTTTTTATTTATTTAAAACACTTATAAGCCACCTTTCTACCTTATAGGAATTTAAAGCAGCTTACATTGTAAACAAAAGTGCAATAAAATGCATAGATTATATGCACACTACTAATTTAAAATCAATAATTTAAAGCTGTTACTAGAGAGAAGAACTTGAACTAATCAAAGGAATGAAACTGTCTTCAGCTGTCTTCTGAAGATTGAGAGCAAAGGGGCCAGGCACAAATTAGTTTGTCAAATGAATTTATCATATTCTAGTGGAGTGATTATGGTGAGTGCATCCCAGGATTCGTTTGCTGTGCAAAGTCTCATCATTATGGGAGGGGAGACCTCTGAGTGATCTATAACCTACAGTACAATCTGAGGCCTTCAGGTCTTGGTGTATGGTGATGGTCTTCACTTGGACCCTAGAGATGACTGGACAGTATCAATGCTCCCCAAGAGCTCCAATCTGGGATTCATTTTGGACAGACTTGTATGATGACCTGGTATCTGGATTGGGATTATACCTAGAAATAAAAATCCATGCATCGTTCAGAAATTAACCAGCATTGTCTAGAAAAATAAAGGCCAAAGTGGTTGAGACACAGAAGAGCTATCATAATGGTTTCTCTATGGAGAGGGTGTTTAATTCTTTCCTCCCATGGATATCTCTGATGTAAAATGTGTCCAGCACTTCTAGTGGCTTCACCCACCCTTCATCCAAGCAGTGTATATGGTTCTTTCCTTCTGTATTTATTCTTCCAGCAACCCTGGGAGATAGGACGGATAGAAAACACAGCTGTCCCAAGGTCACCCGGCAAACATCATGGCAAAGTAGTAATTTGGACATGGGTCTCTCCAATCTTCCTTTCTGACATATTATCCACTGCCTTTTTATTAATAAAAACAGAATGCCCTGAATATATTTGAGGTAAATTGGTTCCAAAAAGCTCTAAAATGTGTGTAATAAAGTGTGCAGTTTATGGGGGGAGGGGGTGGAAGAAGATCTTTAGAACAGTGCCAAATAGATAAAAATACTGCATGAAGAAAAAGTCTCTCTCTCTCTCTCTCTCTCTCTCCCCCCCCCCAGCCTTATTCTCATTTTAAGAATCCAGTTCTACCATGCCATAACATTTTGCCAACTGAAGAAATTCTGTTTTACTATATAATAAGATTATGCCAGAATCAAATGCTTCAGCTCTAGAATAGAACATTAAAACACCCAGCGAGTCCATTGCTTTGGACTCATGAAGAAGCCAGCCTGTGCCTGTTGTTCATTTTTTTTTTTTAAATTCTCTTTCCACCACTAAATGTGCAAAAAAATCCTTTCGGCAAACCGTATGGGCTTTTCTCATGTTAAAGGAAAGCGAGATGACTTTTTCGTACTTAGTTATAAATAACAGAAGGAGTAAAACCCACAGATGCTGCGCAGTGTCAGTTCTGTTCAGAACTGTAAACGGACTCTGGCCAATGTATAAAAATGGACACGAGATTCTTCTTTCTCTCTCCCTCCAGGTCTTTGAAATCCCACCCCCATTCTGTCTCGTTCTGCCAGCCACAATGACATCTGCTGGTGGAGACAGGAAGCCATAAATCTGTAGGTCTCCTCTCAACCAAGCTTTGTTAATGCCTCTATTTTTTTTTAAAAAAAAAAAAGGTTAGGGCCTCATTTCAGTACTGCTGTACCTAGAAGTTCACATTTGCGTTTTTATACTTTCCTAAGGGGGAGGGGACAAGCATCAGTGATTTAATCACATGTTGCAGATTGAAATCTGGATAGTTAACAGAGGCCTCCACATCCCATGGAGAGGGTGGGGGAAAGGGGGGGGGGAGCTGTCTGAAATGACTGATCCTGAATTATGAGGAAAACTTCTTTTCATGTTCCCGATCACAAGATGATACTTTTTGGTGAAAGGCAACTTGTTCAAGTAAAATTCACATACCCCTGCAAAACCAAATGACGTTGTTTGTTTTCCTTAATAGATAATAAGGGCTATGTATGGTTTCCAGTCTACACTCTTCCACTTGAAGCCTGCCGGGTGACCTTGGACCAGTCACAGTTCTCTCAGAACTCTCTCAGCTCCACCTACCTCCCAAGGTGTCTGTTGTGGGGAGGGGAAGGGAAGGGAAAGGAGCTTATAAGCCCCCTTGAAAGAGGTAGAAAAAAGTGAGGTATAAATCCAACTCTTCTTCTTCTGGAATTACAATTGATCTTCAGGCAGTAGAGATCAGTTCTCCCAGATCTCCAGGGATTTCTCAACCTGGAGTTGAACAACTGAAGGCCAAAGGGTTTCCTTTTAAGGTCCCTCCAAGTTGACACTAAGAATGAAGGGATCTTTCCTCATTGCCTCCATATTGATTGGTGTTTTAGGTGTCCAATAGGCAATCTGAAATGCAGAGATGGTTGAGACCTCTTATCCCTTCCTTGACCTCCACAATGGCTTCCCTGGAACCTGTTTAATGAAGTCAATACAGATAATAAATTACTTGTGAAAGGAACATACACGGCTACTTTAATGCCAAGACAGTTCTTGGACCCATCTTTCTCATGACAGTCTACTTGGACTGGTAGCAGCTCTTCAGGGTCTCAAGTAGAGAACGCAAAATGGAACTTTTCATTTCTAGTTGTCTTATATTGTTGTTGCCATTTGCTTGTCCATGTTGCTCACTTTCAGTGTTGGTATCCCCAATCTATTTGATTTTTACACAGTTCTCTCAGAACTCTCTCAGCCCCCCTCACAGGGTGTTTGTTGTGAGGGGGGAAGGGCAAGGAGATTGTAAGTCCCTTTGAGTCTCCTGCAGGAGAGAAAGGGGGGATATAAACCCAAACTCTTCTTCTTCTTCTTCTTATGCAAATGACAGAAAAATTGTGTAAATATAGTGGGAAACAAGAAGAACAGGAGGAGGAAATTGGATTTATACCCTGCCTTTCTCTCCTGTAAGGAGACTCAAGGTGGCTCCTTTCCCTTCCTCTCCCCACAACAGACACCTTGTGAGGTAGATAGGTCTGAGAGAGTTCTGAGAGAACTGTGACTAGCCCAAGGTCAGCAGCAATGTAGGAGTGGGCAAACAAATCTGGTTCACCAGATAAGAGTCTGCTGCTCATGTGGAGGAGTGGGGAATCAAACCCGGTTCTCACTGCTCTTAACTATTATACCACACTGGCCCTCAACAGAGGAAACTGAAGATGGCATTAAAATGAAGTTTTTCAATGTCAGTTTGCACAAAGGAACTGAAACAGTGGGGCAGAGGAAGACTGCCAGCTATCTGGGATCTTTGACTTCAGATGGCAGGGACCTAAGCTTATTATTTTCCCATGGCAGCAGATAATCTCAGCGTCCTGCCACCAATTTCCTGCCTTGGACAGTTTGAGGATCAAGAGAAGAAATGGAGAGGATGGAACCAAAGTTGGCATTCTAGGAATGGTCTCCAGTCTTTATGGTCTTTACCAAAGAGATTAGCAGAAATTCCTGGTGTCACCTGGAAGTAACATCACTTCCTTCTGAAACATTGCCTTCTCCACGCACCACTCCAAAAATCTGCCAGAATCTGCCAGTTTAGGGACCTATCTAGGGAAGGAGGAGAATCCACCCATGGTCCGGTGGATTTGCCCTCCCCGGGGCACTTACCCCAACGGAGGGGCGATTCCGCTGGCATGTTGCCGCTGCCTCCCCACCAGCTCCCTCCTGGTTTTTGTGGCATTATGCCAGCAGCGAGGACTTCAGCTACCTTTTTGGGTGGCATCAGCCTATTGAGCCTTATAGAGGCTTCTCATTAGCAAGGAGGCTGTTTCACTTTTCCAGCCTCCACATGCAGCTGGGAAGCCTCTATGAGGGTGGTGGCTAGGGGCACCACAGCCGGGCACCTAGCTCTTGGGTGGGGTTGCCTGGGTTGAGATCCATAAATGAATCTATGCTGGAAGGATCCTGAAAAGATGTACTCTTCCAGTAAGTTACAGACTCTCCCACTGCAAGACACTCTGACTAATGCAGTACTTGCCTCAAATGTGTTGTTCAGACCTTTATCTTATTTCCAGAGCTATTCCTTAAATAGAATTGTGTTGGGCACTTCCTTAGCACTTTACAAGCAGATGAACTTGCCACTAGGTAACAAGGAACTGATATGCAAAAGACCAGCTGCTCAGGTAGGCAAGTCATAGGGTTCAAATGAATTTCAAAGTCTTCTGTTTGTCTCATCAACAAGATTGTTTTTGCTTGCATGCCCTCTCCCACACAGGTAGCTTTACTGGTTTAGAAGAAATGTACTAAAAACATTTTAAAGGAATGTATTTTATGACATTTAATAATTGATATAACTAACTTAGTTTAACTCCCCCATCTCTGCATAGCAGAGAAAACTTAGTTACATGATTAGTTGTAATCAAAGCTAAGGTGTTTGACAGGCTCCAGATTTGTCTTGGATTTATAGTTCAACTGCATAAACATATCAGAGGTACAACTGAGGTCAGGTAGGGTTGTTATCCTGGCTCAGGCCCTTTCCGCACATGCAGAATAGTGCACTTTCAATCCACTTTGCAAGTGGATTTTGCTATTCCGCCCAGCTGTAATGTGCATTGAAAGTGGATTGAAAGTGCATTATTCTGCACGTGCAGAAGGGGCCTCAGTTTGTTCCATATGGCTGCACTCAGCTTTGGTAGCAATGCTCGGCCCTAGATCCTCTGAAGCAGAAACAGCCATTATGGATGTTCTGCATATTCACTGCTGAAAGACACTTCAAACATTATATTTTATGGATACACATAAAAATGTGTGATACTTGAAAAACTACAACATTTGTGTGCTGCAAACACACACTTCTTGCCACATATTAGGCCAATGTCAGATCAGCCGGACTGTGGATGCTCCGCAGTGAAGCACACAGCCATGAGGTGAGCACTGAATGCATAAATGGCCAAGGTGAGGTGCTTTGGATCTCCACTGGTAAGAGAGTTAGGGTATAAATGAAGTAATTAAAATAAAGTGAATCTACAGTGTGGCCTCATTTCTGCCAGATGATGTTTTGATGGCTACTCATATGGTTGGCTTTAAAGGGGTTTTCGACAGATTTCTAGAGGAGAGGTCTATCAGTGATGGCTCAAGAAAGTCTCTATATCCCGAAGCAGTGAACCTCTGACTGCCAGAGTTAGGGCACAGTATCAGAGGATGCCCTTGGCCCCTATGCTCTGTTCATTGGCCCTCCAGGGCAACTCATTGGCTATTGAGTGAAACAGGATCCCGGACTAGATGGACCACTGGCCAGATCCAGCATTTTTGCCTTTACTCTGCTTTTCTGTTGGATCCAGATATCCCACCTCTTTTATTGGAATTTGATCTGCTATATAATGGGTTCATTCTATGGAGATGATCATAAGTCACCAGATAATTTTTTGAATTCTTAGTGCTCATAGGCATGCTAAATTCTACAACACCCATACCTTGCTACTGGTATTAACTGGCATATGTGCATAAGGTCATCTCCAGATTAGACACCAGATATTCTGATCTGGAGGAACTGGGCTTGATTCCCAGCTCTGCCGCTTGAGCTGTGGAGTCTTATCTGGGGAATTCAGATTAGCCTGTGCACTCCCACACATGCCAGCTGGGTGCCCTTGGGCTAGTCACAGTTCTTCTGAGCTCTCTCAGCCCCACCTACCTCACAGGGTGTTTGTTGTGAGGGGGGAAGGGAAAGGAGATTGTAAGCCCCTTTGAGTCTCCTTACAGGAGAGAAAGGGGAGATATAAATCCAAACTCTTCTTCTTCTTCCAGGCTGGTGATTAGGTTCCCCACCATTACTCTCCAAATTCTGCCATGCTAAGATGTGGACCATGGAGGACATCGAATTTTGTCACTGACAAAAATATTTGGAGTGTGTTGACTTGGATAGCTCAAACTAGCTTGATCTTATCTGATCTTGTAAGCTAAGCAGGGTTGATCCTCATTAGTACGTGGATGGGAGACCACCAAGGAATATCAAGATCACTCCAAAGAGGCAAACCACCTCTAATTGTCTCCTGCCTTAAAAGCCCCATGGAGTCACTATAGATCAGCTGAAACTTGGTGGCAAAAACAAACTGTGAAAACATTTGTGCAACAAAAGATTTGTATTGGAGGGGGAAAGGAGTTCTGGCAACAGTCCTGAAAAAACAAACAATAAAGTTTTTATGTATTGTCGAAGGCTTTCACGGCCGGAATCACTGGGGTGCTGTGTGGTTTCTGGGCTGTATGGCCGTGTTCTAGCAGCATTCTCTCCTGACGTTTCATCTGCATCTGTGGCTGGCATCTTCAGAGGATCATCTGTGGCTGGCATCTTCAGAGGATCCTCTGAAGATGCCAGCCACAGATGCAGGCGAGACATCAGGAGAGAATGCTGCTAGAACACGGCCATACAGCCCGGAAACCACACAGCACCCAAGTAAAGTTTTCCCTGGCCTGTTCATTTCAGCAGGCAAGTGACTGGCTCCATATTTGAATGCTCCTTTATGAAAAAAAATCAGTAAAAATATTTAAAGGAAATCATTGACAATTTCATTTCATTTATTAGATTTCTAGACCTGCTCTCCCCTTCCAGGGTATTTTCAACATCCAGGTAGCAGGTAGAGTGCAAGGGGGTGGGGGGGCATGCAAGCTGAAATGACAGAATCCAGCCAAGGCTTTTACCCTCGAGTCCGCTAAATGAATAAGTTGAGCACATTTATTGCAAGTATCAAAAGGAAAATCGCCAGGAATAGCTCGTTTTACAGATGGGAAAATGAGGCTGAGCGACAGTGACTGGCTCAAAGAAGCCAGTAAATTAATAGCCAAAGCCAGGCTAAGAACCTCGGTCTCTCTGATCTCGGACCACGTCCCCCACCTCTGCCTCGCATGGCCTCCCCTACTTCTGACACCACACGGCTGCTTAGAATAACACTCTGTGGGTTCGGTGTCAGTGTAGCTGGATGTAAATAGCTTCCAAACCGCTGGTCCTCCAGATGTTTTTAATATGTCTGGATCACTCTCACACAAGTGGGGCTGTAATGTTACTTCCTCCGTAGGGCCAAGTTCACGCAAGATGATTTCCTGCACAGAATATCACTTCCAGGAGAACGAGCCGTGCGCTTACTCCACGTACATGCGGCAAACACATGTGTTGAGACTGGGCGCGTGCATGACTGATTCACACTGGATATCCATGCGTGTTTCATACCTATTTGTATGCCCAAAAGCAATAGGGAAAACTGGGGGCAAATTTAACCCTCTCTGAGTGTCCTCATCTCACCCTCTCTTCCTTCCTGTCCCTCCCCATCACCTTTCTAAAACCGTGTTCTCCATTCCTGGGAGTTCCTTTCATGGCGCATTGGTGCATAAGCCAGCTGTAGCCCTGAGCTGGCTATCGCTGCCAAACACCTGGGAGAAACAGAGAAAAAGGGGAATAAAGGAAACTTCACACAGTTTGTTCCAGAGGCAACCCAACACCTCCCGTGCGCCTTTCTCTGCTGGCGAGAACTTGTCAGCAACCTATTTTCCCAAAGTGTGGGAAAACAGAAAACTTTATCATGTACCATTCACTCGATGTGGGAGTGCGTGAATCAAAGAAGAGAGGCAAAGACTCCCCACCCGCCCCCAATAAATGCTTTTCAAAGGTTCCCAATGGCGTGGGATGGGAGAAAACATAGCGGGTGAAGGAGAGGGAATCCCTGACGCTCTTAAGCCTGGCTCTAGGATCCACACAGCACCGCTGCTGTTAGTTCCCAGATCTGTTGTCCAGGTTAAAAATGAATTTCTGAAATATAAGTCACACATTTGTAAATCACCCCCAACTGGTTTTGTTCTGGCTCAGAGATCAAAGCACGAGGGGAGACAGGTAAGGGATCTCATGAAAGGGCTGGGAAGGGGGGAGCAGGAGGCAAAGAGGGAGAAAGATGAGTACAAACAGGTTGGCACCCCAGGGAGGGTTGCAGAAATAAGGTGGTCTTTCCCTCTTCCCCCCACCCTCGAAGCGTCTGTGATCAGCAAAGCCCTGTCTCTTTAATAGACTGACTGCCTGCTGTCTGCTCGGAGTAAATTTCATCCTGTCATCAGGTCGCGGAGGAGGAGTTTGTTAATGTACAGTTTGCTCAGTGGATCGATGTTTGCTGGCATCGCCTCGCCCTGCCTGTGTCTGTCTGTATATGTGTATGTGCGGTGTGTGCTTGTGTGTGCGTGTGGTTCGTGTGTGTGTGTGCGCGCGCGCGTGTGTGTGTGAACACCAGATTTCCTCCCATCCAAAAGCTCCTCTGTCCTCTTCCATATCACTCACAACCTGGCATCTGACAGCAGCAAACCTGCCGTTTCCCCAGCAAACACGCACCAATCCGCCCTACAGATCTACGCGCAGGAGGCGGCGAGGAGGGGGGGGATTAAAAAGGGGGGGCAGGAAAAAAAGAGATAGCAAACCCCCCCACACTCGACCTGCTTTGAAAAACTATTTAAATATCTATATCCTTTTTTTCCCCCCGATCCACTGAAAACATCCCCCCCTCCGCGCACATCCACCAGCACTGCGCAGGATCGGAGATCCCTTTGGCATCACAGCAAGTCTTGCAACTGTTCAAACAAAAACAAGGCAACAAAAAAGCAAACCCCCCACCTATCTTTTTTTTTAAAAAAACCCTCAAGAATAAGGATCCGAACAGGTTGATCTGGTCACTGGAGTGCCAAAGGAGACCGGAGGGGGCTCGTTGCTGCCGCCGCCGCCGCCGGGTTTGTTGGGGAGGGAAAAGCAGCCGAGGAGGGAGAGAGAAGGGGGGAAAAAGACTCTCGGAGAGGAAGAGAGAAAGAGAGACGGCCACAAAACAAGCCCCGCGAGCTTCCGAGGGCTCTCGGATCTGGGAAGAGAAGTCCGCTTGGAGCAAGCGCCGCGATGCCAAGGAGGAAACAGCAGGCACCCAAACGGGCAGCAGGTAAGGAGCTCACCCACTCGCTTTTTTTGGGACCTTCCGACCTTCCCCCTCCTCCCCCACGCTTGTTATTTTCGGGTCACCCATTTGGATCCCCCCCCCCCGGCTTCCTTGGATCGGGTTGTTATTTATTGTAACCTTTCCCACCCCCTCCTCCTCCTCCTCCTCCTCCACCTCCTCCTGGCTGTGTCTCCTTTTCCCAAACCCGCGCCTTGAGCAACTCGGACGAGACGCAGGGAGCGGTTTGGGCGCCGGGGCTTGCTGGGGAGACGCTTCCCAGACTCGTCTCGGCGCTGCAGATCCCGGACTCTTCTTAAACTTTTCCCCCCAACTTTTCCGCCGCTCGGATTCTCACCTCTTTCCCCTCCTCTCGGTTCTCCCCCCTCCCACTTCCCATCCTCTGGTCGCATCCCTAATTTCTAGGAATAGGGCGAGGATATATTTTTTTGGCGCGTGTGTGGTGGTGGTGGTTCCTGTAAAAGGAGGCATTCATATACATCTGTACTTTCTTTAGCTTTGTTTCTCAAGCAGTTTGTGTGTGTGTGTGTTGTCTCTGGGGCTGCAACTTCAAAGCCTTTGATCGTCTGCGGTGGGGGGAAAAATCGCAACAGGAAATAAAAGGAACATTTCGAGAGCTGGGAGACAATCCCTAAATTCCTACCAAGTTCTCTCTCTCTACCCCCCCCCCCCTCGTACATGTTGTGATTCAGGTTTCAGTTCTGAAAGGCCCTTGTTGTATGTCAGGGGCAAATCCAGTCAGGTATTTTTTCTCTATATATATATATAAGAACTGAAACGCTTTCCAACTTTAAAAAAAAAACAAGTGTGGTTTTTTTGAGACAGTTACTGGAGTGCTGAGCAAACTGGACACTAGACCTGGGGAGATAGGGGCCTGCTCAAGAAGTCGTTTCAAAAGTGGGTCCCCAGCTGTGTTTTCATGCAAGTTTGCCTTAATTCTATTTTTTTATTTTTTTAAAAATAGTTTGATGGGGTTTGGTTTCTGCACTGTGTGATACGCAAGCTTATTTTTCAGCCGTCGGACCCGCCCACTAGGAAAAAAAATAAGTTTTCCAGTTGATTGCCAGCTTTGATTTGGCATTTGATTGATCACCTGTCATCTCGCTGCCTTTGATCTATTCATTCTTGATATATATCAATAAATCACTCACTATGGTAACCCGGGTGCTTGTGACGCAACCCGGGCCCTCTAGGATCTCTTAGCCAGACATGCACAATTATTATCTTCTTTGGCCTTAATGTGGGTGGGATTTTTCTTTTTCTCTCTCTCTCTTTGTGTTCATTTAGATTAATGCTGTACAGTGTCGCTAAATTGTTGAGCTTTTTTTTTTTTTTTTTACACTCCCTCTTGGCCTGCAGATCACCAGTTAATTCTCTGAACTCCTATCAACAGTCCAAATAATAAAGCATTTAAAATGCTGGGAAAGTTTCATGATGTAAATCTGAGTAAATCTCAAACTGGGTGTGTTCAGGAAAGCGGTCAAAGGTCAAAAATATTTTTTTGGGGGGGATAGATTAGGTTTCGGAAACTTTTGATGAACTTGGCACAGTTTGAACTTCTGCAGTTCTCCACTGTAACTTTTATGAACATAGCAGTTAAACTAGTGCTTAAATAATCCTCAATTCCCAACAAGCCAATGTTCTCATGCAAAAATTTGTTTAGGCATATATAAATCAATAGGTAACACTGATACATACTTTTGGGGAATCTTACATAGGGGTTTACTTCCCTGTTTGCGCAGATGGTTAAGTCAACAACTTGGAAAGGAAGAGGTTAGTGTAGAGCCACATGGTTGCCACTGAAGTCGCTTGCCAAAGAAGGTAAACTGTTAGTAAGTAAGGAAAGGTAGTTTGTATTCTCTGTGCGAAACATTCTGAAAAGACCTTATTACTTATGAGGGTTTTGAATGCTTCCAAAGTGGGAGTTAGATGACTCAAGAAGCATTTCTGTTGTTATTGTGATTCTGAGCTGCACCCCACCTCTAAATAGATATCACCCCCGTGTAAAAATTCTTTGAAACATGACTTTATCATCCAACTTTCTCACTCATTTTCTTCTTCAAGTTATGCTAGAATCTGGGAGGATAGGGATAGTGGAGAAGCGATACACATAAGATATCCTGCCTTCAGGCACCCTCCACATGATAACATCTTCGTAAGTCATTATCCTGGTAACATCTCTGCTGCTTGTCCAAGATGCCACTCCCCATGAAAACAACTTTGGGACGATGGTTATACAGACTGTGGAACTATTGTCCGATCATTTGAATGATAACTCCAGTATCCGGCTTCCGGTAATTCCACTGTGAAAGAGGTTGCCCTGTGTTTGAGCTCGCATCTCTCTTTGTAATCAAATTCATTTTGTTTCAGGTGGGCGAGAAACTCCTTGATTGGAATTTACCTAGGTTTAAGAGTGTGCAGTCTTGCTGTAAGATGTCCCCTGGACTTTCATTTTCTTAACTGTGGTATAAGAATTCTGTTTTATAAAGCAAATCTAGTCTCAAAAGTCTGCTGTGCCACAACGTGGCCCGAGGCAGAATGAGAAGGGAGTGTGGGAAGAATGAATTATCCAGATGTTTGGCAGGATCATTCTCTTTTGCTTCCTTTATATGCAAGTCTTTAAAAACCATTTTTTTGGGGGGGGGGGTGTAAACCTGAAGTGTCCATATTATTAGGAAGGTTCATAGGATTTAAGCTCAGTTGAGGTTGTGATTGTGTGGGTTGAGAAAAGTTTGCAACTTTTTTTGGGGGGGAGGGGGGAGTTAACCTCTTAGAGAAGAAAGATGGTAGTGTTTCGATTCTGGGCATAGCTGCCTTGGTCACTGCTTGAAATTAAATCCAATGCGCAACTGTAAATAATTACGTCCAAGCATTGACTTAGAAAGCAGGTTTCTCATTTGATTAATGAACAGCATAAAGGTTAGAGAGAACAAACGAGTGAATCAGCAGGGAAGTCCCCACTGTTTGACAAAATCTACCTACGTGGGCAATTTCCTTCCCTATTATTAATTTGAAACTCTGAATTCCTTATATCCGACGTTATGGGGTATGGTAAGAAAACCTGGTAGTGTAAGTGGATCAGCGGAGATGCTGTTTGGAGTTGATGATAACACATTTCGTTCTTTGAATCTTTTTTTTTCCAATTGCACTTGGAGTCAGGAAGGCAGCGATTTCAAACACATGTGCTTTCCTTGACTCATTTCTCAGCAGTATTGTTCTCCTTTTTTCACTATTGTCTGCATAATTCTTTGAGCAGATGTTTGAATATTTTTAGGTCAGTCCCTGACATTACATCATACATTTATTTGTAATGATATATTACATGTGCATTGTTATCTTCCATCCCTAAAGAGCCCAAGGTGCTTTACAGACTGTCGCTCTGATTCCTCGCTTCTCCCGTGGCTGCGAGTCAGGAGGAATTCTCCTGTAGCCAATGGGATTACATTGTGGCAAGAAAAATGAACATCAGGCCCAGAATGTTGTATCCGAATTATATATTTTTTAAAAAATGCAGCTGTCTCTAGGGAACAGCCATCCCGTGATGACCCATCACAACTGAAGGGAAAGGAAAAAGCTAGGATTGAAACTAAATTGATATGTTAATTTAATTTTTTTATTTCTATATTTCAGAAATATCTTTTCAACCTAATTCCTCAGGAATAAGCCTTGCTTTCTTCCTGCGGCTTGATGAGATGTGCATCTTTTATTTTTTGCCAGACGTAAATTTGCTGATTATTGGTACTGAATCCAAATCTGGAGTTAACACTTGGCGTAGGTCTTCCTTTGGGTTCTTCTTTGCTGGGTGGGTCCTTGTTAAGAAGCAAAAGCTCAGAAGTACAACCAAGACAACAACCAGCTGCATTTACTTTGTTTACGGGAGCTAGAAATGAATAATGCAGATTTTGTTTTCATAAGAGTCCTTGTGTGGCAGTAAACATAAGACTATTAGCAATCATTACTTAAAAGTTGCAATTTGCACCTTAATATACCGGTTATTTAAATAGGGAACCATCCACTCAGTTGGGCCGATTTGCATTCTTCCAGGATAGGGGACCTTAGACTGAAATACAGTATAGGAAGAGTACACCTGTAACATTATAAGTTCTGCTTTAATGTAATACTCTTTCTAACCATATTATTAAGAGGATAATAATCAGATCCCATAATTATTGAGAGGATAATAGTCAGATCCTGAACAAAACAGAGCTGAAGACTGCTATAAAAATTAGTGATATCTTTCTTTCTTTTCTCCTCCAGGAAAAGATGTGTACATCAAAAACATCTAAATACCTCTTGCCTCCAAACTATTTAGCTCATCTCCTTTGCTTCTCCAGGGAATGAAAGGGTTTCTTTCTGGCTCCGGAACCATCTTGTTTGTTAACACTTGAATCGTATTTGGGGAATCAAACCCAGTTCAAGTTACAATTTAACAACACATTTCCCTCTGGTTACGTGATAGGTCTCCCGAACAATTGGAAGGATGACTTTACCAAGTGGGGACCTGTATACCTGGTACATTGTTCCCAACCATCTGCACTCACCTTTATATGCTAATTTCATTTTTTTGAGCCTCAGAAATAATCACTATATCAGTCCTCACACTAGATTGACAGCGGCATTCAGATTGTCATTGATGTGAACAGCCCATGTCTGTTAATAACTTTTAGTAACTGTTAGTAACAATTTTAAGGTTTCCCCCGCCTAATAATTGTATGAGTAATACTTCTGATTGTACTTTTCAGTATGGATAAAGAACTTTATAATTCTTATCTCATAATGCATGTCTGCTCTTATGTTTTCCCATTTACACCTTTGTGATGTTTGATATCCAGTGTTCGCAAGTTGTAAAGAATACCTTTGTCATGTCCTTCTTTATGATGAAATTTAAGCACCAGGTTGTTTGCTGCAGGATTTGGGGGCCTTTGGGTAAAGCACGCATAGTAGGTAAAAGATGGGGTTGTATAGACAGAGATTTCGCTCATGCTGAAGAGCTCTACTAGCTTTGACAAAAGCCCATTTTCTTTCTAGTGGTGGCTGTGTTGGAACATCTCCATTTTCTTCATAATCCGTTCCACCTACTGCAAGGATATTTACTAGATCCACTAGAAAAAGTTCTATCACTTATTGCTGTTAATACCGCGTTTCCCCGAATATAAGACAGTGTCTTATATTAATTTTTGCTCCTAAAGATGCGCTATGCCTTTTTTTCAGGGGATGTCTTATTTTCCCGCTCCACAGCTGCATGCTCTGGTGTTCTGTTCGACTGGCATGCTTCCAAACAAAAACTTTGCTACGTCTTACTTGTGGGGCATGCTTTATATTTAGCACTATATTTAGCAAAACCTCTACTACGTCTTATTCTCTGGGGATGTCTTATTTTCGGGGAAACAGGGTGGGAAAGTTATTGGCTAAATATTAGGGATTTTTTTTTACAGTAAGACTAATTTAGCATTGGAATAGGCTGCCTAGGGAGGTGGTGAACTACCCCTCTCTGGCAATCTTCACACAGCGGCTGGATGAACATGTGTCAGGGATGTTTTAGGTTGATCCTGCATTGAGCAGGCAGTTGGTCTATTCTAGATGGCCTGCATGGCCCCTGCCAACTCTGTGATTCTATAATACACCAGAGCAGACATCATTCCAAAAAGAGTTATTGCAATTTAAAAACAGCGGATCATTTGTGACAAGAGGAGGCAATTACAGACTTCCAAGAATGTGATACCCTCCCACTTGTCTTTGGTAAATGTATATCAGCAAAGTGAGGAGGGCAGTTTTATCAGGCCTCTCCCCAAAGTTTGCATCAGGGCAACTGCGTAAGTGAGGAACTGGGTGGCCGGAGGCAACTGCCTAAGTGAGGAACTGGGAGTCCTTGTGTGGCAGTAAACATAAGACTATTAGCAATCATTACTTAAAAGTTGCAATTTGCACCTTAATAGTACCGGTTATTTAAATAGGGAACCATCCATGGGCCGATTTGCATTCTTCCAGGATAGAGGACCTTAGACTGAAATACAGTATAGGAAGAGTACACCTGTAACATTAGAAGTTCTGCTTTAATGTAATACTCTTTCTAACCATATTATTAAGAGGATAATAATCAGATCCCATAATTATTAAGAGGATAATAGTCAGATCCCGAACAAAACAGAGCTGAATACTGCTATAAAAATTAGTGATATCTTTCTTTCTTTTCTCCTCCAGGAAAAGATGTGTACATCAAAAACATCTAAATACCTCTTGCCTCCAAACTATTTAGCTCACTTTGCGACTTTGACCCCACCTACATCCATATATTGTAATCTGTTATGTCACAAACCTGGCCAAGACAATCGGAACTGAGACTGGCACGGGAGGAGCCAAATTCTTACTATTTGCTGTTGATCAAATTTACTGTTTTGAAACCCTAAATGGTTGAAAAACGGGATGTAAATCTTGCTGACAAATGAAATCGTTTTTTAAAAATGAATAGGAATCTCATGGGTTGGATTTCACTAGAGGAATAGTTTGTCAGTGATCTAAGAAATTCCTCCAAATTCCTTGAATGTTCTGCTTGAGAACCTCCTAACGTTTTCCTTTGCGCAAAATTTGATAGCAACTCATACCTCCAGTTGAACATATGATGCTACAGTGTAGCAAAATCAGTCCATTGGCTTGTCAAGTTTAGCAACAGCTGTCCAGAGGTCTCCAGTGAAGACAGGCTTTGCCTAACATCTGCTCTGTTGACATCCTTTAAGTAAAGATAGCAGTAGATGACCCTGGCCCCCTATGAATGTATATGCTTTGCCACAGAACCACAACCTTGACCTTCTCCTGAAAAGACCAATTTAATAGTCTAAGGGTCTAATATTTAGTAGTTCGATAACAGCTGAAAATATAGCAGCTACCATTGCTCAGTCTTTCAAAGCTCAAATGTTAACCCCTCCTTCCCAAAAAAGCCAGTGTGCTACAGACATTTAATCCTGTTGTTCCAATGGGTGACATATTAGTTGCAAGTGTAGAACAGTCTTTTAAATAAAAAAATCTAGAGACTTTCAGGTCGTATTGCAGACAAGGAGATGTGTGGATGATGTTCTTTTCCAAACCCCTCCCCCCCCCTTTAGTCTGGCTTTGAAAATAGCCCTTTGTTAATTTTAAGCTTTATAAAAAAAGATTGAAAAATCATTTGTTTGGAAATCAAAGATGTCGGTAGAATTTTTCACCTCGCAGAACATTCTCTTCCAAGCCGTGGGACAGATCCAGGAGTCTTCCAACCTAACGTTGGAGCCAGCCAGCTGGAAACATATTATTTTTCCCCCAGCAGAGGACTTCGGTTTCATTCATTGTATAAATCTTATTTATTTATTTATTTATTTATTTATTTATTTATTTATTTGCATTGTCTGTTAAAAAGAAAAGGAATCTTTGAGCTTGCAGGCTGCACCCTGTACCCTTTACCCCTGAGCAGCCCAGCCCTAGGAATGCATGATTCAGTATCAACTCCCGCTGAGTTCAGTGGGATTTATTCCTAAATTTAATGTGCACGGGATCGCAGCCCTTCATAGACCTGGCAGTTGAAAAGATGGTGAGATTAGGCCTTTAATCTGAAAAAAAAAGTACCAGGATACTATTAGGGCTATGGCATGAGTTACGTTTTGCCCTTAGCATTCTTGTAAACCTTCTCTGTGGAGTCCTTGGAGTGGTCTGCCTGTCTTTGCTGTATTTTGCTTTCCAGTCCTACAGCAGTGCCATTATTACTGTGATATTTCTTTGCACTTGCAGATGCAACTCTGAAATGCTTTTTCTACATTTTTCCCCCCTCCACTTGAACTGGATTTTTATTTTGAGAGGCGGTGGAGCAAAATGACAGCTTTCAAAGAAACGGTACCTAAATATTGAGAACATCGGATTTCCCCAAAAGCACCATTTAGATTTTGAGACTGAAATTGAGTCTTTCCATGCCAGGATGACTTCTGATGCGTGGCATTTGATATTTTGGATCATTTTAAAAACCACCTGCTTAACATTGTCTCTCGCAAGCTGGAGATACTTTCACTTGGAAAGGGGGAAAAAATCAGCTGAGGAAAGGGTATCTTTGCAAGATTCCTAGAGGAAACATGTCACAGAACATACATTGCTCCCCTTTACGTTTAGACATTCTGTTGGGTAATTGCAATTCATCGTATAATTTTTCTTCTTTTTAAAAAGGGGGACAACAAAAACTAGAAAAAAAACCCCGTAAGGATAAACAGGAGATAAATAGTGTATTTGAGGTTTAGATTAGAACTACAAAGAGGTTTGTCTCTGAAGAAGTATGGTTTGTGCTCTCAGAAGCACGAGAAAAACCTCAGCAACTGGTAGAAAAATGGAGAGTAGTAAACTCTGGTAAAAAAAATACATTGTTTATGATATATAGTTAGCACTGATGCTGTTTCCAAGCAGCCGGACCAAGGCTGAACTAAATCTCTTTTAGGAAGACTTAAGGGAACATAATTGCACAAATATGTATCTCCATCCTCTCCGTTCCCATACATGCAGGTATGCTCAGGAACACACATGCGGTGCAGAGACACAGACCACACAATTGTGCTGATAGAAAACTATCAAATTGTTTCCCGCTCCTACAATGAAAGGGTTTAGAATTATTATTTGAAGTAACTTGTGACAGTTTTGGGAAGGGGGTAACAAACAAAACCTTTCCCTCCTGTTCTTGATAAGGATAAATACTTACGACCGTCAACTGTGTAAAGTCTTAGAATTTGTGTACCTGTGAAATCAATTGCAGAAATGGCAACAGGGCTTTTATTAGGCTCGGTCGCTTTGGCTGTAGGCCAGCCCAATACAGATTTTGGTTTTAATCCCATTCCCTGTTTTTGAGGTGCTGCTTCAAAGTGCATTTTGACAAAATTTGCTATTAGGAGCAATTAAATCCAAATGTATTAATACCCAGGAACATTGCTATAACACTTAATGCGTTGGCAAGGTGTGTTGGAAATGCACTCCCTTCCTTTATCAGCTCTTTGTGATAATAAACATAATATTGTTCAACTTTATTGGGAGGGGGGAAAATTCTGAGGGAAAAGTTGCAGCATTAATGCTGCATTTTTATTGTATTTATGTAAATGAGATGCCATCTTCGCTTCTTTCATCTCTGCATATTGTATCTATTATTTTTCTATCTTGCTCTTTGCTGTGTAAGTGCCTATATTCTCTCCTTGCATTCAGCATAAAACTACTATCATCTAATGATACCCTACCTCATTAAAGTTGTTCATGATGCAAAAGGGACTTTGATAGGCACCATCTTCCTCCTTAAATGGCTGCGGAAAAGCTGAGCCACTGAACGTGTGAAAATAACACGATCCATCTTAAGTAACCGTTAAAATTGGTCATGTCAAGGAAGGAACGGTAACAACGACAGAAACTTTTAGTGAGAAAGATCAGGTCCATAGCCCCAGGTGGCAAATATGAAAAGCAATAAGGTTTTAAGAAGCTTTTTGGTTCTTCCGATATCACTTTCGGAAGACTAATTTAATTGAAAAACCTGTTGTGCCTGATTTTGTGTATGCATACAAGGAAAGGCCCGATTTCCCTCAAGAATTCTGGTTTACAATCATAGTGGATTTTGTTTGAGGGGAAAAAATCTCTCTCTTTTTTTTAAAATAGCAAACTCAGAAATAACTGTTCTTTACTTGGAGAAAAATACTTTCCTATGTTACTATGCTCGCTTTTTTCTTTTTTTAAAAAGGGGAGTTATTAAATAGTCTCCAAACGCTACTCCGGCTTACAATCTTTGGCCTGCTTCTGTAAGATTCCTCCATGGTTTGCACTGGAAGAGGAAATGTCATGCTGTTTGTGATTTCAATGAAAATATAATTATATCCATCTAAATCCACTGAGCGATTTCGGCTCTTCGTTTGTGACTGCGTTTAGGAAAGAAAACGGAACAGAAGCTTCTTAAGCAAAGGCCTCAGAATAGATAGGTTAAGGGGGTGTTTATATCTCTGCTATTTTGCACATGTACCCTAAAAATTGAAATTGTTCTCTGTACTTTTCTGTATATTTTGAAAAAAGATGTGTGTTTTTTCCTACTGAAAGATTGAGATACTGTCTTTAAACAGAATGTCATTTTTGGGCATGAAGGAATCATAAAACAACCTGTAGAGGTATGTGCCCACTGTAGCATTTGATAAACGTCAGACAAAGGGGCAGAAAAGCAACTGAAAATAAAGCTAGCCAAGAGTAGAAAGAATATTCTCTTGAGTCCTTCAAAAAGGAGAAAAGCAGGATATAAATTAAATCAGTTGGATAGGATGGATTTAAAAGCAGCTTAATGAATGAGCTTTAACCATCCCATGATCTCGAATAGATCTGTTTGGCAAAATGGCAGGCGTTGGAAGAAAGAATTGACCAATGCTTAGCCCTTGCTGTTTGAGCATTGCCAAATTCTCCCCCAATGTTAGTTATTTATCTCAGCAGCTGTGGGAGGTAGATATTGTTATTATGTCTTCCCCAGTAGAAAAAAATTAAACCTCTGAGATAGCAGTCGGGGAAGATCCCAAGTGTCCCAAGGAGGAATAATGTTTTCTTAGTTTGCGGGTTTATCGGGCTCTTCGTTCTGGTATTCAGAACAAAAAACCTTCTGGCACTGGAATTGCAAAAAAAAAAGATATTTATTTTATGTGACTTCATTCACAGTATCTTTATACCTTACCACTTAGATCTCCACAATGGTTTTAAAAGAGGCAAATGTAGATTTAAAAACAATTTAAAATATGATACAAGCCATATTTTTTGACAAAGCAGCTGCTGAATTTAGAAACTTCACGCTGCTAGCTTTTATAAGCACAGGAGAAAAGAACAATCTTTACCCGCCCCCAAAATGAAGCCAGTGGACAAGAAGGACTCTTTGGGTAGTGAACCCAATAGCTTGCATCCACATATTGTTCAGTATTATGCTATTATTGCATTATAGCAGTCATTAACAACTAGACGGGTCTTGTCTCCACAGGAAAATCCGGTTGTAAATGAAAGCTACCGTGCAATGATAGTGCAATACTCATTAGTGTGTGGATGCAGCGGTAATGTTGGAGCAACCACTGAAAAAGTCCTGCTTCTAATGGGTGCCATCCTGCCAACATATACTGAGATGGCAAATGTGAGCAAGGCTCAGTACATATGTACATATCCTGGTTAAGCAGATGTATTGTACTATCTGTAACAGATCAGTCAGGCTCCAGGGTCAGGGGAGATAGTCTGCCCCTTGCATGCCTCGGCACTGCCCATTTCTCGTGCAGCTGTGGGGTGATACTGGTGTGGTGCCAGCATTGTGGGACTTTAATAGTGCCAGATATGGCAGCATATCTCAATGTTACAATGATGTAGGGGCTTAATTATCATCCTGAGCAATACATAGTGTGGCCTTGAGATTGCAGCTTTGGTGAACATTTTGATGAAGAGTGTCAGGACCAAAAATAGAGTGGAGGCATTTTTCAGGACTCTCAAGCACAGTTGTAAAAAGAAAAGTGCCAGCAATTTTGGCCAAGTCCTAATTTTCAGGGGTCTATCCAGCGCAATACATCCAAGAAGCATTCTCCTGTGATGATATCATGCAGTGGCAAACTGTTCAAGGTACTCAGCAAGGAAGCATAATTAAGTGCTACCTAATGTCAGGGGACTGACTAGCAGTTCATTCACATAGCCTGCTTTTCCCATCACTAACTTCCCACAACTGTTGAAAGCAGTTCTATCGTTTGCCCCAAGATGTGTTTGCATGGGAATTCTGTGTGTGCCAGAATCGTGGTGAGAATCGTTCTGATGGGGAAAACATGTCCGTTTTGCAAAAGCAATGTTACTTTGGCATCCTGTGAATATTATTACATCGTGATGGTGGCACAAGGTCGTGTACCCCACCACACCAAACTGCCAATCCCAGAAGCATTTTGGGGAATTGCGCTTGTGACCAGTATGCCGTCCCCATTCTGATTTGGGATGGAAGTTTTTTGTCGGTGAAGTTGTGAGAGTTGAAGAAACATAAGGGGCGTGTAAAATAAAAGAGGAAATAGATAGTGTGAATGAATGAGGAGTCCTATGCTACAGGTTGGAATTTAAGGTGCTTTTTTCATAAGGTTGCCAACTTCCGGGGGGGGGGGGGCGGGATTTGAAGATCTTCTGGAATTACAATTTATCCTGACATGGCAGAGATCAGGTTACCTGAAGGAAAATGGCAACTTCAAAGGACACTATGCTGTTTTACCCTGCTGGGCTCCTTCCTCTCCTGAAACTCTGCCTTCCCCAGGTTCCATCTCCAAATTTCCAGGAATTTTCAAACCTGGAGTTGGTAACCCAGTTTCTTCTGGATCTGGAATAATGGAAATACTGCCTTCTGTAACATCATTAGCTTGATGGCTAATCCAACCCTGAAAATGATATTGCCTGTTCATGTTACTTTTTCTCACCAACACTTAAACATAGTGATTGAATACTCCTCTTCCCCTTTATGGTTTGCAGGAAATACTTTTATTTATCATGTAGATGAAGGGGAGGGCTGAACCATAACTATTCACCCTTTGTGACTCTTCCAGTCACATACAAACAACGCATGCTAATAGTTGACCATTTAGGGTAAGAAGATCTACATACTCCTGAGATTCCATCTGCCATGGCTAGCAGTGGAGCATCATGGATGTATGAGGTTCTGGACTTTTGCCTGTGTGGTGTACCTCTTTACTTGCCTGCAGTCCATTAGGCTTCCAGCAGCAGCTCTAGGAAGACATGTACACAGACAATTAACTGGAATCCTTCCCTTTTCTCATATACCCCACAAAGTCTGTAAAGTGTGCTGTGAAATATAAACCACACCTATACTGCCCTTGAAGCTATGCAAAATACTGGTGTTTTAAACACTGGAAATCTAAAAAAAAATATGGATTTTATTTCTTTATAATATATATGAATACTCGGTCTCTATGCCTTAGAGGGGGAAAAACGGAATAGAACAAACTCAATCAAAATGCATCATCATTTAGTACCATAATAAAAACTGAACTTGGCAGATTTTTTTCTTGGAGCACCTTTTAATATGTATTGTCAAAATGTCTAAAGATGTGTCTTAGTCATAATCACTTAATTATTTGTGACAACAACTAATATTCAAAGCTGTGGTGGAAAATAATGGTATTAAATATTTTCTGTTGTCAAAAGGTAACAAAACATTGCTCACGCAACAAACTTCCACAGTTTCCACTGAATTTATGTCTGCCATCGTTTTAAGGAATTATGAAACTGAATGTGATTCCTGAAGCCCATAACCCAATCTTAATTGTTTCTACCATGTTGTTTGTATTAATTTATTAAAAAAATCATTGACATTCTGCTTTTTCTGCTGTTCGAATTGCTAAAACTTTAGACTGAAAGCACCAACAAAGCGTCCCAATTTGAAACATCACTGGCAGCAGCATATCCACTTTTAAAAACTGCAGATAGGATAATGTAACCCTCTTTCTCAGATCATTTTAGTAACTTCAAGGCTCGAGCAAACAGATGAACCTTGTACTTTTCTCAAAAAGTGTAAGCAGGGAAGCACGTTGATGGATCTCTTCTGTATAGTTATCGGAAAGCGGTGGAGCCTCAGCGTACAGATGGCACCGAAGATGTTTTAAACATTGATAGTAACAGAAGCAGAAAGTGAAAAAAAACTTGGCGGCGGGTCAGATTTTCTAGGAACCAGCTTTGGTTGGGAGGGGGGGAAATTGAGACCTGAATGTATGAAGAGAGCTCTTCTTATCACCAGTTATAACATGTAAAAGGGAGAAGTGACAGTCAATATTCCCAGGTTTTAAGTAGCTGATAGTGATTTGAATCTTGCCCTCCCTCCAGTTGTGGGGGGGGGGGGTTTGAATCTTGCCCTCCCCTTGAACTTTTGCTCTCCCCAATCATTATGAAGCTTCCTTTAAAAAACCAGATGGGCTACCTGTAGGGTTGTCAGCTGGTGGGATTTACCATAGAGTTTCTGCTGAACCTTAGAGGGCATAACATCGTTAGGGTCAAGTTGCATGTGGCATGTTTTATTTGTCTTGTGCAAAGTGGACCTTCTACTGTTCAGGCTGAAGCCCAGATCCAAAGGGACACAACTAATGTTCCGTGCAGGCTATTTGATGTTTATACAATGGTCCCCTCCTTCCCACAACAATCCTTTGTGTCTCCTGAAGAGCCATTTTGAAAAGTTTTGGAATCATCCAAAGCAGCATTCAGAGCTTCACCAAAGGTTGCACCTAGAAGTAAAAGTCAGCCGCTCCTCTGGGTGTACGCAGAAGTGCCTTGAGCTCTTTGGATCCTAGCCAAGGTTTTATAATTGTTTCTAGAAAACATTTTAGCAATAGGAAATACTGCAGAACAGACAGGTCTGTAAAGGTCTGATCATATATGAGGTTCAACCACTGTTTCTTTGTGTATTTGTGATATACTGGCATAAAGAGATCATCTAAAATTATTTAGAATATTTGACAGGGGAGACATTCTGAAACACTTATGAATATGTTAAATGCTGCAGAAGCCCCCTAGTAACTTTCTGAGTTGCAGCCTCAGATCTGGATTTTGTGACTTAAGCTCTAGTCTCTAATTATAACCAAAGAATGTCTGAAATGCATGGCAGTCTGAAATGCATCTTGGGGGAAATCTGAAACATGAATAAATAATTCAGTTTGACAGAAATGGATGAGAAAGAACAATTTGGAAAGTGAGTTCCAGTTAGCATGTTATCTGTTAGAGATTTTTTTTAGACTAGGCAACGTTGGTTGTAGAATGTGAACATCAGATTAGTTTCTTCCCCGTCAGAACGATTTTGGGTTTTGGTCAAGCTTTTTCCGTTAATCAATGGAACATTTGGGTTTGCATATTTTTATGGTAATTCAGTTATGCACACATGTAACAAAATAGTTTTAGACTTTCTATCTGAAGCCACTGCAGACGTGAGCCTGTTTTTAAGAGGCTGTGATCTGGAAGGGTTTAGATGTGTTGGAATCATTACAAGAAATGGTTGAACTGGATTGTATGGCTTGGAGAGTGTGGCAAAGTTGCTTTTTTTAATGCTTCCTTAGATGGAGCTCCTTACACGCAGTTCCAGTGTTGCGCTGGAGCTCTCTGAACATCTTCTGACCATTGCATGAATTTAGAAGGACCTAGTCACATGGGGTGGGGCCATGGCTCAGCTTTGCATGCAGAAGGTCTCACATTCAACCCCCAGCATCTCCTCTTAAAAGGATCAGGCAGCAAGCAATGTGAAAGATGGTTCTACCAGCACTATCAGTTTTGTGTTCCCTTTTTAATGGTGGTTTATTGACCGCCATCTAGATTTTTACAACAAGCTTGAGAAACAGTAGTGCAACATTTACAAATCCCAGGCCACTCTCCTCACTTCCAAAATAAATGATAAATAAATTAATATTAGGCTCAGTAGACAGTCCTGTGGTACAGAGTGGTCAGCTGCAGTGCTGCCATTCAAGCTCTGCTAACTGAGCTTGATCTCGACGGAAGTCCCTTTCAAGTAGCCAACTCATAGTCGACTCAGGCTTCCATCCATCTGAGGTCAGTAAAATGAGGAGCCAATTTTGCTGGGTGTGGAGAGTAGACAACTGGGGAAGGCAGTGACAAACCACCTTGTAAATATTGTTCTCGTAAATGTCGTGGGGTGACATCACCCCGTGGGTCAGTAATGACCCAATGCTGGCTCAGGGGACTACCTTTATCTTTATTAGAACATAAGAACATAAGAACTAGCCTGCTGGATCAGACCAGAGTCCATCTAGTCCAGCATTCTGCTACTCGCAGTGGCCCACCAGGTGCCTTTGGGAGCTCACATGCAGGAGGTGAAAGCAATGGCCTGCTGCTGCTGCTGCTGCTCCTGAGCACCTGGTCTGCTAAGGCATTTGCAATCTGAGATCAAGGAGGATCAAGATTGGTAGGGTCAAGATTAGGTTCAATGACAGAGATTCCATACATGTGAATTGTATGTTTGTGAAAGTTTGCCATGATAAAAGAAATACATTACTGCTTTTGTGGCCACAAGTAACCATTGTTCTATTTTAAGAGCAAACATTCAGCTAATGCAATTGTTTCCTACTGAGAACAGCTACAGAATATCATAATTCACTCATACAACAAAAAGTGTCTTGTGCAAATAGTCAGATCTTTGCCATTTTCCATCCTGCCCTTCCTTCGAGGAGCTTAGTGCAAAACACATCATTCTCTCTTCCTGTTTCATACTCACAACAGCCTTGCTAAGTAGGCTAGGCTGAGAAGATCTGGCTGGCCCAAACGCATTCCATTAGTTTTGCAGCAGAACAGGAATCTCTGCTCCTAGTTCAAGCGCTGTACTACATTGCACTCTCTGTTCTGTGTAGGGGCAGGCATGGCCAACCTATAGCACTCCAGATGTTCATGGTCTACAACCTATGGCACTCCAGATGTTCATGGCCAATGCTGGCAGGGGCTGATGGGAATTGTAGTCCATGAACATCTGGAGTGCCACAGGTTGGCCACCCCTGGAATAGAGCACTGATAACTCTTTGTCTCTCAAGATAGAGTCTACTCAGATAGAGTCTACTCAAGATAGAGTCTACTCAGACCAGTGGCAGCTCTCCAGACTCAAAGACAGAGAAAAGCTTAACTAGGGGTCACAGTGGTATTTGCAAAAGTGTTTATCCGGCATCAGAATTCTCATATATTCTTATAACTGTTGGAAATGGTATTACCCTTAGAAACTTTAAAAGAAGATCCCAGTTCTGAAGGGAACTCCAATTTAGCTTTTTAATTTGCACCGTGCCCAGTTTAACTAAACAAGCAACTAAAGAACATGCCCCCACTAAAACCCCAGATTCATGGAGCATTTGTTTCAATCCTGTATTTTTGCATTGTTAAAATCGCAGAGATGTTTGCTTTTTAAGCCTGTATTCTAAAGGGAGCTGCAATATCTGAGTTATACAGTGAATGTTTTGTAACGAGTTTCTCAAGTCTACGCAAAAGAGAGGAGGGTGAAAAATACCAAGTACAACTTTTGCAAAAAGGGCTTTTATATCTCTATCAATTATAGAAACACCAGCTGCGGTGGATTATAAATGTGTTATAAGATGATAGGGACATATGGTCTTATAGATCCAATGTGGTATAATGGCTAGATGCTGAACTAGTTTCAGACCCTTATTCAGATCCCCGAGTTTAGATCTCTACTTGACTTGGACTGCTGGCATTCTTTTTCAAGTTGATCTACCATACAGGGTTGTTGTGCAGGTAACACAATAGAAGAACTATGTGTGTCAACTTGAGTGCCTCTGAGAAAGGGTGGGCTAAAGTTAGTGATATAATAATATAAACGAACATCAGGAATCTTCCCTGAAGAATGTATGCTTTTCTTGAGGCATATGCTGGATGCGAAAAGGAGATGCAGACAAGAGAAAAGTCTCAAATCAGCAAAGAAGACAAAAAGAGAAGAATTGGAGCAAATAAAGAGCAAATGACAGCCAAGCAATTACACTTTTTTTTTCATTTTGAGCTGAGGACGGAGGCCAGAGTCATAACAGAAGAGGACAGTTTTGATCTGGGGTACAAAAAGGCAGCAGCAGCAGCAGCAGCAAGAGAGAATGGATGAATTTGTTTAAGGCAGCAGAAGACATTTGGAGCAGCTGAAAAAGTCAAAAGTGTGTCTGAAATAACACAGTCTGAGAAATATGGTGTTAGAGAGCAGCTTGGTGCGATGGAGTAGTAGGTGGGGGCTGGAAACACTTGAGCTCAAATCCTTACTTAGCCATGAAGTTCAACTCTGTACTCTCCCATCTCCCTGACCTAAGTCACCAAAGTCACCAAATGGTTGTTGGAGGTTTGAGAGAACTATGTACAGTACCAGAGTTTTCTTGAAGGGAGCGTGAAGTTTAAAATGTAGAGACTCAGTGCTGGAATTGTGGCAAAAGACAGTTCTTGTAATGCGGAAACAAGATCTCATGAATTTGTTAGTGCATGCTGAATTTTAAAATTCTAAACGTTTTCATTGTGGATTTGAATATGATGTGCAAACTAGATGCAAAAAATGTACTTATTGTGTTCAAGATGGAAAAGAATTTATTTGAAAGTTAAATATCACCAACATATTATTTGGCAGAGGATGCAACAACCTATGGTGAAAGGGTAACTGAATGATTTTCTGTGAGGGGAAGTAGGAAAGAGCATGTTGGTCTCTTCACTAACCTATATGTATTTGCTTGGTGCATACAGACCATATGTGTGTAGACTCCATCACCAATTAAGAATATTGGAAAATCAACATTTCCATTCAGATGGCTGGAAACAATGTACATTTAATTTGTTTGTGCATACATTTATTTATTTAAAATGTTGATGTGCCTTCCTTTCTCCTGAGCATCTCAGAACCCATGTGAGGCAGACATTCATAGGTAGTGGATAGGAGCAGTAAGCTCCTGCGTGCCGCATTCCTGTACTTTCATCAGTCATGTGCACATGACTTAATGCCATTAGAAATATACACAATGAAATTCCCAATCCCCCAAAAATTGGCTTTTCAAGTATTTTTGTGTTTACAGAACAAGAACAACAAAACTGAGTTATGCAAGTATCCAGAATTATGAAAGCAGACAAAACAACAAGAATGGATGGATGGAATAACAGTGGTGGCGAACCTTTGGCACTCCAGATGTTATGGACTACAATTCCCATCAGCCCCTGCCAGGATGGCCAATTGGCCATCCTGGCAGGGGCTGATGGGAATTGTAGTCCATAACATCTGGAGTGCCAAAGGTTCACCACCATGGGAATAGGAGATCTTTCCAGGGGTCTGGAGGGAGCTTGTGGTAGCCATCGATTATGGTGCTATTTTCCCTACAAACACCTGATCCAGACCCCGGGAAAGATAATCTATTTCCACCATAGAAAACAATGGAGACCAAGGTAATTGGAGATATGTTGTTCAGGGATTCCTAAAATTTCCCTTTTCCCAATCCCCTTTAAACTACAGAACTCTGGGGAGAAGGGAATCTTGGTCCTCTGAAAATCTGGTGTTTGCTTTAAAAACACTTTGCTCCATGCCCCTATAAAGATGCTCTCTTCCCCTATATGCAACAATGGATTCATAAACCTGGAAACATCCATCCCCCAAATAAACCCAAACCAGTATAGAGATACACTATGGTATTTCTGGGCCTAAACAGCATAAACCAACACCTAGAAAAGGACGAGATAAAATTTAAATTAAATGTCTTAGGAAAGGCACCTCGCAATGCCATCCTAAAGCAGAATTACAACTTTCTAAGCCTACTGATGTCAGTGGACAGAGAAGGGTATAACTCTGTTTAGGATGGCTCTGTACAAAATTGTCACATCCAATATCTTTGCATACTTAACATGAAGTGGTATGCCTAGAGGTGTCCTTTCCCTTTCCCCAAGGGAAATTCACTAATTGTGTGGAACTTCTCTTGAAACCTATGACGCTGATTTACCTCAGCAGAAGAAATTGTATTTCTTATCATTTTAGATAAAAAATAGGGGCCAACTTGCAACATGGTAATAACTGGAATAACAATATGCAGCCATCCATAGCTGAGCTTCCTTGAGAAGGGGACACAGTGGGACCTGTGGAAGAATGATTGTTCGGACATTTGAGTTGGCTGAGGAGAAATGGCTGCATCTTGTTTACCGCTTGGCAGGAAATAGGCTGTGCTGATCTCTGTGTGGTTTTGAATAAGAGGATTTTCAAAGTGCCTTAAAGTTCACATGGGGGAAAAAATAAAATGCAGCATTCTGGAACAGTAATTACCATTTTTATCAACTTTGAAGCTGAAGTTGCCAACTGGACAGGGGGGAAAATGTCCGATCCCTTAATATTTAGAACTGTGCAGCTGAAGCTTTTCATGGCATGGAGCTAAATAATATCCCCTGATAATTGCTTGGGGATCAAATTGATGTTAAAGGGACAGCTAAAGGGAACATGAGCTCAGAGCTGCAAAACTGGGCTGGCCTGGTTGTGGCTCAGCTAGTGAGTGGTTCTTGGTGAGAGCGAATGGGAATGGGGCGAGTGCTCATGCTTTCTCGCATGATCAAGGAAGAGCTGTCAAAGGACAGAAAACTTGTTTGGGGAATGCTTTGGAAAGGGCAAGCTGCAACAGCAGAAATGAAACTGACATGAAGTAAGGCAGGGGTCGAATCCCCACTACCTTCTTAGCCAGGTTTCAGAACACAAACTAACCAGGTTTGAGGGACGACCTCCCCGGTCGAATCCCCACTACCGCCTTAGCCAGGTTTCAGAACACAAACTAACCAGGTTTGAAGTGGTTTGTGTTCTGAAACCTGAATAAGACAGTAGTGGGGATTCGACCAGGGAGATGAGGTGGCACGGCAGGAAAAATAAATTGGTTTTGCTCCCGTGGTGTTCCCACAGAAGAAGATTCAATGTGGGGTTTTGGGGAAAGATTGCAATTTTAGCAGTTTTTGAAAAACCTGAGAGGAGGGAAATATCGCAGGACAATCCCTCTTTAGGACTGAGAACCATGCGAAATTCTAAACCAAACTGGGATATTTCCCCTCCTCAACTTGGGATATTTGAACCAAAAGGAATCGACCTTAGTGTATGTATTATGAAACCAACCCAGGCTGCATACATATCTTACTATAAACCATGTAGACACCTACCTTTAAGAGTTTTGCTAATCTTATTTACATTTTCAACATCTTTCAGCATTCCATACTTAACTGGCTTCGTTCAAAATGATCCCCAAATTTCTGTCAGGTGTGATATTTGGCAGTAAATTTCTCTTGTTTCTTCTACCAAATCCTAGAGGATATGTACTCTGTAGGATTTGTAGAGTTCACTGAGTGCCATATCTAATATGTATTTCCTTTTCCCTTTGACCTGATTCTTCTCTCTGTAAACCTGTGCCTGTGCTATACCGCCTCACGCTGAAGGTGAGGGATCTATGACTGAATGTTCCTTCTCAGAGAACAGTTTTTTGTCATTCACGAATGTTGGACATCTTTCTGAGCATTTCACTCCTTGGAGCTGATGGGATGGTGAAATTTGGACAATGTTGGTTAATCTCTGAGAGGAATTCTGTGTAGTGCAGAAGGAAAAAGAAAAAGAAAACGGATTTGTTTTCACAGTATCCTGCTTGAGGTTTAAACTGGATAACCTTACATGTTCTGTGAAATCCTGAATGGAAGCTGACATTTATTGTAAAATGAATAGCAGGCACTTTTGTAACTGAAAATTGGAAATATTACGCTGTTTTGTAGAGTTGTTGATAGATTTGTAGTAAATGGCCCTTTTCAGACATTACAGTTCACACAAACCAGGAAGCTGGGAACTGAATGTATGTCCTTGCACAGGTTATCAGTTTTGGTCCATGCAAACCAGGAACCAGGAAAGTGGGGTTTTGTGTAGCCTGTCACAGGCTGTATGTGCCTCCAAAATTGACTTGCTGACCTTTCACACACCAGGGCAACTGCACATATTGGGAAAGTAATGCTTGGTCATATTGTGCAATAGGTAAATTCCTGGTAACATTTGAAAAGGGCTATTTAAGCAAGGGAAAGACCCATGCCATGCTTTCCCCCATTTTCAGACTTCATACATTCACAGTATCTACAGAATACTCTCCTCCACAATATTGGAACTCCCAGACTACAACTTTTGGACTTTTCTGCCTCTTGGTATGTGCTGGGTAGGATTGCTAGCTGCTGTTCTGAATGAGACAGGATGAATTTTCAAAATATCAGATTTGTGAAACTCCTGTTTTCAGACTTTTTCAGTAATCACAGTTGCACATGATCTCTCCCCATCGCCCCACCTCAATTTGTGACATTTCCATCAAGTGACGCTTAGGGTAGCCAGTTCCATGGTGGGGGTGGGGAATCTCCCTTGTCCCTCTTCTAGTTTCCTGCTATCACTTAGGCTCATTCCGCACATGCAGAATAATGCACTTTCAAACTGCTTTCAGTGCTCTTTGAAGCTGTGCGGAATGGCAAAATCCACTTGCAAACAGTTGTGAAAGTGGTTTGAAAACTCATTATTTTGCGTGTGCGGAAGGGGCCTTAGAGCAGCAATGGAAGATTTAAAAAAAATGGCCATCAGTCCAGTGGCATGATGTCACTTCTGGATTATGCCTTTCTTGGAATTGCTGGAAAGTCTATAATAAAACCATAGATTTCCGGGCTGGATGGCTGTGTAACCCGGAAACCACACAGCACCCAAGTGATTCCAGCTATGAAAGCCTTCGACAATACATTAAACCTTAGATTTTTGGCAGTTCCTAGAGGGGGCTGATGTCACTTCCTAGGAAAATTCCATGGTTTTACTATGGACTTTCTGGTAATTCTTAATAGAGGCATGGCATCTCTTCCAGGTTTTTCCTGGAAACAACACCATCACAGAGAGCTGCCCTACCCCTCAGTGTCCTACTAGCCCAAGTACTGAATGTATTGTGTTCATTTAGCCAACTCTCCATCTATTTATTTGTGTTTTGCTTTCTTATAATCAAAGTTATGGAACTAATAATTAAAGAAAAAGAAACATAATTGCTTGACACATTTATGAAGATAGGACACTTAGATATACAGAAAATAGACTGTGTTGGCACTACAGTGAAAGATGGACAGTGAAGCGTTTTGGTGAGGCTGAGGCAAACAAAAATTAATGTGTCAAAGTATGTCCCAGTCACATCACTTTGCTGTATCGAGAGGTAAAAACTGAGCAACAGAGTGGGTTTCTGTGGATCAGCTCTGTGGAGCTTTTTAGCTTTTCTTACTGTATTTCAAATTGTTCTGGGACTTAACTGCTTTGCTTTTACATAAAGCAACTGACATTATCAAGGCACATAGTGCATTTTGCAGGGGAAATGCAATTTTCTATTTCCGCTTGAATCCTGGGAATGCTGGCATTTTCCAGGCTGTCAGACAAATGAGTGCTCAGTAGGACATTTAGGCCTGTCTTTCTATCTAATCTATCTAATCTATCTCATTTCTAAAGTGCCCATCACCTTGGCATCTAGGTGTAACCTTCCTGTCCAAGTCTCTTTAGCTGGGATAATTTAGCCAAATCCTAAGAGAGTTCAAATGCCTCTTGATCAGGTTGAAACCATTTTTATAAGAGTCGAATTGAAACCTATGCAGTTGCCTATAAGATTCAATTCCCATATTTTGCAGCTGTTGTAATGGATGCATTGATTGGTATCTGAGCAACAGTTATAGAACATCATAAAAGCGTATGTTTATGTATGATAGATTTGATGGGAGGCATATGTATATTTAACTCTAATCCAGACAGATAGGATTGCCAGCACTGCCTTGGCCATTGGAGTGAGACTTTGAGGACTGTGCCTAGGAAGGGTGGAGTTTGGAGAGGATGTGACATCACCCCAGGGGACACCTTTAATGTTTATGGTAAATACCATCAAGAATTGGGAATTTGCTGGACTGTTTCTACAGAGGCCATTTTCATCCATTTCCCTCATATTCAACAATTGCTAGTGGATAGAGGATTAGCACCATGGGGGTTTGCCAGCTAACCCCCCAGCCAGCCAAGGGGTTTGATGGGGGTTTGCCAGCCAAGAACAGGTAAATGGCAATCCTACATGAATGACAGTGTACTTTGAAGTGGAATGGAGAAACATGAGTGGCTCTTCCTCTGTCCACTTGTGGGTCTCATATGATTGAAAACTATGAACATACTGACTGGCTATTTAAATAATATAGTTCCATCACTTTTGAATCCTGATTCAAATTTTTGGGAAGCCACTCCCAAATTTACTATGCTGTTGGTGATTCTTCTGATGAGTCATACTATCATTTTCCTGGTATTTCAAACAATGCAATTTAGATAAACAGAGTGCTGATCTAACTTTGACTCAATAGTATGCATGTTTGAAATGCAAATTCCAATGACAGGATCACACCATAAATGAAGTCCCTGCTCTTGAATCCGTAGTATGTTTTTATCTTTATTTGTCTTAACAGTTAAGGCAAATAACTGTTTGTGGGTGTGTTCAAAGGTACACATCATACCAACACAGCCAGTTGAGTCTGTAAAGGTGTTTCACATCTCTCAAAGTATCCATAGCAAATCTACGTCATTCTCACCCCAAAACAAATCCAGATCAGCTCCAGTTCAAACAAATGATTATGTGCTGCACAAAAATAAAGGTTTCTTATCCCTGCTCCCTTCACTAGAACTGAACCTTCTGCAAGTGCTTCTAAGGACACACAAGACCACTCATAACAATAATTGGCATGCACTAACAATCTTGCTTGCATTGATGTCCTGAGAAATATGCGATTATGGCTATATTTCTGCATGTAGATGTGATGCTTTTGAACATTTAGCCAAATGACACTCAGGCTGATTCCGCATGGGCCAAAAACAGCGGTGTGAAAATGGTGTGAAAACAGTATAAACCCTTTTACACCGTTTTAAACCCTTTTACACCATTTTCACACCATTTTCACACTGCAGTTTTTGGCCCATGCGGAATCAGCCTCAGACTAGAGTCTCAGAATGACTCACATACTGTGTTTCCCCGAAAATAAAACAGGGTCTTATATTAATTTTTGCACCAAAGGATGCATTAGGGATTATTTAATTTATTTATATATTTGTTTTTATTATTGGATTTTTATACCGCCCTCCCCCGGAGGGCTCAGGGCGGTGTACAAATAAACATATGCAGACAGGGGAAAGTTAAAACTGGTACAAATATAATACAAGCCCTGTCTCCTTATTAAAACCAATAAACAGCAATACAACCAGCAACCGAGAACTAAAACCAACCCCCCCCCCCCCGGGGGAACCCAAAAGCCCCCTGCTAAAATGGGCCACATAATGAAACAAACAGAGAACAAGGGGGAGAAAGGTAGGAGACCAGGGGCATCCTCAGCAGCTGACCCCCCCAAAAGCCCGGCGGAACAGCTCAGTCTTACAGGCTTTGTGGAACTCACCAAGATCCCACAGGGCCCGGAAAGATGGAGGGAGGCTGTTCTACCAGGCAGGGTGGAGGTCAGCCGCATCATAGAGAGGCCAGGGACAACCAGCAAATTGGCCTCTGCTGAATGCAGAGACCGAGCTGGGACATGCGGGGTAAGACGGTCCTGAAGGTACGAAGGTCCCAAGCCACGTAAAGCCTTAAAGGTTAACACCAACACCTTGAAGATGACTCGGAACTCAACTGGGAGCCAATGCAGGCTACGCAACACAGGCATATTTTCAGGGTAGGGCTTATTTTAGGGGAAATACAGTACCTTCACAATTCATTAAGGCGGGCTCTCGGCAACCCGTTGCTTCCCCATCATGAGTGACACAAGCTGCATCCTCATGGGCAGCAAGCACAGGGAATTGTCTGCAATTCGTTATCTGTAACTACAAGTAGGGCTTATTTTTGGAGGAAGTCTTATTTCTCTCACGTAATTTCTTTCCTCTGAATTTGAAGCTTCCCCCACTTTCTCAGAGTTTCTCCAACTCTGCCCCTCTCTTTATCAAAAGCCAAGTAGCTGTTGAAGACTGAAGTGGTTTGCCAGGACCAGGGGTGACTGAAATATAAATTCAGTTTAGAACGTCCCCAAAATGGCCTGTAATCTGGCCAAATATCTGATCTATCCAATGGTAGGGATCAGTGGTGGGATTCAAATAATTTAACAACTGGTTGTTTACAAGCACCATTTTAACAACCGGTTCTGCCAAAGTGGTGTGAACCTGCTGAATCCCACCACTGGTAGGGATGCCATGTTTGAAGGATGAATGCTAACCTTTATATATGGATACAAAAAGAATATGATTCCGTGGGGGAACTAAGAAGCAGAAACCACAGCTGTATAGCCATAGAGTACACATAGCAACAAACTGACACTCATTATTATTATATCCCATCATCCTTTCTTAGACTAATCAAATGCACCTTTTTAACAGTAACATCTATTGGGTACATATCAAATTCAGGGCCAAACAACAAAACCACAAATTCAGTCTCTCAAAAACATTAATACAAACATGCCCCCATGCCCTGATTGTTGCTTTAATTGTTGTTCTCATGTCTTTGTATGCATTTTAGCTCCAGTTTTAATGGTTCTAAAGATCTGTGTTGGGTGGATTTAATGGTTTTTAAATGTAATTTTATTGTTTATGTTTTAATTTGTTAGCCACTTTGGTGGCCTTTGTGAGGGCAGAAAGGCAGGGTATAAATTTTGGAACATAAATCAATAAACTTATCAGGACTGAGCAGAAAAGGAACAGGAGGACTTAACCCCTTTATCCCTCCATGGTTTTGCTAATCAAAATCAGGGTGATATCATCTCTTTTAAGGAAAAGGGGGTTGGTACTGTCTGTTTTGTCTGTGTTTTTCTTTAAAGAGCTGTAACATCCTAGGGAGAGCCCACTGTTGATTTTCAAAACCATCTGGGGGGAAGGGGTTAAATTCCCTCTGCTCCTTCCCACCTGGCTTTTTTTCTGAATTAGTGCCCCAAATGTTGCATTAAGTTTTCTTTTTAAAATGTTGGGAAGATCCAGTCACAGCTCTCCACAAGGTCTTGTCTGTTCTGAGCCTCAGATCACACAGAGAGTCAGTCATACTTTGGATGTGAGAACACCTTCATATCAAATGAGGCCATTGTAACTCCGCGTCTGTGTGCTCCAAGGTCTTGGGTGGAGGTTTTTCGAAATCCAGCAACCTGAGATTTTTGGCCTTCACATAGTAAGCAGCTTGAACCTGTAATCTTTTACTTACAACGTGTATGTTATTTCAGAAGAACTGTTGAAGGTTTGGTCGGTTCTCTGGGCTGTCTGGCTGTGATCTGGTAGTTTTCACCGGCAAGATGTGGGTGAAACGTTATGAACGCTACCAGACCACAGCCACACAGCCTGGAAAACCCACAACAGCCAGTAGATTCCAGACATTTTGACAGTGGCTGCCCTAAAATTATAAGATACTTTACAGAATAAGTCTGAGTGTATTTAGAAAGCGTTTGCAGTTCCAGCTGGTTAGGTGGGTAGGAGGACACAAGGGAGAATCGGGCAAAAGGCTAGACATTTTACATTCTGGCATGGTTAATTTTATTGTGTCTTCAAGGGATATTCTAAAAAAAGATTAGATGTGCTCATTTCATATTGTCACTTGTCCCATGGAATGGCTATAAATTTAAACTCTCTACTGTTACCACATGTCCAGATGTAGAATTGGGGTAGACTGGTCAAACAAGCCATGTGGCTAGTGTATCTCAGGCATGCTGAGACAGAAAGAAATGAGTCAGTATCCTGAGAATGCCCTTCTCTGTCATCATCCCTGTGCTAGATCTGTTTTCCTAATAAAGCAATTGCAATTCAGTCCTCCCCTAGAAAACTGCTTAAATGATTACAGCTGGGCAGCCAGTGTGGTATAATGGCTAACAACTAATTATGGCATAGAATTTCCAGGACTGGAGAGGAAAGGTTAGCTCTACGCACTCTGCCCTGGCCCTGGTCCACACTGAGATTTCTTCTGGCTTCTCTTCAAGACCCAATTACATATCTGGTGCCGCAGCCAGTTCCACCTGTAGTTTGGCCCTCAGAATGAGCCTGGCACCCTTCCCAGCCTGCCAGCCACGAAGAAGAGTTTGGATTTGTACCCCGCTTTTGTCAACCACAAGGAGTCTCAAAGCAGCTTACAAAACTTCTTCTCCATAAGGAGTCTCAAAGGGGCTTACTTCTTCCCTTCCTCTCCCCACAACAGACACCCTGTGAAATAGGTGGGGGTGAGAGAGTTTTGAGAGAACTATGGACGTTTCCCCACTTACCTTGGTCCAAAGGTTGCTGCGCGCAACTCTCAGCACGCGCCATTTCTGGCGCATGCCCGGGCTTCCCCACGACCCCTCATCAAAAGGCACCATTTCAAAAGGCGCCAGGAATGACGCGCACTGAGGGGACGCGACAGCGGCAGCGTCGGGGCGGCTGCGTTGTCACCGCCCCTGTAGTGGGGAGTGCTGGGGGACCCCGCACTACTTGAGGAGAGTAGTGCGCGGCTTAAGGTAAGTGGGAAAACGCCCTATGACTAACCCCAGGTCACCCAGCAGGCTTTATATGTAGGAGCGGGGAAACAAATCAGTTCACCAGATAAGAGTCCGCTGCTCATGTGGAGGGAATCAAACCCGATTCTCTAGATTAGAGTCCGCTGTTCTTAACCACTGGGTGGCCTTTATCTATTTCTCAACTTAACCTTCCTCACAGGGAAGTTATAACAACAATAGCCTTGTGAGAGCTGGTGTAGCACAGCTAGGGTTGCCAGAACTGCCTCAGCAAATGCTGGAGGGTTTTGACAATGGGGCTGGGTGATGGTGAAGCTTGAGGATTATGTGACGGCACTTCTTGGTGATGCTCTAGTCATTTCCTATAATCTCTATGGCAAAGACCATAAAGAGATGGGGAAAGTTCTTAAACGATCATTATGGAAGATATTGTTTTGGACGTTTTCTGTCCCACTCCTCAATTTCACAAGAGTTGGAGTTAGGCACCAAGGACAGTTGTCTATCTTGCTTTGGGTGAGCAAATGGCAACCATCATAGCAGATAAGTTCTGAATTGAGATGGTTGCTGCTTGTGCATTGCCCCCTAGTACTGAAGATAGAGGACTGAAGCTGAGAGAGTGAGAGAGCCACTTGCTTTGCTGAGGACTTACTAGGAGACCTTGGACAAACCACCCTCTCTAAGTCTCCCCCCCCCCCTCTCCCCCCAACACCTTTAGTATGAAAATAATACTGACCTGTTTCGATCCTTAAAAAACATTAATGGAAAGGATTTTGGGGAACAGATGACTCCAGATGTGTTCCTCCCATTGGGCAAAGTGGGCAGCTGCCCAGGGTGCCACCTTGTGGGGGGCGACAAAATTGCAGGTTCATTTTGTGGGGGATTTTGTATTTTCTGCGTATTTTCTGTTTTTGGCATGCAGGGGGCGCAGATTTTAGGCTAGCAGGACCAAAATT